>NW_026623328.1:1829883-1886804 GCF_030028575.1 Malurus melanocephalus | reverse complement strand
GGGGTCCCAGGCTGGTGCTCCCCACGGCACCTCCCTACTGCAGGAGCACAACCACTCGGTACCAAGCACAGCAGGATGCAGGGGATGGCAATTCCTCCTCCTCCGCCTCCTCAGTCAGGGCTGTGGGTGCCAAACCGCATCTCTCCATCTGCCAGCCCTGCCTTGTTGGCAACCTCAGTCCCCCTTCCTCCACACYCCATCTCCCTCTGGAAAACCAGCAGTAACTCTTAGTCAGTGCTGTCTCATGCATCATTACTTTGGAAATCCCAGGCAGGAGAGTGCTCRCCCATGGTCCTGTGTGGCCGGTGCCATCCTCTGCAGCCATCGCTGCCCTGGYACTGCTCACTGAGAGAGTGTTCCTCACCACTCTGGGATGATCCCAGCATCTCACCCGTGCTTTTTATAGCCTGTGCTTCCCAGTAGGCTCACCAGCTGACCTGGATACGGCCACGCTGTATTTGGGCTGAGCATCCCTGCTCCCTCCTCATGCTGGGATGGGCGATTTGTCAGCGCTCATTGGCACCCCAGGTTGCTCCTGCAAAGACAGAAGCATCCGTCATCTTGCTCTTGCRTCGAGCATTTCCAGTCCAGCCTGGGTAATAGGGATGGCTGCGAGCACACACCTCCGGATCTCTGCTCCACGGGGAACCCTTYTCTTCAGCAGGTGCTTTTTCTCCCAGATGCTGTTCTGCAGAGAGGAAACAGGGACAAATTAGCATCCCCAGAATTTCTGGCTCTCCCCACTCCTTGCCTGCCTGCCTCCCCTCCCTTTTTTTTTCAGAAGAGATTCAGGTCATGCCTGGAATTAGGGCTCCCTGAACTGCAGTGAAAGAGCATTTAAACTGCTTACCATCGATTAGATGGAGTAGTTGGGGTTTGGTTTGTCCCCCACCCCTGCCCTCAGCTTTGCATGGGTGTTCCCAGCACATCACTCCCTTCAAGGCCTTTGCCATCATGGGCTGCTATTCCCTGCACAGGTGGGTCTGGGGGCCCTGGGGACTGCACCCTGCTTTGCACSCCGCTAGCAGCCAGCTGCTCTCGACACAGAGCCCTTGCAGGAAGGCATTTTATTTAGCCGGCTTCGTTTATCGCGGTGCTCCGGCTGGGATTAGACACAGATAAGACGATCAATAAATCCTCCTCTTGGCTGAGATGTGCCGTGAATTTTTTGGGGAAGAGTAGGGAAAGGAGGGCACCCATTCAAAGGCAGCAAGACTGGCTGGAGGTGAGGGAGGGGACAGCCAATAGTTCGAGAAGGTGGCACAGAGGGGACCCCGCCGTGATCCCGCTGCCAGTCTGTAAGAAGACATCCGTATGTGGTGGAGGAGAAAAGAAACCCCGCGCTGCCGCTGCGGCTGGTGTGACTGTGCTGCCCGAGAAAGTAGGTCAGGCTGTGCTGCAGAGCCCGGCACAAGCCCCCAGCACAGCGGGACACCCACCTCTCCCCAGATCCCCCCTCGGCTCTCTGCTCACAGCTCTGCACAGCCAACCCCGCGCTAAAGGCAGCCGCTGTGGGGCTGGGTTGGCATCACCCCTCACCCTGCTGTCTGGGCGGCTCTTTGGTCCTGCTGTGGTGGCTCCAGGTCAGGGTGGCAGAGGGGCATCTGTGCGAGAGGAGAGGCAGAGCTGGAGAGAGGACAGAGTGGGAGGGAGGGCGTGCCGTGCTGCATCTCCCCTGCCTGCATCCCTCAGCTGCCCTCCTGTCTCCAGGGAGGATTKGGCTGCAGGAGGGATGTAGGATGCAACCCCAGCATGAGAAGGGAGCAGCCGTTTCTCCATTTCCACAGAATTTTGGGGTYTCCCGCTAGCTGGGGGTGGGCAAARCTCAGGGACAYGCCCTTCCCCCATCCCCCCTCCTCCTTTATGGGACTGTTTTCTGCATTGTCAGGGAGATTTGGGAAGGAATTAAAAAATGGTTAAAGGCAGAGGGTAATGCCTAGATCTGCAGGAATTTTCAGTGCTCTCAAATCCTCCCTCAGAAGAGAAGGGGTAACAGGACTGGATGAATGATGGGGGTCCCATGGATAGGGATCAGGCAGGACTGAAGGATGTCCTGGCTTGACTCAGGAGGATGGCTCAGTCGATCATCAGTTCAAGGAAGGTTTCCTGGCATCTGGGGAGAGGGGAAGATTCAGATGTGATTTCAGGATGGAGGTGTTCCAAATGCAAATCCAGAATGTCTCCCTGGCACAACACTTAGCTGTAGCTATAGGAACCCACGGGGAGATGGAGATGGAAGGAAACTTTGGAATTGCCTTTGCCACTGGACACAGCTGGGCTGTTGCTCCCAGACACTTCATGGCAAGGGATGCTGTAGGCCAGGATCACAGCCACAGGAGCATGGCTTGCTGCAGGTGGGAGCCTGGGACTGCCAGGCTTATGGAGGTGACAGCCACATGCTGACATGGCTCTGGTGACACCAGTGCCATGACCCAGATGTGGGTAGGGACACTGTGTCCTCCAGCAAGGACCTGACTGATCCGAGAGGGCTGGTGGTGAAGACGCAGTGAGCCGAGCGAGGAATAAATTGAGTGTGTACATCACAGGCAGGTCTGGGCTTTATTGATTTTCAATGAAAGGCTGTGTCATGAATTTTTCTTTCCCACTGTATTTGCTGCAAAGTTGCATCTCGTCTCCAAGCATTAAGCACTAACTAGAGAGCTCATTTTTCGCCCCCCAGGAGATGCCCCAGGGGGAGGCAGGTTTGCACATGGTCTTTTTAAGCGTGTGATGGATGCAGCARCTTTACTAATCCAACACCAGAAGAGAAAGCCGGTATTAGCAGCAGAAAGTGTTATGTCCAGCAGTTCAACTGACTTACTGCTAAGGGGATGTGTGTGTGATGCTTCTTATTTGATGGGCTGCTCCACGATCTGTATGGGAATGGTGTCCTGCTGTCCCCAAGAGGGACAGGGCATCATCTAAGTGTTGTCATGGCTTTTGCTGGTTTGCCTTTCCTCTCAGYGCCAGGAGGACTCTCTAAGAGAGGGAACATGGTCCCGATGGCAAAACCCTTTTGGAAGGTCCTGTTGCATCCCGCTTTTAAACCGGTGTTCAGAATTTGGAGCATTTCTTTAATCTTGAAGGCATTGCTTTTAAACATTAAAGAACATTTGGTAATGAGCATAGCATGAAATGTTTTAGGAGACATTTCTCCCTATCTTCAGAAACTCTTACAGATCTTCTTTGCTTCCTGATGAATGTGTTGAGAATCTGCAGGAAAGCATTGAAACCAGCTGAGGGTTTTAGAAACAGATAACCAATGGGGAAAGCTGGAAAGGCTTASGATGGGTTTATCTGGAAAAGATGTAGCAGAGAGGATGAGTTTGGCTAGAAAAGAGGTGATGGAGAGATGTTTTACCAGGTTTTAGGTAGCTCTGTGCAGTGAGATGTGCAGCCACAGCAGCTTGTGTCCTCACAGGGAGAGTCTGGGAAGCCTTGCAGGGTTGGGGATTTGTTTGGAAATGCCCTGGAAGGGTTAACTCTGGTGCCTGGATGTAACTGGATGCACTGAAGCTGAAGTGGAGCAGTATGCAAATCTATCCACTTTCATAAACTGCTTAATTAGGCGAATGTTAATGAGACGTTAATTACTGTTGTGCCGGCGAATCCCACGGAACGGAGATTATGTTTCTCTTCAAACATCCAGTCTTAATTATAACTTGTGCTTAATTCCACTGTCTTGCTTGGGACGGAGCTGGGTAGGGAGGACGAGCGCCAGCTCCCATGGCTGCCCGCCCACAGAGCACCTCCCATCCTTGCCCATGCCGTGGTGGTGGCTCTGGGAGTGCGGGATGGAACCCTGGGGACAGCGAGGGTGGCTTGGGGACAGTGGCTGTGAATCCTTCACTTGCAGCTATCTCCTTGTACTCAGGTCCAGCCTGGCAGCAAATCCTCCAGTTGCCTGTTGTGAGCAGACTGGAGCAGGAAGTCTCATGTCATGTGTAAAAGCTCCCAAAAGTTTTTCCTTTGTGGGCTTAAAAAGCYTTCAGGAAGTCCTTGTTGGTGCCCTTGTGCTCCAGGGATGCCACATTGCTCTGCTCCAGATGTTCCTGCCCCAAACTGGACAGATGAGGGTAGGGAATGTGAACATACAGCATGTACCTTGTCCCCTACTTCCTTACTTTCTGCTTCTACCTGCCTTGGCCTTCCCAGAAGGACTGCAAAAGCATTCTTTCGTGAGTTCCGGTTCCTGTATGCGTTTTYGTGGCAAATTGCCAAAGGTCTGATTTCCACAGTGTTTGGCACCATGTGAATATTTTTAAAGTATGGCTTCCGCTTGGAGATCAGCAAGAGATCACAGCAATGATGAGCAGAGAAATCGCCTCCCATTTCCAAATTGAACACCTATTATTATTATTATTATTATTATTATTATTACTATTTTGCATGGCTTTCATTAAAGTTCAGGATAATAGAATGCCTTCAAATGAGGTATTAGCCAGCCCTGGAATCTGCATCCTCAGGGGTTTTTAGCTGGTTTTCCTCTGTGCTTTGCTGGTGGATGCCCTGGGCTAACCACRAGGTTCCCTGGTTCGCTGCAGATTGCTGTCAGCTGGTGGCGGAGAGGACAGCATCTTAAGGCTGAAACACGACGTTTGGGCTCCATCGGAGCTTTTTTGGTACCCTTGGGGAAGATTTCTTCCAGTGGTCAGGCTCTTTATCCCCAAGGAGGGGTTTGCTTCGCCACTGCTGGTGGTGGCAGAGCCCATGGGCTGCCTGCGCCGCTCCTCCTGGCAGGAGCTCCACATCCTTCATGTCCCCAGTAAACAGCAAATCACACACACCGTGGCATCTGCATGCTCAGAGCTCGTCGCCAGAAACCTGCAGCCGAGAGCATGACAATCCTGATCCCGGGCTCTCTCTGATGGCCGGCAGTGTCTGGGGAAGTTGCTCCGGGGTCRGAGTCACTTTGGATTTCCTCTGCAGAAAGCGTGTTGTCCCCCGAGCGATGGTTCTCCGCATTGGCTGTTTTCAATTACAAAGGGTGTCAGTTTAGGTTTCGTTTCCTGTGTTTTTTTCTTCTCTTCCCTCTGTTCTGAGTCCGCTGTTTGATTTCCAGACAGGTTTGATATTTCCTCTCCCAGCACGCCGGCAAGCCCTGGGGAGGTTTGTGGGCGGCTCCTTTGATCGCMGGCAATGTCCCTCTGAGAGGGATGGGMTGGGCTGGGCTGGAGGACAGCAGCTGGCAGGATGGGGGCTGCACCCATGGGGGTGGCACCACCAGGGCTCCTTCCAAAATCATCTGAACGTGATTTTTTTAATCTCTTAAAAAGCTTTTCTACCAGAAGAAATGTGTCCAGCAACCAGGGAGCGTTGCCTTTTTTCTTCTCCTCTGCATTCTGCATCTCTCGGTGTCGAAGCCTCTGTTAATTAATTAAGAATTAATTCCTTGCAATTCCTTTAATTTTTAAAAATGGCAGGATCTAGCCACGTAGCCCCTCGCGGAGCTGCCTGCTGCTCCCTCCTCCCCTCTTGCRAAGCAAATCTCGAACAAACAGAGCCCTGCTGCACAATCAACAGCTGCGTGGGAGGCAGAGCCGGTGCTTTGCATACGATTCCAACCAAATGCAGCGTGTTTGGGAAACGGGGGACACCAAAGTCAACTCGAGGGGGACCGAGAGAGGTTATCGCCTGTGTTGAGCCCCCATTGCTAAGACGTGTGTCCGTGGCTCCTTGCTGCTTTTAAGAGCAAAAAAAAAAATACCACGAGCAGGAGCAGGTGCTCCAGTGCAGCGCCCCTGGGTGCCCGCACCCAGGATGGGTACCCAAGGGGAGCATCACAGGCGAGGAGCAGGCAGGAGAGGAGAAGCTTTCACTCAGTGTTCTGCCTACAGCCGCTCGTCGCTTCCAATTGCCAAGCYCAGTACCTGCTGGCTTCAAAATAAAATAAAAGGAGGATAGAGGAGAAAGGAAGGTTTGGCTAAACGTCTAAATTAGCCTTATTGTGCTGGGAGCTGAACTGGGCGTGGGGTAAATCTATTCCCAGAGCACACTGAGTCTTTGCTGAGTGAGATGTTGAGGGATAAATGACTGTTTTTCACACATTATCATGGCCCGACAGCCATGAGGCAGACAGAGGCGGTGCAAAGGTGATAAATGAGAAAGTTTGAGTTAACGAAGTGTAGTTGCCTCTCATTAGGGGGAAAGGAGTTCCCTTTACCGCCAGCYCTTGGGTTTGTGCAGCTGGGATTGCTCTTGCCCTTCATTTTGCTTTTTTTAATGCCTGGTAATTTGTTTCTTATTTACCTTYGCTTGCCACGTTGATGGCATGACACGTGGGGCTCTCTCACTAGCACTGAGTGTGTGCATGGGATGTTGATAGGAAGAGAGATGCTCCTGGGGACATCAAGGCAGGGACATGTGCAGAAGGGGCTGCTCAAGGCTATGGGAGCAAATTCCTGGCCCTCCAGGCAAGGCAGAGGGAAGAAGTGTCTCCCCGGCAATCAGCCAGAGTCGAGAAAGCAGGTCTTCAGCAGGAACCTGCAATATTAAATAGTCTTTTAATGAAAAATACATCTGCTGTTGAGCCGCCTCGCAGCCCGAGATGCGGGCATGCTTTTAGGTTCTGCGATAGTTGCTGCAGGACCTTTTATTTTACAATATTTGAAACAAAACTGAAATCTATTTTTAATCCTTTTCCTTTCCCTCTTTCAGTGTTCTCTCGTCATTCAGCCTTCGTGCAAAAGCTCCATCAGAATTTGGGAGGGGCCAAACTGAATGCTCAGTTTAGAGCAGGAGGACAACACATCCCAGCACGGTCCCTCTGCCCAGTGACCCTGACTGAAGCTGTCCTGCTCAGTTGCAAAGACAGGCAGAGCTGTGCCTGGCTGCCGTTTAGTAGCATTCGCTTTTCAAGGAGGGGGGATTTTTTTTTTTTTTACTGCCCGATTTGGGGCAGACCATGCAGGATCTCCTCAGCCTGATTTCAGACTGTTTTACTGCAATCCTGCCCGGAGGCAGGGGTAAAGGCTGGGTCACAATAGTCTGCTCTTTGCCAGTTCTTTTCACGCTGGGATTTTTTAGCAATTCCCTGAGAAACCAGCCATTGCAAAGCCCATCCTGCTGAGGAGGAGCAGAAGGAGCTGGRGGGTCAGCTGAGGTCCTGTTCAGGGTATTTGCTGCCAAATACCTGCTGATAGTACATTTTAAGATCCCAAGCAGTGCAGTTTGTGTGTCTGGCCCTGCCAGYGCCCAGCTCCATCTCCRGGAGCTGCCTTGCCTTTCCTGCYACCCCCTGCCTGCAGCCACAGAGGCCTCGTTTATCTACAGCAATGAGCAACTTTAGAAAAATAACACTAAAGAAAAGGTATGTGAGAAACATCTGTGAAATAATAACAAGATCCTGGGGATGGAGCTGCTTTCATCTGGGAGCTCTTTGCGAACTGCAGGTTGTTCCTGTCCCTTGTTAGAGAGGGAGCTGGGCAGCAATGCCCRCTCAGATCTTCCTTCCCTTTCAAGATCCCCCATGGCATCCCACAGACTGGCRAGCCTGGGCCCTGCTGGCACATTCTTCCTGCTGCCCGCTGCTGAACTSGTTTTTAATCCCTCTAATCAGCCCCACATCCAAGCCCAGTGGTGGGGGAAAGCTGGGTTCATCCAAGGCTGTTGTGCCTCCCTACCATCTTATATCCTGAGTGAGCAAGGGCTGAGAGCTATGGAGTGTGGAACCCCCATGTCTGGCCTAGCTTTGTAAGRTTGAGCTGCCAGCTTTGCAGCCAATCTCCTCCCAACCAGGGCAGATGCTGCTTTACMCTTGTGCCAGGTCTGGTCCAGACCCTTGGGGAACACCCAAGCAGTGCAAGTGCTGGCAGGCACTCTGTGCCTTTCCAGCTGGCTGGAAAATGTCCACCAAAACTTCATTKCCTGGGAAAAATCTGTTTTGGCCAAGCTAAACCACTTGTGGGACTCGGTGTTGAAACTTGGAGAGGCTTTTGATGCTCCCACATTGGTGCAGAGGAGTGTGGACTCTCAGGGCTGGACTAGAGACAGCTGCCCCCATGAACAGCCCTGTGAACAGCCCTAGAGCAGGGTARAATATAAAGGGACCCCACAGGACCCCAGTGCTGGGGAGCAGGAAGGAGCAAGGGGGGCTCAGGATTGCACATCCTGAAAAGCCCAGTTACACACAGGAAAGCCTGGTGCTGTCCATGCCTTGGGCAGAGCTGGTGTTTCCACATGAAGCCTGTGCTGCTCTGCCCTGCTCCGCTGCCTGCCTGGCTGTTAATGTGTGGTTATTTGCACATGGCTTGTGAGGGCTTTCAGCGTGGTCCCTGGTTGGACTTTTCCTATAATAAAATAATTTGCTGCTCTGGAAAGACGTGCTTCTGTGAGCGAGGATTAAGGTGTATTTCAGTGTTTGCCTCTTGGTCTGTGGCATGCAGGGATGTGTTGGTAAAAGGTGCTGCATCTGATTTTGAGGCTCAATAGTTGAAATGTYTCATATTGAGCTCAGGAGAGGAGGGATTTCTGCAGATTGCTGGAGCTAAAAGGTGGGGTTA
This sequence comes from Malurus melanocephalus, assembly GCF_030028575.1. Taxonomy (NCBI): domain Eukaryota; kingdom Metazoa; phylum Chordata; class Aves; order Passeriformes; family Maluridae; genus Malurus; species Malurus melanocephalus. The sequence continues at coordinate 1,878,303 of NW_026623328.1, read as the reverse complement.
TGGGGGTGGAGCTGTCAGGCCCAGGTTACATCCACAAGGTGGRCTGGGGGTCTTGCAGGTTTGTTGTCACCTTGGAAATGAAAGGASTGGTGCACTTTTGAGCCTCCAAGAGCATGTTTGGACACCAGTGAAACATCCATAGCGTGATTTAAGGTGTGGATGCACACATTTACACTGTGGTACCAGGATGTGACCCAAGGCCTCCAGTGGGGGGGATGCAGGAGGCCAGAAGCAGAGTGCTTTAAGGCAAATGAAGATGCCCTAGATGATTAGATTTGCAAGCAGCATCCCTGTGTGCTGAAAACAGGGAGATTATGAAGTTCACACGAAGCCCTTGGAGACCTCTGGAGCGGGAGTGATCTGCGTGTCACACCGTGCTATTATTGGAAAGGGTGGCTTCACTGCCTATCATCTGGCTTTGCTGAGTTAGCTCCGTGGACCATCGCCAAACACAAAGCATCTTCTCCTTGGCCGTTGCCAACCCACCTTCTTGGAGTGGGTGATGATTTGTTTGTTCCTCAGCTCAGCTGGAAAAAATTAGTGTCCTTGTGGGAGGGTGGTAAGAGAGAGCATTGCAGGGTGGCATCTCCTGAGGAAAGAAGCAGATTGCCACGCTCGGGTGTTCATCTGGGGCAATGCTCAGTGTCCCACTGCCATCTCAAGGTGCTCCTGTTGGGCTCCTGCAGACTGTGTTGGGGAGGGGGGCAGCACTGCCTGTCTGGTTTGGTCAACTCACCCCCTCCAGGCTCCTGAGGGAGCTGCACACAGTGGAAGAGCCCCCCATCATCACTCTTGGGGGGTGTGAGGATGTTCTTGCTTGGCCTGAACCCACTCAGAGCAGCCAGGCTCTCCTCAGTGTGCTGCCACTTCCCCCAGGCTCAGCCCAACCCGGCTTTCCTGGTGCCGCTGTGGCACAGGATGAGGTGTAGTTCCCTTCTTGGCTTCTGGCGCTGTCAAGGCGAGGAGCGCTTGTCAYGCTCCTGATTGGGATGGGAAGCATCCTTTGGGCTTGGCACTGTATCCATACATCCCTGCAGAGCTGTTCTGCTCAGGGGGTGGCTCCCCAGGGCTCCAACAGCAGCTGTGTTGGCAATGCCTGTGGCTGCCAGCCTTCTCACTGCTGCTGATCCAGCCGTGGATTCCCCTCCGTGCCACCACTAAYGTAAATCCCCAAGTCCCTTCCATGTCAGATGCAAACATGAAGTGGTTGCTTTGCAATGAATTAGGTTGTTWGGGGCTTTTTAAAGTAAAAAARCTGGAAAGCATCCCTTTGGCRCCAGAACCGCTGCCCAAAGAAGAGRAGCAGGAAGGAGGGGGAAGGTGGTGTGCAGGGAAAGAGGAGATATCAAATGGGACAAGGGATGTGGGAGGGAAAGGCTGTCCTGGCTGCCTCCCTTAGCAGTGAGCACCCTCCCCTTCTGCCAGCAGCCCCACCACTGCCAAGCTGAGAGGAGATTTACATTAGAGGTGCACTGCTTCTGGGGCTGCCAGGTGCCCCACTGCCTTTCCCTGGCAGGAGAGCCGTGGAGCAACTGGAATTCTGATTCCCTGGGGACCTGTGAGGGCAGCATCACTCCAGGTGAAGGATTAAATCCATTACAGAGAAGCACTTGGGGGAAAGCCCTGGCCACGATGCACAYGGACGCTGATGCATTAAAACCATTTCCGGCAGAGATCTTCCACACGGCGGGCAGGGAGAGGGGCCAGGCACAAACCCATCCCCCGAGCTGCTCCAGCACTAATGGCTTGCCTTGCCAGCAAGCCGGAGCAGCCTGGCCACCAGCCTGGTGCTTRCTGAAGAAAGAAACCCTCAAGCCCTCACCCAAAACCCTTCTGAGGCCGGAKGTGTTTGGGACCCTTCCCCTTGCTGTGCCCCTGGGTCCTGTGGGGCCAAGCAGATTTTCAAACCTGAGTTGKTTTTTCCAGCTGTTTCAGTTCTAGCAATAAGCGTTGCACAAATCAAAAAAAAAAAAAAATCCATTTAGAGCATTCCCAGTCAGCTCTAACCACAAATGGTATCTGGGTCCCTGGAAGGTCGCGTTTCCTCGCTGCGCTCCGGTGCCCAGCTGGGATGGCTGCCTGCACACGAGGTACAGGCAGGTGCAGGCAGGCGTGCTGTGCCACTTTCTTCCTAGGTGTTGCCTAACAACTGACAGGATGCAGAGAGCCTTAGAAAATTTCCCAAATTAGTAGCCTTTTCCCAGAATGGGTTCTGGAGTAGAAGCAATCAGCCATTCTGATTTGCTTTGAAAAATATGTATTTTCAGTCTTCATGTATTTTTTCCCTTCTCTTCCCTTCCATCTTGCATCCCCACACACTTCCTTTCATTCCCCTCCTTCCTTCTCCTTTTCATGAGCTATTTTCAAATGCCAGGAAGGGCGAGATCTGAGGGGAGGAGGAGTAACTGAAAGAAAAAAAAAAAGGGTGGTAAAATTATTTCACACATTTATGGAAAAAAAAAAAAAGGTGTGGGTGTGGGGAAAGAGAACAGCTCYAGTTCCCAGAAGACAAAAAGCAACTTCATTCATTTCCCAATGTAATTTTATCAGGTAGGAATGCTTGGTTACATTTCTGCAGCCCTACAGTCTTCAGTGATGGTCTTGAGGTCTCCAGGTTGTCCCTCCTGCTGTGCTGCCCTGACCKGGCACAGGTTTGGTGTTGGGGCTTTGGTACTGGGAAACTGGGATAGGAGGATCCTAAGTGGGGGGAAAAGGAAGGATGAGCTTCTGGAAAACATGGCTTTGATTAAGCCAGATTTGGCCCTGGGAAGGGAAGGGGAGATGTTGCAAATATCACCAGCTTCACAGGAAGCATTTCTTCGCACTAGGACAGTATGYTGGATGATTTCCCGTGTTTAATAAATAGGATTAAGCCCAGCAACAACAGCACTTGCTGGGAATGAGGAGTTCGGGTTGTGATAAACTTTTTAGATGGCAAAATCTCCTTATGCTCAATTGCTTTTTTATCTCACTGGGAAAACTGTAAATAACTGGTTTGGCTTGTCCAGCCATTCTTGAAACATGATTTGTTTGTCTTACTGGCCCTCTGACTCTCAGCCACTGGAAAAGGGAAATTACCCAAATCCCCAAGGAAGCTTTTCTGAGTAGCTCACTGCTGTGATGCTGAAGGACCAATGCTCTGATTGTTCCACACTGAAGTCCTGTCGCTTTCATACTATGGAGCTTTGGAGAAGGCCCTGGTCAGGAGGAATTTGGAGATCCAGTAGCAGGCATTAGTCTGCCCATCTCCCCATGGGTGAGCCTGGGATCTTGGGGCAGGCTGGCATTTCACACCTTGGCGAGGGTGACATTTTCTCTGCAGCTTTTCCATGTTCGAAAGCTGGCATTTCACCCCAAGAGGAAGCTGGTATTTATAAGGCAGGGCACTGGCATTTCATTCATTGTTACCATCCAGTGATTCAGACAAGGTCTCTTAGCCAGAAAGGTCAACTGGGTCTCTGCTGTTCTTTGCTGCTTTTCTTTATTTTTCCTTTTTTTTTTTTTTTTTCTCCCTAAGGGAAAGAGGGAAAAACAAAGCCAAGCCACATGCCAGAACTGCTGATTGCCATTTTTCTTGCCTTGAAAATTAAGGTTTGCTAAGCTACATAAAAAGCTTGGACTTTCCAAAGTCCATCTTGTGAGRGTGTCTTTGGAAAGGTCCTTAATTTGCTTTGAGTTTCAAAACCCAGAGCTTGGTGCTGGGGTGGCATGGGAGGGTGGCAGCAGTGTTTGCCTTAGTGCTGTGCCAGTGCTCACCATTGCTCCAGTTACACTGCATCATCATCTTTCTTGGAGCTGAAGCCCCTGTAACCCCCAATATGTCCCAAAGACCCTAAAACTGCATCTTTTTGGCCAAACACCAGGTTTTGTCCCCAGGGTTGAGGAGCAGGATGGGAAAATCAAGGGTAGGACCCTGCTATGACTATGGGGCTCTTGTTGGACTGGGGCAATCTAGACACGGCCAGGGCCTGGAAAACATAAATAAAATCAATAAGAAGCTGTTAAATTGTGCCTGAACCTCGCAAGGAACAGCGTGGGGAGTGCTGGCTGCAGAGATGTATCTGCTGCCACTCTGCGGGCTGTGGCACATTCATTAAGCATCTTTAAGATGGATACACCCCCCAGTTCACCTCCTGCAAAAGCCTGGGAATTTATTTCCTCCTGAACCGTGCCATCAATCACCAGTGACAGCCCCGCCTCGGCAGCGCGCAGCTCAGCCGCGGAACAGCCGGAGAGCATCGGGCTGGCTGCCCTGGCACGCTGGCAGGGGAGGGGGCTGCATCGGACCCTCACGCCCTTGCTGTGAACAGGGGGATCCCATTCCCTTGCTCTCAGCACAGCCACTGGAAGAAAGGCTGTCTCACACCACAAATGCCTTCATGCACCTTTTCTGTGCTGTTCAAGACCCCAGTTCCTGCAGCTGTTCCCTGCTTTCCKTGGCGATCCCACACTGCCTGCATCCATCTCTAATCCCCACGGGCTGATGACTCTGAGAGGAGCTGATGGTCCCACCTCTCCTCGCTGTGATCCTGGCCCCTTCCTCAGCACCCTGTCTTCGCTTCCAGCCCTGCATTTGATGCTTGCTGGGTGGATGCTGGGAGCTCCTGGGGCCCTGCTTTGTGCCCGTAAATGTGAGAGCCTGAAGTCTTGGCAGAAAAATTTTGCCGTGCCTGACTTGATGCTTGTAGCTTTTATCGGAGCAGCYAGACAGGAGCAGGACAAATGCAGCRATCCGGGGCAGCACGGGGGATGCCGACTGATGTCTGAGCTGCTCTGCTTCCCCTCCCTTCTCCGCCTGCTCTGTTAGTGATGCTCTGGACTGGAAAGATGTGACAGGTCCACTCAGCAGGAGGAAAGACCAGCTGGAGGGGGCTGAGTGACCCTCCTGCCCTGCACCCAGCACCCTGTGCCCAGCCCTGCCTGGACCTTGCTGCTGCCCCTTTCCTTCCTGGCACTGACATTTCACCCTCCAGTGCCTTCAGCTGTCAGTCAAACTGCACATTACTTCAATTTATGCAGAGGCCTTGGTTTTGCTTCTTCCTGCAATTTCTTCTGATGCTTTTAAATTTTTCCCCCCTATCAGCCAGGAACCTACAGATTATCCCATAAGAGCAGAATAAAGATTTGTCAACCTTTCTTACATGCTCCTTGAGATGAAAATAACTTTCTGAACCCTTATAACGCTTTATTTTCTGCTGCTTCTTCTACTCTGAGTATAATTTGACTGACTAAAGGATCCTGAAGCTAAGGGGGGGAAAAAAAAAAGATAAAATAGACTAATAATAATAATGGTAAAAACTGYTCCTGAAAGGCTGATAAGGGCCTGGAGATCCATACACCGGCACTGCCTGCCAGGGCAGGTGTGAGCCTGGCTTTTGTTCCCCAGCTCCATAAACCAGTGCAGGGAGTGGGGACAGCCGATCTCTGCAAAAATGGGATGTTTTTCAAGAGAAGAAAGGTATTGTGTCCCCTGTGATATGGAAATGAGCGGGAGGTAAGGGCAGGGAGAGAGGATTTCTGATGGTAATGAGGTTTTACACYGGCTTTCTTGCCTTGCCTCCATCCCTCTCTTTCAACTGTAGGATGGGGTTTCAAAGGCTGTTGTATTCTTTTCCTTGGATTATTTGTCATGTTTTTTTTTTAACCTTGCCTGTTGTGGTTTTTAAAGATAAAAGGTGGGAGCTGCAATGAAGAGGAATTTTGTGAGGGCTTCGAGATGCTGCAAGGGTTATGGTTACTGATGTGAGGATGCTGTGAGCTCTCATAGGTAGGTCAAATTGGCTTGGGAATGGCTGGAGAGGAACATGYCCTGCTGGCTGGAGCAAAGGCTGGTGCCAAAGCTGAGACCATGGTGGCTGTGCCAGCCCCAAGCACTGTGTCACAGCTCTGTACCACTGGTGGAAACCCACCCCTCCCCAGCTGTATTCCACTTGTAACTCTTGGATGTTGCCTGTGTGCATCCTTATGGCCCCTCTCTTTCCCTTGACATAGCTGAAGGCTGCGTATCCCTTTTGCTCCTAACTTAGCTGCTGCAATATTCCCCATGACTGTCCAGCAGTTGGGCCTTATTTTAGTCCARGTTTAGATTCAGCCTTCAGCCACTAACTTGGGTCCAGCATTTATCTGCTGCCTTGAGGAATGCTCTGTATTCCAAATCCCTTCCTCATATAGAAGGGCAGTGCCGGTGTGTGAATCTCCAGGCCCTTATCAGCCTTTCAGGAACAGTTTTTACCATTATTATTATTAGTCTATTTTATCTTTTTTTTTTTTCCCCCTTAGCTTCAAGATCCTTTAGTCAGTCAAATTATACTCAGAGTAGAAGAAGCAGCAGGGACTCTTGATGGAAAGCACTGGGCCCAAACTGCTATGCAGTTTCTGGTAGAAAACTAAGATTTGGGCTGAGTTCAATTTGTTGAGTAGAACATGCTCTTTGCTGAAAAGRTGAACTTTTTCTTCTGCAAAGCCAGTGCTCTGAGCCCATGTTGCTCTCAGGGGAACAAGGTGGGGAGTGGACAACTCAAGCTGAGGGGAATGAGAAGGGATCTGAAGCTATTCCTGGGCAGTGGCAGGGCTGTTGTTGGCTCTGTTTTGCCCCTGAATTCCTGCATGGTGGCAGTGCAGTGAGAGTCTCGCCAGGGAGGGCAGCCGGGCTGAGCTCCACTGTCAGTGCTTTTCATTTGCTGTTGATGTGAAGAAGTTCACTGGACCTGTCAGGGGAGCTGCCTGCCCTCCCTGCTCTGCAGTGAAGGACCACTGAAATGTGGCTGCTTGCAGAAAATGCTGATTCAAATGAGCTCTGCCAGACTGCTGCGGGTCAGGAGGGCTCCCAGGTCAAATCCACTCTTCAGGCAGGAGCTGCAAGCAAAGATGCCTCATGGTGAGCTTCACTGGTATTTATTCCGGATCTCCCTTTTTAGACAAAGCCCTTGAGCTGCATTGGTGTTGCTCCCCCCCTGCCCAGCAGACATTGCTGCTCAGCTGTTTGGTTTTATCCCTTCCTAATTTTACAAGAAGTGACAGTAAATCCATCCCATATGCACAGGACCTTGTGGGGTGTTTAAACAGTCATTCACATCCAGATGTGGTGATGGCTTTGGGGTGTCTCCTGGCAATGTGGGTTGGTGCTGGATATTTTATAATGTAGAAGTTAACATTCAGAGTCAGTAACTGATATTCAGTGCACAAGAGCAGGAGAGCATTTGGCCATGAGCTGTGTTGTGTGGGGCAGTGCCATCACCCACGGGTGTCAGGARGGTGCCCAAGGGGTGTCAGGGGTGTCTCCTATCAGACCTTTCTGCAGACACTGCCATTGAAAGGCTCCCAAGCACAGCCAAGGGTACCTACAAAGCTTGTCTCCACATCCAAAAAGACCATTAGCCTGGGAGGAGGAGGCAGGGGGGAGGAAGGGGATGTGGCAGAGGAAGATAAGACTGTGGAGCGAAGGATTTGTGAGAAGTTAATGGCCGTTGAATTGGCATTATGCCCCAGCAGGTTCTCATTTCCTGGACTGTATGCTGGCTCCTCCCCACCCCAGAGCAGGGAGGGAGTGGGATGCACCCACAGCTGGGGGCTGTGCCCCAGCACATCATGGCCARGGAGTGCAGGGAGCCAGAGTTTGTAGCCCTGGGACCTCACGCACACAGCGGGTGGCAAAAGGGATAAAGCAGAGGAAAATGAGGTTGCTTCACTGCTGCCCTGTGGGTGATGCTGAGGGAGATGCTCCATTTTAAATCAAATCCAGATCAAAGTGGAGATGGCTCCTCTGCTGCTTGGGGATGCATAAGGCTGTGTCTGAGCTCATAACATGAGGGCAGCTTTTACTACTCAAAGCCATCTCCTTGCTCTGCTTCCCTTCTCAGTGCTCTCACAGCAACCCCAGTATTTGCTCTGCTTCATATTCCATTGGCTCGGAAGAGCTGGAGAGAGATTGCCATGGCTTCCCCTCTGGGCAGGAGGGGTGGTGGGGCTTGTGCCTGCTCTGAGCTGGGAAGGATGCTGGCTCTGTAGGAGAGTTATTTTTAGACACAGCTTCTAGCTGTGGGACAGGCTATTCCCCCCATGAGCTGAACCTGCACCCCAAGGGCAAGTCCCCAGTGAGGAGCCAGGGTGCAGGAGGGCTGGGGGCTGGCAGCACGGTCCAGCCCCGTGGGAAGCACTGCAGCTTCCCCCTCAGTGAGGCAGGGGGAGGCCATTGGCTCAGCCAAAGCAGAAATGTTCCAGTGTTGTTACTGGCTTTCTGGCTCAGGGATAACAGCTCTTCTCCTGTGCCTCCCGAGCACTCTCAGCAGCAGCACTGTGACCCTTAACTCCTTCCCGTGTCCCCCGTGTCCTGGACATGCCACACTGGGAGGGCTCAGCACTCCAGGAATGTGACAGCAGTGCTTGGCATAGGGTCAGGAGCATCCTTGATGTGGCATGCTGGGTTTGGCAACCACTGGTGTGGGGTCAGCTCTGGAGATGTGGCTGCAGGTGCTTTGGCCCTGGCATCTGTGTTCACCCTCCTTCATAYCCCTGACACAGAGCTCAGAGCTGCCTGGGACAGGTCTGAGAGCAGCAGGGGGATGTGSTGGGATGGTCACCCAGCAGGCCAGATCCTGCTTGGTCCAGCAGTTTCTGCAAGACTTTTTCCCTGCTTGCATTCCCTTGCTCAGGCCTGGATGGATGAAATGGACTTTACAGCCCCAAATCCCTTAATCTCCAGTATACTTAGCAGTATTAGCCAGACTACAGAAGTCATATATACAGTAATTGCACTCAGTGGAGGACACTCTCACAATTTCATGCTGGAAGGAAACGTGTTACTCATTTTCTCCTGTCTCCCACCCATCTATGCAGAAGTACATTGGAGTCATGATAGGGATGTGTTAAACATGCAGAGAAATGTCATAGCTGAGATACAGCCTGCTCTCCTGGYAATTAACCCAGGCAGCCTTGCAGAAGCTGTGCAGGGTGAAATCTGMTCAAAGTGGGGCCTAAAGCTTCAGCATCTTAGCTACTAATGCTAAGCAAGTTATGCTAAGCAATTAATATCCTTTCCTTCTTTACAGCCCTCCCTTTGTTTTTATTAAGCATCCCTGCTAATACATTTAGCAAAGCTTGCAAAGCCTTTCAAAAATCATGATCAGCTTCCATAATCTTATATACAGAATGATCACAAGCACCAGACCTAATAGACTCAAAGCTAGTACGATTACCACTGGGTGGAGCMGGAGGTTATAAATTCCTGTGGCTGTAGGTGACCACCCAGGGGAGTTTCCCACCAGTGGCGTTTTTCATCTCTTTTTCCTCTTTCAAACATGCACTCTATTTTGTCCATCTTATGGTGGACAGTGATTATAGTTTTTTCCATCAATTTATATATATTTTAATAGTTGATGTAAGTCATCATGTTGTGATAATTCTTTACCAGCATTAAGATTAATTTCAGTAGAAGTAGGTAACAAGTCTTTAACTAGYGTATAATTAGACTGTAACAACTGGTGGGACGTAACAGGAGCTGTATAATTAAAATCATACCCTGTAATTCCAGTAAAGTTACGAATGCAAATATTCAAATGATTACTTGTATCTACAATAATATCACCTACTAATATAAAACCACAAAGGGTCCTTAGGAAAGCATATCTTTTTCCAATATATGTAAGTGCAGTTGCAGGGATCTCATCAGCGTGCATTTCAAAATGACAAACATTTGCTCAGTGTCGAGACATGTCTTGGGGTTTAATGGTGTTAGTTTTACAGTTGAATCCTTGTTGTTCCCATATACTGTTGGCCACATGTGTCCACTTTGTGGTGTCCATACTTTATGTTCTATGGGAAAGAGGATGACTGTATTGTGATTTAGTGCAACAACTGGGTATATGGTGTATACTGAGGCATTATATTATTAAGACAGGAATTGTGACTTTATGGTTAATGGGATCATAATGGGCCAAATACCACCAGGACTGAAATTCTCTTTCAGTTGTGTTGTCCCAAGCTGCTTTACAAACCTCTGTGGGTAAGGTGCCCTCTTYGCCTACCCTGATAATTGCTGCCACTGTGGAGTGCACACACTTGAGTGTGAATACAGCTAAAAGCTGGTGAAAGATTGCCCTGGACCATTCCAAGTGCCTCTACAATCAGCTGGTGGTCTCCCTCATTAATTTTCTCTCACTGAGGCAATATATCAGATAAGAGCCATTGATTAGTCCCCAATGCTAATAGAGAGGATCGCAATGGGTGTTCTAATTTGCTTAAATCACTTGTTGTTGCACTTAGTTTATTTAGGAGCACTTCAACAATCTCTACCCTTTAGGATTCCCAATGCTGTCCCTGTAGTACCAGTTGCATCCCTCTTTGCTTTGAAGGGGGATGAGCAGAGAAAGTGTAATCAGTCCTGGGTCAGCACTTCACAAGTGATGTTAATTGTATACTATTACTTTTTAAACTATTATCTGTCATCATGCAACAACTGCTATTAAGTGTTGAGCAGCAATGGGTATTATCGAGGCAACGAGACCAGTCCTGCTTACCTCTGGCCAGGCTAAATTACAGACCTTATCTGATGGACACCAGAAAGCAAGAGCCTTCCTGTCAGGTGTTTCAGGAATTGGGAACCTTGTTCCTATATAATCTAGGAGAACTGTTGTCCCTTTGGATTTGTTAACTTTCCACTAATCCGGATCATCCATCATTTTTATCCTTAGCTATGCTGTAGCAGTAACAGAGTCAATAATACCAAGAGTACTGAGATGTCCCATTCATTCTTAGCTGATGTGAGAGTTTTTCCAGGAGTCAGTCATTTGTCAGTTGCCTGACTASTTACCACCTGCTTGATGGGAGAATGGTGCATCCATCTTTCTTTTCCTAAACTTTTAACAGCAAAATAGGAACACAGTAAGATAGTATATGGAGCTTTCCACTTAGATTCCAGTTTGTATTTTCGTGAGAASATGTTAATTAAAATGTCCTCTCCAGGTTGTATGTCATGGACCTGTATTTCCAGAGGTGTGGGCTGATACCATTGAGCRTATTTCTCTTAATTTCAACCCCCTCCTGCATAGATATGATGTACTGGGTTGACCACTCATCAGATGAGACCAGTAGGTGTCTAAACTGGGTACTACCTCCTGTAATAAGCMCTGTGTCAATCTTTTTTGGTTGGAAAAGCTTCTACCAGCCTGGTAACTGATATATTATCACTAACAAGTGTATTCACTGCTGCTCCATCAGCCAAGACATTTCCTTCCCTAATTTCTATAGTGGCCTTGGTACATGGCTGGACAATGAATTACAGCCATTTTTTTTGGGTAGCTGGAGCTGATTCCAGCACTTGTGTATTTCTTCACCACTTGATACTTTTTTCCCCAATGATGTGAAAAATCCTCGTTCTTTTCATAGCTTTGCCTTTGTGAGGCACACCCTGAGAGCATACCGAGAGTTTTTTGGCTCGTTTCTCTTTTCTCAGTTGTTCTGTACGTGTCAGGGCTACCAGCTCTCCCTGTCCTTGCTGGCAGTGTGCTGTAGTTACGCTAAGCAATTAATAYCCTTTATTTCTTCACAAGGTGAGGAGCCAGTCCCTCATCTTTACAGCTGGGTGTTTGTATGTCCCACGCCTGGTGCTGCTCCTGTTTGCAGAGCCGATAACTGATGGCAGAGAAGACTTTACTGTCTGAGGAATACTTATGCAAACAAGCACAATGGCTTAATAGGGAACACCCAGAGGAATCTCCAAAGAAAGCGCCGTAAATTCCCCTTCCCCTGGATTTATGGGGAGATTTTTCACAGATATTTATGGTTTCCCAGGTGCGTTGTTGTGMCTCCTTAGCACAGATTTGCATGGCGTGCTCCAGGAGCTGATGAGAGTGGAACATTGATGGGGCAGCCTTGTGTTCATGGCAGGATGGGGGTGGGAAAAGGCTCCTTAATTCCTGGTTAATTCCTACTGTGTGTGGCAGCTCATAGCTCTGCCAGCACCCGCCGAGCACCCGGATGGTGAGTGGGGCTAAGTGGATTTGGTGGCCCTGATCCAGTGAGATGGTCCTGGTGCAGTGCAAGGGTAGGTCACCTGCCACAGCCCTGTGTGAGCGTGCTGCCCCATCAACCCTGCATTCCTGGGCCACACCAACACTCCCCTGCCACCCTCCTGAAACACCCACTACTGTCCACAGCCAGCCTTCTGAACCACAACTCTCTTTCTCCTCCTTTCCAGGTYCCTTGCCTCGCCAGCAGGTCCTTGTAGGATTTCAGCTCTGGTAAGTGCAGTTGTGTTTTCTCCTCGCTGAGTCCATGCCASTTGTGAAAGTGTTGTGTAGGGTCGGAGGGGCAGTGGGGCTGGGCACCACCACTGCTCCCCAAGCAGGTGGAAAAACCTGAGTTGCCTCTGTTAAGGAGCCAGCTCCTGCAGCACTTCATCCCAGAATTATTTCCCCACTGTGTGATTATAAATTGAGATATGTCTATCAGTGCCCTTCCATAAACCACAAAGGAAAACTGTGGGGACCTTCAATCCTTCCTGGGTAAACTCTGTTGGATGGAACTGAAAAACTCAGTGATTGGTGTGATGTTTGTAATAAAAGATGGGAGGGCTCTGCTACTGTGTGGGTCTCAGGGGACCTTTGGAACAATAAGAAGGTGAAGTGATGGGTGGAAGGAGAGTAGAACCTGCCTGTGGACTTTTGCAGAGGAGCCAGGCTTAGAGGAGCATTTAGGACCTGGAAGAAATGTGAATATCAGAGGCTGCAGGCTAGTGTTGTCACCTGTAACCTTTCCAGGAATGTGCTCCTCTCAGGCCACCTGCTCTGTCACCAGCCACCCAGCTGACTTTCTCCTAGGGGACCAGTGGGAAGAAGGATAACATTTCTGGTCTTTCTCAGGCTCAAGTTCCTGTGCCATCCAGTGTTTGATGTTTTCACACTTCTAAAGTGCCCATGGGTTTCCTAATCTTACCTTTAACCCAGCAGAAAGGGTCCTGGTTCTGTGCTGGGATAAATCAGCAGGACTGTCTTGCAATCAGCATGGCTGCCATGTATGGTGTCATCCTCACCTTTGTCTTCTTGACATGTTCTCTTAAAAAAGTACCTATTTTCAAAAAAAAACAGCCTCTTTCTTTGATGCTATCTGTTGGTTTGATAATTAAGTCCCATGGAAGGCATTGACATCAGCTATGTGCTCAAGGATTTGCCACCAATGTCCCATGTTGCATGGCCCTGTTGAACTTGAGRGTTTTTCTTTAGCAGCAAATGGTTCACTAGTCAGGGCTAAAATTGAAGGGAAGGTTGTCATGGTGATCTCAGGGTTTTGGGTGCTGCTGACAGAGCTGTTCTGGAATGGGGACACCACTGTGTGGGGCGTGGCAATGGGCAAACCAAGGTTGTGGATGCCGGTGCCTTCAGGACTGCCCTGATGTCTTCTCCTTGCGCATCCATCCATCTGGAGGGCATTGGGCATGGTGTCAGCTCATCCCAAAAGCTGTTCCTCACTCCAAAACCGTGCAGAGACTCTTGATCTGTGCTGCTTTGCTTGTGACCGTGGCAGTCTCTGCTGGGAGCAGCTCAGGCCCCTGGGAGAGCTGTGCTGTGTTGAGGAAGAAGCACTGCCATACCCTGGCAGGTGGAAAAACTCCAGCCAATGGGCAGATGAACCAATCAAGTGATTTTTCTGTGTCAGGGCTGTGTTCCACTGGGAAGTGAACATACAGCTCTGTCTGCCAAGGCAATTCCTGCAGGAGCAGCTCAGGCCATGCCTCTTCCAGCAGCAAAAAGCAAGTGCCTGTAGATGCAGAGTGGGGACAGGCAAGACAGGACCCATTGGTCCTCAGAAAAGGGAAGGAAGTGGAAAATGGCCTGGAGAAGGGGGCAGTGGGGGAAATAGTGTCCGTGGTGGTAGAATTGCCTCTCCTGACACACCGTAATYGGCTCATGTGTTCTCCCCAATCCTCTTAGAAAACCTCCCATTGCACATCTTTCCCCAGACATGGCCATGTGTGTTAACAGAGATAAAAGCTCCCTTCCCACACCAGCTCTTCTTCCCCAGCATGCTTAATCATGAGCCAACGTGGCAAAGACCGTTCCTGGGGATGCCCTGGGCTTGGCTCCTCATTCTCCCTCCCTGCCTCCTGTCTTTTGTCTCAGCTCCCACCCTGCCCCACACCCCGGGGCTCTCCGCACACCCCTGCAGCCCGCACAGCCATCACGTGCCTCTGATAAATGAGCTTCATCTGCACCCAAAATTAATCACATTGTCATGCTGGCAGAGGATGAGGCAGCTGCGCCGGAATGCCTGAATCCCTGGCTAATTTATCACAGGGGCTGGATGCAGAGCTGCTCCGCAGCTCCTGCCGCATGGGGACATGCTCCGGAGAGGCGGATGGTGACAAGGAGCTGGGAGCAAATGCTCGTGGGGACACATTCTYCTCCTCCCCAGAGCTCAGCCACTGATTTTCAACCAGAGAAGCTGGTGGGAGATTGTCTGCACCCAGGAGGGCCAATGCTGCTGGTGACAGCCTGGCTCCTCCGAGCCACCTTGGACCCAGGAGGTGATGTGTCATCCTGCACTGGAGCATGCTCAGGAACCCAGAGCAGAAGACTAATGAGGGAAATGAATATGAGGGAATTATTCCAGGATTTCCAAAGCCATGGTCTTTGTGAACAGTGGAAACAGGAGGCGCCCAGCCAGGCTGATGTGTCTTGTTCACTTTGTTGCTCCAGTGTTGCTTATTAGAAGCAAAGTGTTCATCGGCTGTGTGCCCACAGTGCCCATGCTGCCTGTGACAGGCTGGGATCAGCRTGGAGAACCAGCTCCAGGGCCAAGGGCTCCCAGCTGGGCCAGTTCCTGGTACAGGACATCTGCCATGGGGGCCAGTTGTGGTGTTTGCTGCTGGTCTTGTGCCTCTTTCTGGGACCCACATCATCCTGGCTTGCTTGTGGCTGCCAGCTGCTCCTCTCTATTTCAATGTGTGCTTGCTGGGCAGACTCTCTTCTCCTAAGTCAATCTCTAGGACAGACGTGGGTTTCTCCAATGTATTCACTCTCACTTGTCTTGTGGTAATTAATTACTAATTCCAGACCAGACTCAGCTCTGGAGTGCTCGTTAACTAATTGGATGCCTTCCAGCAAATCCCAGCAGTCCCTCCACGATGGGAAAGTCACGCGTTCCTTGTCTGCTTCCTGATTGCTTTGTCCCCCTGTAGTCGATGGGAGCACCTTGGAAGACATCCGCTGGGGCTGCTCTCCTGGAGCTGGCAGGGGGCTGCTGACAACACAGCAGGTGCTYCCTTGGGGCTGCAAAATCATGGACAGCAAAGCAGTGCCCCACACAGTGACTGAGGGCATCCTTCGCTCTACTCCCAGCTGCTGGAACAGGCTGGAAACCTGCTCTGCCCACTGGTCTCTGAGGGTTCACACCAACTCTCTCTGCAGATGTTGTCAGATGTGGGTTTTTTCCTCACAGTCTGGCAGAAATCCTGGAAAACCGTTGTCTTTTGCAGTTTGAAGCTCTGCGTTGCTCATGCTTTGCTGTCATGGGGAGAACTGGTCCCATGTTTTTAGAGAAAAGAAGCTTTCATCAATAAAATTGAGCTGCTGGTGCTCCCAGCAGCTTGTCCAGACAAAACAGTGAATGGGTTTTGTTAAAACTTTAAATCTTGACTTACAGAAGCATGGACTCCCTTCGATCAGCCATAAGCTGGTRTTCAGATAAACATGGTGTTTGGAGGAGAGAAAAAGTGTTTTGGTCTCGTGTGCCTGTGAGGGCCCTGTGGGGTCTCTGGCCACTGGGCACCAGCAGTCATGGGCAGCTGAGCAGGAGAGAGTGGAAGCATCTCTGAGCCTCCTCCTCAGACCCTGCAATCTGCTGGGACAACCAGGGGGCTTTCCTCCCTCCTTACCTGCATGCTTCAGAGTGGGTTTTGGGGCTGTGCTGTGCTTGTGACTGTGTTTCCAAGCTCCTGGGAGAGGCAGATGTGTGCATRGCTGTGAGCAGACATGTCTGACCTGATGCTCATCCTTATTTCAGCTCCCCCGGGGCCTGTGGGGGATGATGCAGCCTTCAGTCAGCACACAGGAAGAATTACTGCTCTCTTGGCTCAGYTGCATGTTCAGAAGGAGCCTCTGCCACAGAGGCAAGGGTTCCCAGGGGTGACACCCTGAACCCTGGTGGCATGGTGATGGGTCSCAGTGGTCAGCATTGCTCAGCCTTGTTGAGGCTGCCTACTTCACCAGGCTGCCATATTCTTTTCATACGCTCTTATTTTTTTTAGGTCASGGCTAGAGCTGAGGTTTTCTAGACATGCTTTTGCCAGATCATGACTGGCTTGTGTCCCCTGTTGAGAGGCRAGGACAGGGAGGAGCCAGGGAGCAGCTGAGATGTGATGTGGGGAACTGGAGATGTGTGGTGACACCGGGGCAAGAACTGACCCAATAGCCTGGGCAAAAACAGCTGGGGGTTCCAGMGTGTGTGTTGGGAGGGTGGAAGGCAGTGCTCTTCAGGAGCCTGCCAGCAGAGRATATCGATGCTGAGAGACTTCGGGAGATGCCTTTGCTTGGGCTGTGTGAGGAGGAGTGGTGAGGTCAGTGCCAGGTCTCACAGAGGTGGCTGGGCTGCTGCTGGTGCTGGGACAGGGCAGCCACTGCTGGCTCTGCTCAGCATTTGCCATCCCCTGGGCTGGGAGGGAGCCCAAACACCACTCTGAGAATGGCAGAGAGAGGCAACCCCAGGAGCACATGGGATCTCCAGGGATGCTAAGCCACCTCGGCAGAGAGAAACGCTTGTCTGCCCAAAGAAAAGGCTTTTCCAGACTCTGTTAGAGATTGGGGAAAGCCTCTTGTGGCTTTTGATGTACCTCGTGGTGGGAGGTGCCCAAGTATTTTAGGACTCACAGTTTAGTTTTTGAAAGGACCTGTTCCCTACACAAGATCCCTGTGTACCAGCAGACAAGGACTTTTCATGACAGGGCTGACACTGGCTTGCTTTTTCCTAAGTGTAAATAACTGTGCCACGAATTGCATCAGACTTCACTGTCTATTAACAGCCCTCTGTTGTCCGCTCCTCTGATCTTTTATCACTGCCAAGGAACTGGMATAGTTTCTTTAGGTCTAGTCCAGCCCTGGGGTAGTAAATTGAATATCTGCTGTCCCCCTCTCCCTCATAGAATCCATATAGATATAATGGATTTAGTGGCATCTTGTATTTTCCTCTGTGCAGGCAAATAATTGTATTTCACCCTGGCACCAGTGGTGCAAAAGCCTTATACCCACATTTTGGAGAGGGCTGTGTTGTGAATCCCCACCTGTGCTCCTCTGAGCTCAGCCTTTGGAGGCTGGGCATGTTTTGAGAGGGATTGTGTATGGTTTGTGTGGCACGGTTTGTTTTTCCTTGAGCCACGGCGCTTTTGGGCGGAGCTGGAAGCACCAGCCTCCCTGGCACGCTGTGACGCCAGCTCCAGGCAGCTGAAATAACCTGGTGTCACTCTGCAGAGCCTGATTTCTAGTGCCGGTAATTAAACACCCAGCTGTTGAGATCTCTTGTATGTATTCAAATAGAGGCTTGGCAGGCTCAGATAGCAGAGCTCACCTCAGTGACCATGAAGATCTGTTGTGCTCTTAAAGCAAACTCCATCCTACGTCAGCCAGGATCTGAGAATGCTAGAGATGCTTTTGTAGGCTAAATTGGTGAGATTGGGAGGAAAACTTTGCGATGTTACTGCTGSTACCCAGCCCACAGGCAAGGGAGTGGGAGCTTCCTTAGAGATGGGGGCTCCAGACACCAAAAGGGAGTACCCAGGGCCCCCAAAGGCACACAGGAGCTACATTTTGTCCTGAGGTGTCAAAATGGGAAGAGGGCTCAGCGTCTGGAGATTTTCCAGGCAGTGCCTGAGCTGAGCCTAAGAATAACCGCCTCATCCCACTGGCGATGGCAGAGTATGGCTGCTCCCCTAAATTCCAGATTTGTCCATCACTAGCGATAATGCGTTGAGAAATAAATGTCACTTACAAAATTTATGGGAGAGCTGCTTTGCTAGTCTCCTTTTTTTAAGGTTATACTAAAAATTAAACCACATTTTCCCCCAAGGGGGAGCGGCAGGCTGTCACTGTAACAAATGTCCCGGTGTGTCACGGAGCAGCGCACATGTGTGTGCACACAGCGTACGCAGGCATCGAGAGGCAGGGCGGCGCAAGCAGCGCCGCTCACGTGGCCGGTTTGCTGAGGAAAAATCGTTATTTTTATACTTGCACTTTATATGGCAATTTCCTGGCCGAAAAAAAAAAAAAAAAAAATCGGGGAGTTACACAAGCAAAAAAAACGAGTTCCCAGTATAAAACCGACCGCATGATTTCTTTATGCAACGGAAGCGCAGACTCGGCGCGGGTGCGGGCACACATGGCACGGCCTCCCGCTCCGGCTCGGGTAGAGCATCCCATCCCCGCACGATGGGATTCCGGAGCCCCACGGTGTAGGCACCATCAGCTCGCAGCAGGTGGTTTTTTAAGGTTAAGCAGGGGATCAGTGTGGCTTTCAGGGCTGTTTTCCCTCGTGCCCCGAGTGGTGGGGCGGCAGTTCGGGCTCTGGCTGTCCCCGGGTCGCTCCCGTGCCGCCTGTCTGGACGGGGCGCTGCGGTTGGGGGACGTTCATCAGCTCTGGCAGCGGAGCTAATGCGATTAAGGGCTTTTCTCACCCTCCGCTCAGTGCTCATTAACATTTCCCCGCTAAGGAGTTTAGGAGCGTCGCCTCATCTCGCCGCAGCTTTGGTTTGTGATGAGGGGAGCGGGCGGGCGGTGCACAGGGAAGGCTCCCCGACCCTGCGAGCGCTGCCCGGCCCCCGACAGGGCCACAGCGGGAGAGGATGTGGCTGGGAGAGCCATCGTCATGCCCTGCAATGCCACCAATCCCAACGCTTCCAGCCGCGAGTCCTATTTCTGACGGCCATTGGGAGCTGGGGAAGGCAGATGCCCTGGTTGAGGGAGGGTGAGGCTGCCTGCCTGGTAGGCTGCCAACAGAGACCTACAAACAGCTTCTCTGTGGTGTCACAACCCCGTCCTCTGCGCAGGCAGGGAGAGAACCCAATTTTGGAARCCTCCTTCCCTGCTCTCACAATCGAGAACAAGGAGAGATATTTTTATTTGGTCTTACAAGTAGGTCTTGAGACATCTCTAAGTGGGCGCTTCATAGCCTGCGTAGAAATAAAACCCTCCCATGCACCACACAAAGCCCTTTACAGCAGCAAGCCTGAGGCTTTGCCCTGCTACCTCTACCCTGTGCTCTCCTTTTCCTCCGTGTCCCCTCTCCTGGGGACACCTAGAGCAGGCTGACACGAGTTCKGACCCCTGCCCAGCAGAGTTTGATGCAGAAGATGCTTCTAGACTTTCTGTGGTGGGTCCCAGATGTCTTTTTAGTCACCTGAAATGTGTCAGTCTGTGTTGAACCAAAGAAGAAAAGGGTGTTTGATGATTTTTTTTCCTGAATATTTTAATTCTTCCATCAAGAAAACCTGAATCTCCCATGGAAATTGTGTTTCYTATTTGAAAACAGGTTGTTAACACACCACTCAGCACTACAGAAGGCTGCTTTTCCAGGGGCTAATACCCGAAGATTGACTGATTTCAATATCTAGCACACTACATCCTCTGATTCAGCCTTTTCCCTGCATCATCGGGGCTTTTGTGCTTTTCCTTTCTCTGATGTGAATCCTCTGGCACCTTGCAAGACCCAGGCTCCCGCTGCAGCCTGGCTCAGCTGAGCCRAGGAAGACCTCTTCACTCTGTCTGCCTGCCTATTTCCATGAAACCTCCAGGAATTTAATAACTTTGAGATTTTCAGCTGTCACTCACACGCTGTTGAATTTGACTGCTGAGTCGGAGAGTAATTAGGAGAGACAGACAACACGTGGAGCATGTGATGGCACAAGACTTGTTTTCTTAGGGAAACCATGCCAAAAAAAATCTAAAAATACCTCTTTTCAATTTTTTTTCCTTGTTCTACCTGCAGTTAGCTCTTGCCTGGCAGTGAGGGAGTGTGGGCTGCCCTTGGGTGGTGACWCCCAACACTGGGTGCTGTGTGGGCAGGATGGCTCTGTCCCTGCAGTGCTCGGGGACATGGGGCTGAGAACTCAGCATGGTGACTGTGGTCCCTTGGATCTGACACAGGGTGTGAATTAAAGACATGACACGAGCATCTCCAGCAGTGCTGTGCTATTTCAGGGCAGAGCCATCAACTCAGAGCTATCTTTTATAAATAAAGGAGATTTTAATTAAAACCACTAATTGKTAACAGTCTATTACACTGCACATTCTGCCAAACAGCAGAGCATCCRTTAAAATACCTGCTAAAATACTGAAT
The DNA here is from genome assembly GCF_030028575.1 of Malurus melanocephalus. Lineage (NCBI taxonomy): Eukaryota > Metazoa > Chordata > Aves > Passeriformes > Maluridae > Malurus > Malurus melanocephalus. The sequence goes on along the minus strand of NW_026623328.1, from coordinate 1,857,987 downwards.
GGTGCTGCCATTAAGGCACTTTGGCTGGTTGCTGAAGGTGCTTCCTTCARCCCTAGGTCTGTCTTGTGCTCCAGGACACCTTGGTGGTGCAGGAGGTCTTGGCTGAAGCAGCCAACACTGGGTTTGGAGRTGATGCCTGATTGCTTTGTGTACCCTGTGTGCCCCATCTTGCCCTTTGGAAGGGGAACACCAGGATTGGGAGCAAAGGGCAGGTAGGGATGTGCTGAGAGATCTTGTGAGCCTGTTACTGTGTTGGGAGGAATGGGAGATGCTGCCTCAGGCACGTGGTGGAACCTCATGCTGCAGGCAGAAGCAGGAGGAGGAGGAGGAGGATTGCTGCTGAAGGCTGCAGCTCCTGGTGGAATCATTGTCCTCCAGGGTCCAGCTTGTGCCTGGGATGCTCAGAGAAACCCAGACCCACACAGCTGCCTGCCYGTGCCAGCTTTTATTCCCCTTACCCACTTTTCTCCCTCAGTGCTGGCAGGCAGCCCAGCGCCAGGCTTTTATGCTTTTCTTTTTGTCTTTTTCAATGAGAATAAATCTTTTATCTGTTGACTGTGAGGCTRTGCTGCAAACGAAGTCATACAGATCTTGTGGGTTTTTTATAGCCACCTCCATCTTCCAGACCGACTGTTTGCAGTTTGGTCAGTGCCTGGAGTTGGCACTGCTTGGCTTGGATGGAGTTTAACCCAAACTGCTTCATGCTGGAGACTGGGATGCAGGGATGGACACCTGTCCTGCCACCTCCATGGCATGATGTTGTCTCTGCTCACCTCGTGCTGAGTGTAAGAGGAAAGGGGAAGCATGTGGCTGGAAGGAGGCAGACACAGAGCAAGAAAAACCAGCTCATTTTGTTTAATTATGACTGACTGTGACAGCCKGCATCTTTAGTTTGAAAAGTATCTGTGAGGTATGGGCTGCTTCTCTCAAACAGGATAATTATGTTAATTAAAATGCTTTCTTTATGGCAGTTCTGATTAATAAAAACAGTTCCAGTGCTCTCTTTAAACACGCTAACCTTCTGTTGTGCAGGAAAACTGGCTTTTCTCAGCAATTTATGACTTTTAAAACAGATTAGAGCGGGACAGCCTGCTGCTTTCACACAGTAACGCTTCCTCCCCGGGGGAGAGCAAGGCAGCCCACCAGCACAGTGCCCTGCTCGTGGGGAACAGACGGAGCAGAGCACTCGGGCAGCGAYGCCGGAGCAGGCAGCAACATGTGCCCGTGTGGGAGCTAGGGATGGGAGGCATCAGGGAGCTCTGCGAGAGTGCCAGGGAATAAAAATACCACTTATTTCTCTAATTGCTGTTTATTTCCTCTGCAAAGTATTGGGATAATTAACAAGCTCCCAATTAAGAAAAAATTGTGTGTAGAGGAAAAACAGGTATGGGTGCCAAGAGAGCTGGGTTTGTGCCAGAGCGTAGCGAGGGGCAGTGCTGGTTGTCCCTCTTGCTGACCACATGTGGGATGAAGCCCTTTGGGGACTCCAGAACTCTGGAGGATGTGGTGATTTCCCAGCTCCTTATCAGAGTCCTTTCCCAAAATGATAGTATGCTTCCAGAGGTTTGAAAGGTTAGCTCATGTGACCACTGGTGTGGGTGCCTTTGGCTGATTTGCTGATTTCCTTGAAGGAGTTCACTTCTTGTGTGTGGACGTTTAAGGCCTCTGAGCACAGTCTAAGGTGGGTTTGGAGAGGGGCTGAGTGTCCACCACCCTCCTGAGAAGCAGTGGCAGATCAGGAGGGCTTGGAATCTCTGCAGGCAGCTCTGAAAATACAATCAACACYCAGCCCAGTGCTCATAAGAAGGCACTGCTTCCATTCACAAGGAGGATGTGTTTGCCACACACTTGTCCCTAAATGCCAGTCCCCAGCCAGATGAATGTTCCCACTGTGGAAAGGAGGTTTTGTGTCCTCCCCACCCTCCCTTTTCTTTTTCCCACATMTTTTCCCTGGCTTGCCATCCCTGCTGGCAGATGGTGCCATAGGCTGGGCCAGATGCTGGAGCAACACGTGAAGCAGTTCTTAGTTCCCACTTCCCAAACCCAGCAAGGGGCTCTTACACAGGGCTAGTGACTTGCATTGGGTCCCTTCGCTTCTTTGGTGTGCAGGAAGGGACCAGCACCTGCAGCAGCCCATCCTCAGCCTCAGGGAGGGTTGCTGAGCCCTCTCCTTTGGCAGATSCTTTGTGAAGGGTGCCTTGCAGGCCTGGCCAGAGGAGTGTGGGTCTGTTCTACCCTGCTTGTTCTGACTCTGTGAAACTGTGCATGTGACCAGCAGCCATTGCCCGAAGAGGTGACAGCATCAGTTTGCTGTCCAGCTGTGACTCCTGATGGAGAGCTGRGTGACTTCACTGGGTTTGCTCGACCCGGTGAGCTGCTGGCAGGCAGCCCCATTCCCCCTCTGTTGCTACGTTTGAAGTGTTTTGGGAAGGATYGGTAGGGAAGAAGGAGATCAAAACCCCCTAGAGGCTTTAGGGTATTGATTGGAGGCCAGGGGAGGGGGGGTAAGGGGCTGTAGGGTGAGGTTCCTGYACACATCCAGCACGGCAGCCCTGCCCTCTGGTGTGTTTGCTCCCCACAGATCTTGGCCAGCAGGGCAGCCATTCTGGGAAGCTTCCCTGCAGGTTGTCCCCCCAACTTGGGGGTCTGCAGCTGCCCCAGCATGGCTCCAGGCCCCTGGCACAGCCCTTTCCTTGCCCTGCAGGCTCGGCTGAGGCTGGCTCTGCTCCACTCCTCTCCTYGCTGCCCCGTTTACCTCTGCTATATTTACATGTCTATTTTATGATTTCAATTTTTAATGCTTCTGCTCTTTGAAGATGCTTAATGCTTTGGAGTGGAACATTTTCTTCTGAGTCCTGAGTGCCAACTGAGGACAGACCAATAAATCAACTAATAACTGGAACCTCATTTTCTGCTCCCATGGCTGTGAGTTAACCCTCCTTGTGCCTCTGAGGCTCTCCTGGTGCTTCCCATCTCCCTGGAGAGGAGAGCTGCCYGTGCCAGCTGTGAACACCTTTGGCTGAGCAATGTCAGGCCTTTGGGATTCCTGTGCTGGGCTGTATCTTAAGTGGTGGTTTCCGGATATTTCTTAAGTGATGGTTTCCAGCTGCCACCTTCTTTCCCCTTCTGTCACCACTGGTCCCAGTGCCCTGTTGGGTCAGCAGAGCTGGAGATTAGCAAGGCAGCCTGTAGAGAGTGGGAGGAATGGTGGGTGGATCTGGCAAGTGACCCAGTGAGACGCAGGCTGTTCCAAAGCTCCTCAGGATGGGACAGCCAAGTGCCAACATTGTGGCTTTGTGATGCCACAAAATCCAGGACATCTAACTGTGCTCTGCAGGAATGACATCCAGAGAAAGCCCTGCTACTTGCATAGGTGCTCTGGAACCCAGCAACTTGTGGCAGAAATGGAGGAACCCCTCAGGAAGGCATCCCACCCCCCTTTCACTGGCAGCTGGAGCTGATGAATCCCAGTGCAGTGAAACCCAGTGCAGGAGAATGTGCTCTGCTCTACGAGTCTAACAGAAAGTGGCAGATCGTAGGTAAATCTTCTTTCCAGCTATTCAGCCTAGCCCCCAAGGGCWGAGGACTTTCCACACTGCTGCCTTCATTAGTCCAACTCTATTTCCTGTTCTCATTCATCTCAATAACATCTAACCCTTTAAAGAAGCACCTGCTTTTACCCAATCCTGCAGCAAGGTCTGCTGGGTGCTCACAGGGCATCTRTGCTTCCCCCTGCATGTCCACACCTGCAGGCTTGAGGATTCTAGCCCTGCTCTCAAGGTACCTTCCCTGAGACAGGCTGCTGGCCTTACCTTGCTCAAACACTTTATTGCCTGTTGAATTATGAAAGTGTTGCTTGCATCACCTGGCAGATGGCCACAGAGCTGCCTCTCAGCTGCTCTTTACCTTCTGACTCCAAGGTGTTGCATGCATTAGCCTCATCTGCTCTGTGTCTGGAGCCAGGCTGTGTCCATGGGCTGTGCTAATGTGSGGTGCTCAGGGCCCTGGGGAAGCCCTGGCCTTGCAGAAAGCAGCCATCCCTGGTCTCTGCTCCCCTCAGGAGGTTCTGGTACAGCCAGGGATGCAGGCAGGACAGGCAGGGAGGACCCCTGTGCCAGCAGCACATGGGGCTGGACACACCATTGTCCTGTGGTGAGCCCTTGTCAGGCAGGACAGCTTGGCATCCCCATGCCCTGGTGCCCCACCAGTGGTGGCTGAGGCCATCTGGTCTCTCCACACCCTGGCCACCAGCCTGGTCCCCTTGGCACTGCTGATCCAGAGTGGAAATTTGGGCTTCACAGGGCTCCACAGCTGCCTAATAAAGTGCTGGACCTTCATTAAACACTCTGTGAGCCAGGCACATCTCCTGGGACCCTTCCTCTGCCACAGAAACACAGAGCTGCAGAGCAGTAAACCAAAGCCATGCTAGTTCCCACCTTTGTTTTTCATTTCTTTGATGCTATGAGTTTGCTCCTGGGGGCTGGGGCCCCACAGATACATCTGCAGGGACTGTGGCTGCACTGCACGAGTGGGCTCAGCCAGGATTTGATTCCCTCTTTTGCTGYCAGAAGGGATTTGTCCTTAGGGAGCTCTCACAGTGCTGGCCTCGGCACAGCCTGGTCCCCAGCCAGGTTGGTTTTGGCAAGCCAGGAGTGCCYGGGGCTGGTTGGCAGAGCTGCTCTGGTGCACAGCTGATGCCTCAGGCTGCCCAGTGCCATCTCCAYTGCTCCCAGTGAGTGCTGGGAGAGGCTGGGGAAGGGAACAGGGCCCTTCTTCCAGCCTGGTGCTCCGTTGCTCTCCAACGGCCTGCCTTGTGTTTATCCATAATTATATTGTGGTGACACAGCTACGGTTTCCAAACCCATACACAAATGCTTAACAACCCATGGGAATGCTTTCCCATTCGTTAAGGAGAGCAGGATGGGTCCATTTCCCCTGGTCCTGCACAAGCCAAGCATGGGGCAGCATCTCARGGCTGGTCCCCTCTCAGCTGGGAACCTGCCCTGGGGGGACACCATTTCTGTCCCCTGCATCATCCATCAGACACTCTGGAAATGGAGGCAGAGGGTATCAGAGGTAAAATTTTCCACTGGAAAATGTGTTTTTTTATCAAACTACATTATCAGAATCGGCATGTAGCCATGGAGCCAACATTCAGGTGGGAGAATATTGAAGCAAATCATTCTGGCTTCTGTCTGTTGACAGCGTCCAGGAAATTCAAATGCGTCTCTTCGACTTGATGTGTTTTGACTTTTATGTTTTAATTTAATATCCAGGTTGTATTTAACATTTTATTATGGTTCGTGCTTGAGAAATTAAATACTTTTCCCCTTACTGCGGCAAAAAYCCTGAATATTTCCCAGTGAAATGCCAGGGCTTGGGTTTCTCCCGAGTCCTGTCCTGCAGGTGATTTTGATTCACTGWGTCCAGTGCAAAACAAAGCTTTTAGGAACCTTGCACAGACCAGATATTGGTTTCTGTTAGGCAGTTTCTGAAAATTCATTGCTTTTTGGCTACTTGTGCCCTGGAAATACCCCTGCAGCAGGTTTGGGGATCTGGGGAAGCAGCATGTGTCCTTGTCTAGTGTTTGGAGGTGCTGCTGAGGCAATGTGGTAGATGTATTTATGTATTTATGTATTTATGGCTGTGACCAGACCACTGAGGGATGGAGGTGTCCTGTGCTGTTGTGGGTCCACTGCAGGGGCGGTGCTGGGAGGTGGCACATCCCTCTGGTGGGATGCCATGGGGTGCATCCCTCTCCCCTGCTGTGGGGCAGTCAGACCACTCTGCTCCTGCTGCAGCCATAACAGGGCAGGGAGTGCCACAGAATAMAACCATCTTTGCACTCCCAGTGAACTCCCCTTGAGGGAAGTGGAGCTGTAGGCAGAGCTCAGGGCGACCAGAAAAGCTGCTGCCACCGGTGCCTGTTGGCTGCTTCCATGCACGTGAGCCCACGCGCGGCTGTTTGTGCATGCATGTGGGGATAAAGCCACTTTCCAGGCAGTTCTTTTAGCAACCAAGTGACAGCTTGTTTGCTGCTAGGATTGCGGGCCTGCCTGGCAGAGGCTCCACACACCAGAACTTTGGAAGCTGCCGCCAGTGAATAGCCAAACTCATTTGTACAGGATCAGTTGACAGCGTGTTCCAGCCTCCAGCTTTGGSGGGGGGGAAAATATCATCTCCCTGATATATGTGTTTCAGCACCAATTATCCAAGCCTCATTTGCTCTAGACTCACAAGACCATGTCCCATGACATCTATTAATTGCATTAGAGATCTCTCATTATCCTAAATCTCCAGGATGCAGGGTTGGAGTGGCTCAGGCCCAGGTTTTCAGGAGGGCACGTGTGTGTGTGAGCATGTGGGACGGAAGGTGCACCACGCTCAAGGTAGGCAGTGCCATGTTCCTCCCAAGCGTCTGTCCCTGRTTATTCACAGCAGGGTTATGGCTGATCCCTGGGGCTGGGTGTGACAGTCAGCTCAGAGCAGCCAGGCAGAGCCTTTCCTGTGCTCTCYGAGGTGTTGGTTTCTGTGAGGGAGCGATGCTGCCAGCACTCTGCACCGCCCGCCACCAAACATGAGCCCACTGTCCCTTCTTTGCCAAATACTTATTGTTCCTGYTTTGAACTTCTGCAGAGTGAGGTTTACCAAGGCTCCAACATGAATAATTCATTAATTCCTGGAGGGCTGTTTATTTGTTTGTTTGTTTGTTTTGGGAGGTGTTTTGGGTTTTTTTGTGCGTATTGTTTTGCTTTCTTAATTGAAAACGGTGATGAAGGCAGTGTAAGTGCAGGACAGCAGAGGTGCAGTCAGGGTCATTTCACCAGCCATGGTCAGGAGGGTGCCATGGGTGCCCTGCTTGCCCTGGCTCCTTGGGCTGGGTTGTAGTTGCTGCTGGGGCTGTGGGATTGCTGCCCCTCAGCCCACATCCTCATCCCAGACCTGTGTGAGCAAACACACCCTCCTCTGCCTGTGAGCATCCCTCTCTCCTTGTCACCCTCCTCCTGCACCCTGTGGCATGGTTGRGTCTCCTCTGGTATTCACAGTTCTGGGGGTGCCCTGTGCCAAGAGCCTGGTTGGATGCAAGGACCCTGAGGTTCCATACGGAATTGCATTGCTTGCTTTGGAAACGTCATTCCTTGATGAGGCCTCTGGAGAGGCTGGTGGAGGCAGAAAGCTCAGCAGGGCACCAAGGAAAGGCTGGAAAGGAAAAGGCAAAAGTAAAAAGGACAGAAAGGTCTCATTAAAAGAGAAAAATACATTTTCATTTACTGGGGCAGCCTCAGGATTGTGGAGAGCGGAGGARGGCAGTAAGGTCTGCCTGGAGGCTGACAGCCCTTGTACACTGTGTGCTCCAGTCCCCGACCATTTTGGCATATTCCAGTGCCTTGTTGSACTGGGGAGCACCAGGTGGGTCGGTCTCATCGTGCTGGAGGGAGGGAYGGGCCTGATCCCAGAGCTCAGGGAACACAGCAGGAATGGGCAGCATTTGCAATAATGCCCAGGCCCTCGAGTCTGCATGAGCTCTTGCCATTTCCACCCTCTTTCTGGTGTAATAACTTGTTCCTTATTGACATTTTTATTCTGAACACAGGGAAAATGCCAGCACGGTAATTGCTGTRCATGTAAAGCAAGGCACCATGCCATATCCTCCAGATCATTTCCTTCCCCCTTCCCCCAGCTTGGAAGGCCCAGGTGGAAGYGAGCAGTGGCTTGGCTGGAGGGTGGGATACAGGGACCCACATGTGCCATGAGCTGCCACCAGGTGGGTGGGACACTGTCATTGTCCCCTCCTCTGCAGTGACCCACGGGGCAGAGGCAGGGCTGGAAATAACATCAGGTCTAATTGCTCTGCTAACAGCTAGACCCGCTGCCTCCAGCAACACTTACATCTGCAGATATCTTGTGGTTTCTAATATCGTCAGAAATCCCTCTTGCTCTCATGTTTACCAGCATGCAATTGCAACCCCTTGATGTCTGCATAACAGCCTTCCATCTCCCGGCTCCCCACAAACAGTGACAGAGCTATGACAATCAGGAAGGAGGCAAACGAGAAGCAAAACCCACTGGGATCCAGGGAAAAAGCTGTGTCCTGCAGGATGCAAATTGAAAATAGAAATGCTCTTCTCTCCCTCCACCCTGAAAGCATTTGATTTAAAGATAATGTGGGAAATGTAGAATTTTGCAAAGCCATGGTAGCCACCTTTTTCATGCAATAAGCCAGAAAATGTTTACTGCATGAGCAGAGCAGAAGCTGTAATGTTGTAAAATGATAGTGCTGGGGAGCCATCTGCTTATTGACTGAAGTCTGGAGCTCAGGCTTTCTGCTACCGTGTCTCACAGAGATGGGTGTGCACCYGTGTGTGCCAGGGATGCACAAGAAATGTGTGCTGCCAGCACGATTCCTTATGCCCAGGGGCTGCTGGTTGATACTTGGAGAGACCTTGGGGTGTTGTGGGGTTACACCAGGATGGCCCACAGTGTGGTGGCTGGGCATGGCAGGCTCAGGGGCTGCAGCAGAAGGGTCTGGTTCTCAAAGCAGGTGATGGAAAAGCAAATGTGAGGCAAACAAGCAGCCCTGTGAGCTCTCAGGATGGCTTTGGAGGGGAATTTCACTGCCACAGCACTGACAAGGGGCATATCAGAGGGCTCAGCACAGCCCTCCTGTGGATTTGCATCTGCTGGGAGCCGGATGCATCCCAGGCTCCTCCCGCYAAGGCCTCTGGGCCACGCCAGCACGTGGTTGCCTGCAGTTAAGTGGGGGATTATGCATGTCTGAACAGCTGGCATTGAACTCCTAAACTCTGGAAATCAAACTGTGCCCTGCAGAACGGCCGCCCCGCTGCTGCCGAGGTCAGGGGGATTTGTGGCTGCCTGTAAGAGAGCCAAATCTGTCTTTTTTTCCCCCGCTGAAGGTCGTGCCACAGTGCCCTCAGCATCTGGCTAATCCAGCTGGTGCCCTCACCCACACACAGACCTGCCCATCTCCAGTGCCCACCGAGGCTGTGCTGCTCCACCCCATACCCCATACCCCATACCCCATACCCCATACCCCAGCTCACACTGGGGAGCAGCAGAGACCCCCAGACACCCCTCAGTGCGACAGCCTGGCTGGGAGAATCAGTCTGCAAGTCTCCAGAGCTGTGAATTTGGTCTGTAGCATTGTTTTGATGACAGGAGTGGTGAAATAACACCCAGGGGACAGAAGGGATACCAAAATTATGATATTGCCCTTTGGAATTATTTCACGGTCAATGTAGCTTTCCTGTCCTCACGGTGATATTTTACCCAGCCATTGCTCAGAGGATCCCTGTCTTATATTAATCCATTTCTGTTGATGCACTGAATGAAATGCTATATTCCCCCCAGCCCTCCTGCTGTCCGTTTTGTTTCCAAGCAGCAGCAGCTCGGGCAGCGGTGCTTGCCTGCTGCTGGGAATTCTGATCGGCTGTGGCGGAGCGGGGATGGGGCACAGATTCATTCATCCGCCTGCTCTCTCACAAGCTGCTCGTGTATTATTGATAACCCAGGGCTGAGTGATTATTACATATATAAATTTATTTTAATTTCTTATGATTGCTGCTGTGATTAAAGGATGTGCCAGGTTGTACGTAGCCTGGTAGTGATTAGGCACTACAAGCCATGGCAGAGATAATGTGCAGGGCCTGGCTCAGTGAGGCTGAYAGATGAGACAGGACTGGTTTTCCCATGCAGGGCTTTGTCCCAGCCCTGCAGAGGGATTTCAGTGCCTATATTTCCTTGTTTCAGTTCTGGKGTGTCTGAGTGCTGGCCTTGAGCTCAGCACCAGGATGTCCCCATGCCCTGGGGTTCTCTGCTCCAAGCTAGGCAGGAGCAAGTGGCTCTGCCTGGGCATGCAGAAACAAAACCAAATTTTGCTGTCAGTTATTTTTTTTTCCCAACCTGTCCCATTTTTTATAGAATTATRAACTTTGGGCTAGAGTTATAAAGGTATCACAGAACATCACAGAGTATCCTGAGTTGGGACACCCAAGGATTAMTGAGTCCAGTGATCTTAGGTATTTAGGCACTTAAAGATAGAGAGAAAAACTGAGGAAGATGAGGTGGCTGTGCCTTCTTCACTTGCCCCATTGATACCGACCTCCATTTTAAATGTTTTAATATCTGGCCATTAAGGCCAAGTAAAGYTAATTGTGTGAGTAATTCTGTTGACTTGGTTATTCCTGTAAACATTGACAGAATCAGCCCTCCTATTCCTCAACAGAAAATTCTTCCCCGCAGAAAATACAAACAAATTACTCTTCATATCATAGCATTTTAAAATAAAAATATCAATAAAGAGCTAAGTCAAAACTGCATTTTAGATTCAWCAGATTATTCAGCAGAAAACGTGAAAACAATGAAGCTCCTCTGAGGATGGTAATCAGCACACGCAGACGTATTGCTTTTTCAGATCACAAAATCTCAATACCCAAGATCAGTAGAAAACTAAGTAGAAAATGCTTTTTATAGGATTCAAATTCCAATTAAATTAGAGCAGATTATTCAACAAGAAAGCCTACAAAATGAAGTCTCGGTTTATGTATTGGAAAGCAAAATGCAAATATGTTGCTTTCCGGCTCGCAGGGTTTCAAACCAAAAGACAAACTTACTTTAAGTAAAAATTATTTCATTCAAATTCTGGGGGAATCGACTCAAGTAACTGATCCTCAACTGAATTATTCAGCTTTTTTATCAACAGACTTATTTCTTCCCTCTTTATTCTTAATTTGCCTATTCATAAATCCCACTGCTTTGTCAGTCATAAGAAATACTTTCCAGTGGCTTTGACAAAGCAAAAATTAGCAGGGAAGGGAACTGGCACATGAACGCCTCACTGCAGAATGCTTCCTTGCAGCGTAAGGTATTTTTCTCTTCCTGGAGCTTTGATGCCAGCAGAAATCAATGCGATAGCTCAGCTCACCCTCCTGCCTGGTGCTCACTGCAGGGCTCCAGCCAGGCTTTGGTTCCCCGTGGTGGCTGTGTTGGACCTGTGGTCCCCAGCAGATGTGTTGGGGGGTCCCGCTCCTGCTGCCCTACTGAGGGTCCCTGCGGYATCCCCAAGGGAAGAGCTTTGCTTTTGGCAATGCTGGGTTGGGCTGAGAGGTCCTGCAAGGCAGGAGATGGTGCTCCTCAGTCAACAGCTCTGTTACTCCGTTTCCTTTGCTCTTAACCACTGGTATCTTCTTCCAGCCTGGAATTTCCTGGTTTTGACTTGGAGTAATTGGAACTGATTCCATGAGCTTGTGGGGGTCGTGGGTGTTTCTAGGAGAAACATCAGTGGTCATAAATATTTCCTTTTGATCTGCAAACATCAACCTCTGGTGATCTGAAGAAGGTTACAGCAAGAGTTTGAGTCAGAGCGGTAGAACCAGACGAAAATCTTCATTTCGTAATTTTACTAGGAATTGGGAAATATTTTAACAGAGAGATTAAATGTGTCTTTAAATACAGAACTTAAAAATAAGAAAGGGTTTTGCTCAACTGACACACCGGAGGAATTGTAGGAACCTTAGAAACCATTTGTAAAATCTCATTAAATAGGAGAATGCTCTGCAAATCCATCCAGTTTTCCTGAAGAACTTCAAGCCTTCCTTCTCCCTCCAGTCTGCAGCAATTTGCTGCTGTGTCCATAGTGCAGTAATCTGCAGGCATCATGAGCTGCARCCTGGAGCCCTGGGGTATGAAAGCAGTCAGGGTCCCTACTCATAATCACTTCTGGTTCTCCCAATTTCCCCAGTTTCACTGTGAGGCRCATGTTAGTGGATTAGGTCAGAGGTGTGACTTTGAGGGTGATCTTCCTTCTGCTCTGGACACATCACCTCTCTGCTGAAAAGGGGCTTCTTGTCCTCACCTCCTTGCTTTGAGGTGCCACAGAAGAGCCACTGGGATGCCTTTGCCATTTTCCCCTGTCGAGAGCAGGCTGGGGGAGGACACTGAGGGGCTGCAGGGGTCGGGGGCAGTTGCGAGAGGCACTAACAGGGGGTGACAGCTCGGATGTGGCACCCTGCTGTTGGGAACACGCCTCTCGCCCTGTCCAGCCCTTCTGTGAGCGTGCAGCATGCTGCAGCTTGTGCTTCCTGGGATATGAGAGGGACACTGGAGGTTTTRGAAGCAGCCCAGGAAGCAGCTGGGGTTTCTGGCACCTGGGAAAGCTATTGAAGATGCTTCAGAGGCACTTGGATGTGCTGCTGCTGGAACAGAAACGTCTCTCCACCTTTCCTCTCTGCTATTTCTTGTGTGGGGGTGAGAGTTCCCCACCCTTTGGTGCTCCAGCTGGGAGGGAGAGTCCCTGCACAAGGAGTCTGGGGGATGGCACAGCTCCAGGATTTTGCTGGCAGTTTCCCAGTGGGCTAGCAAGGCCACCTTGGCTCCTCTCTTGGAGCAGTCAGACCCTGTTGCTGCTGCTGCTGCTAAACACTGTCTTCATGCTACTCAAGCCTTCTTCTGTCTGGTGGCAGAGGATGTAGATTTGGGGGAAAGGTTTTCTTATCATCCTGCTCACTGATTTCAGTGTGCACCTGACATGTARAGKGAGGGTGGCAGCAGAATGAAACCCYAGCCTATATCCTCTCCCCCATGTGACCTCTGCCTCATGCCCGCAAGGAAAGAGCAGCTACAGGCACCACACAGCAAAGGGGATGGGATTCTCTCAGGATGGGGCTTTACCCCACCCTCAGCACTGCTGAACTGGTGGCTTTTAGGTGCTGCCTTGGGCACAGCCAGGAGAGAGCTCAGCTTCCAGCTCCAGCTTCCTTTTGCTGGAAGGAAGAGACAAAACAGAGGACGGGGGCAGCCCATGGTCTGCAGGAGCTGGGGAGGGAGAGGGAGGGAGAAGGAAAGGGAGAGGAGATAAAAGGAGGGCATGCACAGTGGCAGATGGCTCCTCCCTGCATCTCACTGCCCRTGAGGGTGGCTGGGACAGCCCACGGTGTCCCCTCCCTGCAGAGGGTTTTCTGCAGAGCTCCCTGCTCCASCAGGAGGGGATGAGAAAGCAATGTCAAATACATGTTTGAAATGTCAACAGAAGGGCCCCGCAAGATTGACTGCAGTCTCGTGAAATATTTAATTCTTTCTCTCCTTATGAAGAGAGACGTTATTCTGGATGAAAGATAAATTCAGGGGGAACAGGGCAAGGGAGGAAGGGGGGGAGAGGGAGGRACCGGCTGTCTGCCTCTCTCGCTGTAGCCCTAACAGGGTGCCTATTACTCATCACAGGAAATATTGGCTGTTGCTTCATTATCTCAGCCTCCTTTATTTCTATCAGCTTATCTTCCCTTTCTGCTGCCTTTATCTCTGCACAGATGCCTATTGCAAAGCCCACCTGCCCTCTGGCCCCCCAGCCCCAAACAGCCCCGGCACAGYCCACCCCAAAGCATGGTGACACCASTGGTAGTGGGACAGYCACGAGGGAGCCAAATGTGKCAGAGGGGTGGAGACCAGGACACCCTTTTTCTAGGCCTGTAGGGTTTTTGCTGCCTAAGAGGGCTGCCTCTTGCATTCCAACGTGMGGTCTGATGCTGCAGATCCGGGGGGACGCAGCACCTAACCAGGCTGAGGGTGATGGGGAGGGCAAGGAAAGCATTTCCCCAATCTGCTCCCTGCTCAGCACCATCACCTGCTCTCTGCCTGTCCATCTGCCTGCTGAGGGGAGCATGGGGACAGCCAGGGCTCCATGGGACCTGTACCCAGCACCCTGCCCTCCATCTGCACATGGTGACAGTGACAGCTGACCTGGTGGCTGTCCCTCACTCCCCCGCTGTGGCAGGGCTGGCACTCRGAGTGGGAGAGGGCTGCACGTCTGCAGACAGGCTCGCCCCGAGCCTCCAGAGGCCCCTGGCATCTGGTAAAGGCAATAACAACCATAATCCATCTGAGGCCGTGTGAGCGAGGCCAGAACTGGCTCAGGAAGCATCTCCCCACCCCTGCAGTTCCTGAGAAAGAAAAGAAGTGAGTTCCCACCAGCAGCAGAGATGAAAAATAGCAGTAAAAGAAAAATCTTGAAAACCCCCCTTTTGATTCCACTGAMTAAGAGGTTTTTTCCATACGCTTTCAAAACATTTTGATAGTTGCTTTTCATTTCTAGTTCTTTCTGCAAACTATAAATTACCTTAGATTTATTAACCTAAAAACTGATTTTTTCTTATTTCAAATGTGTCAAAAATGGGGCATTTTGACCTTCTGAGCCTTTTTCCAGGATTTCTGTGAAGTAGGTAATTTGTCACAATTGATCCTTTTTTGGGGAGGCTTTGAATGTCAACAAACTGGTATTTACTGCTGAAAACACAGTGAGCTGACAAATTCCCAAACCAGCTACTGTGATTTCAGGTTTCCAGAGCCGAGTGGAGGAAGGTTTTGGTACATGACAAGGAGCTTTAGACCCTGGGTGGGGATGGATCCTGAGAARGGGACACTTCTTGGACTTTTCCAGCTCTCTGTGCAGAGGCTTGGAGCTGAAAAGGGCACCAGCATTCCTCCCGAGTCCCTCTGGGCCACCTGTGTCCCTGCCATGGAGCAGAGCAGCTCCAGGACTCTGATGCAGTTCCCCACAGAAACCACAAGCACTGGCATCACTGGCATCCGTGCTGCTGGACTCATTGCAGCGTTAAACCTTGATAAATGCCTTCAATATTTAATTGGTCTTTAAAAAACATAAATAGGCAGGATATTAAATGCAATTCCTCAGGCAGAATAAGGCGAGTAATGAATATTACCCATGACTGGTGGCATCTGCAAAGCACGTTTTAGTGTGGTTTGARACCAAGGCCTTGGGAGATGTTTGCCACTCTTGTTTCCCAGATGGAGTTTGTAGGTACTCAAACATGGGATTTCCACTTTGGAAATGAGATGTGGGCCTTCACTATGCACCCTCCGCTGTCTCTGCTGACGAGGTCATGAGAGGTTCTCCTGCTCCAGCCTTGGCCAGTGGCCTCAGCCAAGCAGGATGTGGGAGTTCTGGCCATTAAAAACTGTTTCATAAGGATCCAGCAGTTTTTGTGCCATTTACAGTAGTGGATAGGGGCCAAAAGCAATGGGAAGTTCAGACTGGAATAAGGCCATGGAGCCACATWAGGGATCTGAGTCCCAGGGCAGTTCCTCCAGCCAAAGTGCAGCAGGGTGAAGGTGCATCTACTCAGGATTTGCCTRTAAATTCCCACCTCCAGCTATGCCAGGTTTTCAAAGGAATTCAGCTGCAGCACTACACGTCCTTGAGTCAGTGCATGCCTTGGGAAGTCAGTTCCACTGCCCCACTGTGACAGAAGATCCCAGTCCCGAGCCTGGACCTGGCTATGGGCAAGTTATGGACTCTGCAGCGGGTGTATGGGCAGGTTACCCATGGGAAAACAAAAACAAACCAACAAAACCCTGCGCAAATACCTTTTGAAGTTCACAGGAGGTTCACTTGTGTAGGAACAGCACATTTAGGTTTTTGGGRAAGCCAGGGTTCAGTCACACCCCCCTAACCAGCAGGGAGGTGGCAGTGATGTGAAGAGCATCGTCCCCTGCCATCTCCAGCACACTTGTCCGACCACTCCAGTGTCACCAGCACAAGTGGTGGGTGAACCTCCACATGTCTTCTGGCTGATTTTTCAATCAGAGGAGCACTCAAGCTGCCCAGAGTTCAGGTACTTGTCTCTCTGATGCCACTCCAGCGCAAACAAGTGGGCTGGAGATCCCAAGAGCAGRAGCTTTGCTATGGAGTTGCTGTTGCCTGGGGCTCGTGGGCTSGGGGTGGCACCAAAATAGCCTCTCTTCCAGCTCAGCTCCCTGTTGTTCACCCACAGCAGTGTCTGAGCCACCATCAGCTGCTTCTAAATATGGAGAAATGCTGCAGGCCTTGGGCAGCAACGCCGGGGAGCTGCCGCTAAACGCCCTGGAATAATGATCCTGCTGCTGGGAGGCCCTGGAAGAACACAGTACATGGGAGGGAGYGGAAGCAGCAGCAACAGCAGTAACAACCAAGCAGTTATCCAGCCAGGATGGCTTTGATCTGAGGGCTGGGAGACAGCTCTGTTGGGGGTTTTCCTGCACAGGGTAAGGGAGGCACCTGGGATTTGTTAGGGGGGAGTAAGAGGCAGGAGCTACAGCCCCTCTGCATGGCACTGTGCCCACTGCAGCCATGCTCTGTGTGCAGCGGGGACATCCCTGCACAGGCACAGCCTTTGGCTCTCCCTTCCTGCAGATGGAGCATAGCAGGGGGTGGCTGCAAGTCTGGATCAGGCAGATCTCACAGCCATCCATGCCCTACCGTGCCGGAGGGCCCTGCCGGCCCGGACCCAGCCTGCTGCCACCCATGCCAACCAGCAGAGCGGTATTTCCCAGCCAGGAAACACACACACTGCGCCTTCTTCACTTATGAAGCTCCTCAAAACACACCCAAAGCAAGATGGAAGAAGCCACTGTAATCCTGCAGGAGCTGGAAGCATCCGACTCTCTGCCTTTTCCTTTCTCTCTTTTCGTTCCTCCTTCTTTCAGTTTTATTCTCTCTCCTCTGCAGAACCAAAACATTTTGGAGACTCTGCTCTCCGTGCTAGCCTATTACTCACAGAACCTCCTATCTCCCTGCTTCAGGATGCTGCCTGGATCCGACCAATTACCAGCTCCCTTGATGTATAACACCATAAAACCCTTAACCTCATTATAGAAAATTTCTTTTGAATGGCCTTTAAAAACCATCTCATTACACAGGAAGAACTGTAATTACCTTTAACGAGACTGAGATATTGTGCGAGCAAGTGCGTTTGGGCTGTCAAAACAGGAGCAGTGGGAGATCATCTCCAGCCGGTTTCGCCACAAGGGCAAACACTTTGTAATTCCCTCCCCTGCGCCGCTCCTCATCCCGGCCCTCCCCCTGCCCCTCACTCCGCCCTTCTCCACGCCTTCCCTGGGCAAACAGCTCCTCGTGTTGCTCCACTTTCCAAGGTAGAGCCCATGTCCCCCAGGACTCATCTCTGAAGCTCCTGGTCCCTGCAGCGAGTGAAGCTCTCGCTGATAACACGTGCTGGAGGCTCTCCGGGGCCACTGTGGTCCCTGCGCTGCTGGGCTTGGCCAAGTGCAGCCGGSAAGGTGACGATGTGGCTCCTGGGACATGCCACTGCCACAGCTGTGGGATGACAGCTTTCCCAAGCAAAGCCATCTGGTGTGACAGGGAGGGCAGAATGCCCCTTTGCCTTCACCATCTTCCAGCAAGGAAGAAAAACACCTTTTTATTTGGAGGGCAAACCCATCTCTGCTCCTTGCAGCCTTGGTCTCTAGAGACCTGAAGGGCAGGTCCCCAAAGCCTTTCTGGATTTGGCTCTTTGCTGACATGATACAGCTCAACCCTGGAGGGGACCCAGAGGAGTTAAGTATTTTTTTTCCTTTCTGCATACATGTGACTCAAATGGAGAAATTTTTTTCTCAAACAAAATTTTTTCCATGCCATCTGTCACTAATATCAAGGCACTCCATTGCCCAGATCCATTTTTTTAAAAGAAAATATTAAAAATCTAACATTATTTTAGAAAAGTCTGAGTAYGTGTTGCCAGAGCTGCGATCTGTTCCCTTTCTCTGGAAGGAGCTGTTGCAGTTTAACCCCTCACGTTCATCCCCAGGGACTCCCCCATTCTTGCCCTGTTCTGCTCTTTCCTGGGATGTTTTTGGCTGCTGCTTCTTTGTTTCTGTCTTTTATTATTTATACCTCTGGGTCCAGTCTTTTTTGGGCGTGTTTTCCTTTTGACTGAGAAGCTCAGGACACTGAGAGCTCAGCGGCCACGAGTMAAGCTAATTGTTCCCAGCCGTTATTGCCCTTATTGCCCCAATCACCCTCACCTGCACCTAGAGCTGTCCCCACCCCTGCTCAGAGCCCCAGTTAACCTCAGGGCTGGCCCCTCTTATCCTTCTCCAGAGCTTCAACATGGGTGGATGTGTGTGTTTGGGCTCCAGCTTGTGGMTTTTGGGGTGTGCTTTGTTGCTGTTGATGGATGTGGCTGCAGCTCCCACCTTTTCCTGCTGTTTTTGGAGCCCTGGGTGGGTGCTCCATCCAGGAGGGCACCCTCTGCTTCTGGCCCACCTTCCCTGACAGGACAGCCAGCCCTGCATCCTTGTGCTCCAGGGGAGGCGTTTCTGAAGCCATCTGGTGAGTTTTGACCCTGTAATAGGGGAGCTTCTGCTGTTGCAGCCTCTGTGAGAAGGGTTAATTCCTGGGGCTCCYCATTGCCTCAGAGCAGGCAGAGGGAGTGCCAGTATTATACAGAGAGGGAATCATGCTTTATTTTGTGTAAGATGGCTTTGCTGGACTGTGGTTGGTGAAAAGGCTGTGAGAGAAGCACCTGTGCTGTCCCTGCTGTTGCGTGCTGTGCTTGCCCTGCCCTGCAGCCTGTTAGCAGCGCTGCATTTTCCTTTCTGTGCCCTGAATGCCTTGAGGGAGGCTGGACTCGCTCTCCTCTTACATCTATTAAAGATGGCTGATAATCACCTTGGGTAGTTCCCTTCTCTATCCCAGTGTGCCAGAGGCTCTGGAAAATGTTCTTGGTCCTCTCCCCTCTCTAAGTAGCAGAGAGGGGCTACCCTAAGGTTCTCTGTGGTACCAGTCAGTGCCATTTCTGCAGCCTTCCCTTGCTCTRGTCTCTGTGCTGTCAAGCCCTCTTTGTGCTTTCCTGGGCAATGAGGTTTTTATTGGAGGATCTGTACCAGGAGTGCTGCTTCCAGAGGGTCCCTGGGCAGCGGGTCCTGCTCTGCAGCCTGTGTTGGCTGAGGAGTGTTCCTGTCCTGCTCTAACCACCCTCTGGAGAGGGCTCTGCTCAGCTTCCATGTCTCTGACCTTTCCAGTGTTGTGCGACAGCATTGGCTGCAGAGCTGCTTTTGGAGCTGCTTGCTGTCTAATGAGCCTGTGGGGATTGGGGGGAAATGGGCAGCCAATAAAAATATGGAATATTGAAAAGGTCAGAGCTATTTGGTGGGGACACAATAACTCACAGAACTTCTTGAGCGTTGTGTCTCTGGCTGCCAGCCCCTGAGCGTGTGCCTGGTGCAGGGGCTGGGGGCTTGCAGCTGGGTGGTGGCTGCACTGCATGAGCTCCCGGGGTAGGGTTGAGCTCTGCAGGTGTGCCAGGACCTCTGTGGGTTGGCACATTGGTTCCACCTGGGCAAGAAGGGTTGGAGAAACGCTTATCTGGAAGGAGCCTTGGGAACACGGGCTTTGCTGTCAGCTCTGTGGAGGGAGAGGCCAGCCTGTGGTCAGGGTGTTCTCTGGTGTTGCTGGCAGGCTCCTGCCATGATTCCAGCATCGGGAGCTGTTTGAGGTTGTTTGTGCTGTGGATCCGTGCCCCAGGGTGTCACAGGCAGGGAGCACAGACATTCTGGAGAGTTCTTGGCCCTGCTGAGTGCAGGGGGCTGTGGTGCATCCCTGACTGCCGCTGCTGAGGGTGCATTCCAAGGCAGCTGTGGCTTTCCTGTGCCCCTCATACTCRCTAACAAGGGCAAAGCTCTGCTGATTTAGCAAACCTGTGCCTTGTGAGGTCGAGTTGGGGGCAGAATACATCCAAAAGTTCCCCAGCTGGCTCCATTTCTCCAGTGTTAATGCAGAGGGGAATCCCCCCTTTCTGCCTGTGACCCCTTCTGGTCCTCAGCTCTGTCCCAGCACATCTGTCAGCGTTTCCTCTGCCACAGACCACCGGCTGCTGGGGACAGCCCCTCTCCAGCCAAGGTGCAKCTGATGGCCTTTGTGGTGACAGAGCCAGGCCAGTGATCTTGCCATATGCCTGGCTATGGGAACATGCTGTGGGCTTGCCAGGTGCTGGGAACAGAGGGAGAAAAAGGTCTTTTAAAACCCATCCCCGTTTCACCTCACCAAAATTGTCATGACAATGTAGCACTCAAGGCTTTGTGACAGCCCTGTACCACAGTGTTGGTTTCTGGGAAATACCAAACAGTACTTTGTGCAGCTCCCTTCCCTGCGGGCAGGAGGCATTTGGAAATGACGATTCATTGAGCTTAACAGTAAAATTTTAAGTTCTGGAAATGGAACCAGAGCAGCAGGGGGAAAGTGCGTGTTGGTGCCAGGCAGGCAGCAGCCAAGGCTGTGCRCTGGCACAGCAGCAGGTCTCACCCTGGATGCTGACCCTTCTGTGGTCTCTGTGCCCAGCAATTGGGACCTGGGCAAGTTTCTGGCAGGGGAGACAGTGCTYTGTGCTGCTTTCTTTGGTTCAATGTGAAGGTTGGCTTATTCCGTGGGCTCCCCACAGTTGTACTCCTGTGTGCCCAGCTCCTGTGTGTGACCCCAGCTGTGGGCTCTGTGGATGTCTGCCCAGCCTGGTGCTTTYTGCAGCCCTTGGCTTTGTTATTCCAAGTGTTCGTGTGGTGTCCTGGGGACAGTCTGTGTGATGTGTAGCTCAGTAAATATGTAATGGGGTGGTTTCGGGCTTTATTGCTTTTATGCAGCACTAATGTAATGCTATTCAGAGAGCTTTGGCACACCCATTGGCAGCTGAAGTGGAGCAAAGGAAGGATGTTCTTCCTCTCCAAGCCCATCATCTTCCCCACTTGATGCTCTCAGCCATGATATAGTAGTCTAAAGGTGACAACTTGTCTCTGTGAGCACTCTGAAAAACAGGCAGTGGGATCATTAGAAATGACTGTGGATTGGCCCTGTTTTAACAGGGAGCAAAATATTTGGCCAAAGTCCCACTGGAGCATTTTCAGCTTTTGTGAAAACCTTCTGCTAGACAACTTGTTTCTAGAGCTCCTACCAGAATTGGGCTCCTGGGTTTTGGATCACCTCTGTGAGAACCTGCAAGTGCTGTTTAGGGTTTTAGCCAACCTAGGAGGTGTCATCAGACCTTAGATTGTGTGTTGGATGGGGTTGGAAACACTGCCTTGCCTGGCATTCCCTCRATTCTGGGCAGGACTTGGCTTTTGTTCCTAGCTGTGCCCATCTTCCAGGCCATTCCTGGGCAGGGCTGCTGCCCTGAGAGCAAAGCCACCTCCTTCCATGGTGAGCCTTGTGCCTCTGTCCCACAGCACTGAGCTGCTCGAGCTCCCATGTGGATTGTGGGTTGTTGAGCTGCTGTTTTTCTGGATCAGCTCCTCAGCACCCTGACAATTTAGGCCCCTGGCGCTTAATAAGTGCAATACCTAATTTTAGTGTCATGGTACTCATTCAGTCTGCTGCTGCCAGAATGTGCAAGTGACATAAATTAATGTTACACAGAAAAAGTCAAGTTTCTGGTGTGAGATCAATAGATCATAATGTGGTGATATTTGAAAATACATCTTATTAGCAGTTCATATTTTGGCACTTTCCATAGATTCCGATGAGCTCCCTTCCCTGCTGCCCCAGGGAGTTGCTGTGCGTGTGGTTGCTGACAGCATCAGTAGTCCTGTGAGATCCCATTGCCTGTGCTGGATGTCACTTTGTGGCTTTTATCCCACGGGAAATGAAAGGAGAGAGGTTGGAGTGCTGTTGGTCACTGCAGGGCAGAAGCAGGAGCCTCCAGCRTCTTGCAGCTGTAATGAGAAGGGCTCCTTTGTGAGCTGACTCAGGGTGTCCGAGCAGGCAGACAGCACAGAGCTGACGTTGTGTGGTGCTGTTGTGAACCCGCCTGAACAGAAAAGCAATGATGGAGGGAGGGAGGGAGCCCATGGCTGCTCTCCCATCCTGGATACGGATAGAGGTTTGTAGGATGTATAGCACATCTGTGTGACCTGGGCGGTGCTTCTGGGTAGATGAGCAGAGGCCTTGAGCTTTCAGGGCCCAAACRGCACCAATTACCAGTAATGACAGGGGACCCCATGGCAGGGCATGGCTTTGCCTCAGCACAATCCTTCTCAGCCCCAGTTTATGGAGATGTTTGCAGAGGCCCTTGTTTGACAGCTTAAAGCAATTTCTGTGAGGACAGGACTCCAGGTAAAGGCTGGGTGTGTTTTATCTATGGGCTGGGGTTACTTCTGTGCTTATCTCCTCCTCCCCACGTGCAGCTGATGGTGCTGGGTTGTTCATCTGCATGAATCAGGTTCTTTGGCGAGGGGTTCAGAGCTGAGTTTTGCAGCCAGCTGTAATAATATCCCTCCAGAGCATGTGCACTGCACCTCTCCCCTCACATGCCTTGTGCTGCTTCCTCCAGCTTGGGAGGAAGTTAATCTCCTYCACAGCCCTCACCCATCAGAGCCGATTAGAGCAGCTCCTGGCTCCTCTGAAGCTGCAGAGGAATTGCCAGGATCAGAGGATCGTAGCTGTGAGGGATGATCCCTCTTTCTGTAAGGCTGGATGAGAAAGGTGCTGTGCAGTCACTCTGCATCGGTGGAGTGTGCTGGAGAAGATGCACTTCCCTCTGCTCCCCAGAGCCAACGGAGCTGTGCTGGGCTTTGCTCAAATGGAAGATGCTTGTGTACACTTCTGTAAGCAATGAAGTGACTCAGGTTGCCCACTCAGTCTTCTCTTTCCACAGACTGTTCCCAGAGTCCCTCCGGATGTGTCTGAAGCATCCTAAATAAGACCTGTGCGCGCTGTGCTCCGAGGTGGAGGCTGTACCGAGCTGCTCAGAAAAAAATAGGCCATTGCCTTCCTCACGCAGGCAGGCATTTAAAGAGCCTGTGCGGGAGGAGTGTGGGYATGTGGCTAAATCAGAAGTGAGGAGCCATCCCCTCCTTTGGCACCTCACCTGCCTTCCACAGAATGGGGCCGCTGGGAAGCCGGGCTGCAGGCTGGCTGGCTTTTTTTGGTGGCTTGCTTGGTGGCACTGGCTTTGTGCRCTGCTTCCACCACCCAGCAGAAAGCCCGAGGGAGAATCAGCTCACTTTGTGCCTTGCCATTTTGACCAGAGCTTCCAAAATGGCTCAGGTTTTTACCTTTTCTRCCAGAAAAGTCAACAGCAAAACTTGCTTGCCTGAGGTGGGATTAGGCAATTGCCCTTGCAGGAATCCCTGCCTTGCTGCCCTGATCCTTTCTTCAGCCAGATGCCCAGGCAAAGCATCTATCTCTGTCTTCCAACCTGAGAYGATGTCTCTTCACTAATTAAATGAGGAATATCACCTCTTTAYAATTGTCAGTTGATTTCAAATTAAAAAGGGACGTATAGGGCCAAGAAGAACCTTATTCTCCCTCTGGGGACTGCCTTCCTTTTTATTTATGTTTTTTCTTCAGGCTGATAATTCCATCTGAAAGTCTCCTGTGATACTGCGGTAACCCTTGGATGCTATTCAAGTGCATCCTGGCCCCTGGCGTGTGCTCATTGCCTCCTAATTGCTCTAAATAAGTTGGGAATGATGAAATTAAAGTGCCATTGATATGAGGCAGCCCTGGCACGCTGCAGTTACAGGCATGTGAGGGAAGTGGACAGATGGGGAAATGTAAGGATAATAGGTATTAAATGCAGATTTTACCCTGTTTGGGATCCCCATCTAAGCACAGTTCAACTTCTTGGTGCAGCAAGTTTGGCAGCTCCTGTGCTGGTGCCCCAGCTGAGCATTTGGCAGGGGTTGGTGATGTGCAGGACATAAAACTGTATGACCTCCCTTTGTTTCTTAGGGGTTCCTGGATAATGGACTCCTCCAGGAAAAGGAGATAATACTGAGTCCACACAATGTCCCCAGTCTGTRAATCCTGGGTTGCCAGTCCTTGGAGCGATGTGGTCAAATAGGTGTGGGCTGCTGGATCTGTTCTGTTTCATTGAAAAGGGCTTGTTCTCTTCATTCCCTTACTCTGTAATTTTGGGGTTGGGTTCTGGTTTCAAACCTGAAAGAGCYGAGTTTGGAGTTCTGGTGTTGAACCAGAGGASAGTGGGCAAGCTCTCTGCCCTGGCAKGCAGGAAAGCTGGGCTGAGATCCCMGTGTGCCTGGGAGCAGCATTCCCTGCTYCTGACCTTGCCCTGGTGTGGGAGATGWTGGGGCTGCCMTGGGCAGAGGCTGGGCTCTGGTTGGTRCCATTCAGGAGCTGCTCTGGTGCTCTGCTCACCTGGAAATGCTGCTGCTTCTAGGCTCCTTTGCTCTTATAGAAAATACCTTTGGCATAGGTAGTCAAAGGGGGAGAATGACACCTCGCTGGCTGGTGGTGTTKCAGTGTCCCATTGCAGCAGAGGGGCCTGGGTAAGCCCTGACTCCAGATTTTCAGCAAAGGCAGTTTTGTGACAATCTGTTCCCAGCCAGAATAGACTCGTCACTTCACCCACAGGGAAAGTCATCCCAGTCCAGCRATTCAACACTCATCCCCATGATTCAGTATCCCATCCCTGATGCTGCAGCAAGAGCTGCCAGGGTGGGGTAGCACGATGCTCAAGGAGAGCATTTTGACCTAGGCACCCTGTTTTTGGAGCTCCTGGGGTGGCTGGTCCCAGAGCTGGAGGTGAGGATGAGCCTCATCAGTCTGCAAGCCCTTGTGCAGCCTTTCAGGTGCGCTCGCTTTGGTGATTGTGCAGTTAATAGTTTTTTTAAGATGGATGGCAGGTACAGCACAGCAGTTTGCTTTCCAAAAAAATGTCAGTCATTCTAATCACTTGCCTAAGATTTGGGTCAAGTCCAGCCACCTGGCTTTTGGATAATAACTCTCCCAAGCCTTCTCGAGTTAGTCTTGTGAAGCATCGGCATTCTCAGGACAGTTGAAATGGATGGGAGGTGCTCTGACATGGCAGCCAGCTGGCCTCCAGGATGGATGGCTGATTGCAAAGTGATGGAAAGTTACATTTGCTCAGTCTGAGCCAATTCTATTCCTGTAACTGGCCTTGGCTGTGACTTTGGCTTCCCCGTGGCTCATCGGATGCTCACCCTGCGATGTGCTGACCTGGAGGCGTTGGGTTGAGATGGCAGGATCCCTTGCTCTGGGCAGCACTCCAGGCTCAGGGCTCATCTATCAGAGAAGTTCAAGACCTCTGAATTCCACTTGTTGCACATTTAAAGGCCAAAGGAGTAGATTTATGACTCTGGTCTGACCCACTCYGCAACAGAAGCCAGAACTTGTCCCTGGCTGATTCCTTTGTCAAGTACAGCTACTCTGGGTGCACTCAGGCGTGTGGTTCCCCAAGACATGGGAGCTGCAGGGTCTTGGCTCTGCTGGCAGGCAGCAGAAGTCTCCATTAGGTTCCCATCTGTTCCTAGCTGGAGTGTTTGGAGCAATCCCTTTGAGTAAGGGGTGYTTTTGGAGAGTGTGGGGTGTCACTGCTCATTTGCAGCAAGGATCATGGACACTGCTTGGGCTGGTCCTGTGTCTGAGGGTTCAGATCTCTCTGAGGCATGGAACTTCCAAGCAAACAAGAGGTGGTTACAGTGGCTGTAAATTCCTACAGGCAGGAAACACCCAGCGTTTGGAGGGATTTAGGTGTAAATTCATTCATTTCTCAAAAGGATCTGCCAGCTACAGGGATGTCAGCATGATGCCAGCTGTGCTTTCCAGTGGGCCAGTCTTCCTGGGGCCCAGCACCCTGGTTGTGTTCAGATGTGTGCTCCCACCCTTGGCTGCTGCTCCCTCGGCTTGCTTGGAAGGTGCAGCCCCTCAGCTGAKCTCCCAATGTAGCACATGGAATTCTCAACACAAGCCAAGGTGTGTGCTGTGACCTTGATTCGCTCCCAGTGAATCCTTTTCTCCTCAYGCTGCCTGAGAGTCTGTCAGATCATCCCTGCTCTTCCTCTGCTTCCCCTTCCCTTGGTCACTTGCAGGAGGTGTGCCTTGGGCAGGAATAGGTCTGTGCCAGTTCCTACCAAGAGCCATCCCCTTCCCTGCATGGCAGAGCACGGTACAGCACGTCCCTGGACCTGCAAGGAAAAGCTCCTGGGGACTTTCATCGGGAAGCAAGCTGGGTACTTCCACAGGACTGTGGAAGAGGGGAAGCACAGGGCAGGGCTGGCTCATCTCTGCCAGCACACTGGGTTTTGGCCTGTGCTGAAAKTGGCTGTTCCTGCCAAGCAYGGAGGAGGAGGAGGAGGAAGGAGCAGYGCTGGGTGGAAAGCCCTGGTGAGCTGGGCTTGGCATGGGTGTGGGAGGAGGGAGGGAGGAGTGCTGACTGCTCCCAGGAGGAGCCACAGGAGCTGTCATCGTGTGTCACCCCCTTTTTGGCAGCCCTAGCCTGCTTGGCCATTGAGTGCAGTGGAAAAGGCCGAGTAGGCACCAGGGTTTTGTTTTGCCACCAGAAACCGCTTGATTCTGTAGCAGCTGCCTTCTCGGTCTGTGTCATGAAGAGACTGGGCAGCRATGGGTCTGGGAGTGTTTTGGGGRGCAGATCCCTTGGAGYGCTGTCTTGCTGGGGATGGTGCAGTTTGTCACCTGAGGACTCTGCTGAYTGGACCAAGCTTCAGTATTTTGTGKGCTCTGCATSCCCTCTGAACAGGGCACTCTCAGACCCTGGCTGGCACTGAGCAGAGCAGCTGCTCCTGGTCCCCCTTTACCCCAGGTGCCCAGGGATGTCCTGGCATTGCCAGGCAGCGTGGTGATGGAAGGAAGGAAGGACTTGCATTCCCATTTGGTTCTTCGTGGCTGAGATTTCTTCCACAGAGCCTTTCACCCAGAGGTGAAGTCACTCACCATGGCCACCTTTAGCAGCTGCTTCTCTGCATTGTGGGTTGTAAAYGTCCCCTTAATTTAGTGCCTGCAGTGCACTAAAGCAGCAACCTTAGCACAGCCTCTGCATAATAACCAGAGAGGCTCTAGATCCTGAGCTGACACGCAGCGCTCCCCTTGGCTGCTGTAGTCCCAGGAGCTGATGTCTCCTTTACCCTGGGTGCCTCAGCCTCCCCACCACTTGCTTTTGAAAGATAACTCCCTGTAAAATAGAGAGATTTAGTCTAGTCCAGCTGGGCAGGCCAGTCCAGGCAGTAATGCACTCACATCTTAAATGTTTCAATTCTCTTGGCTAAACTTCCTGGTGAAAGGTGGTTTTTTCTCCTTCACAAAAGAGAATAACAGCTCTGACCTTGAGGAGAGAAATGATGAGGGTTCAGAGTTCTCTTTCCTTTTTTGTTGCTATTTTTCTTGCAAAATATTCCAGTTGAGAGGGATTTTTTGCTTAAACAATTTATACCCAGTGGATAGATTTATTCTGCTCAGCTGCCAGCCACAAGAAAGCCTTGTTATTCCCTGTGGCATGGATTTTTTTCCCCCCCTCAATACTCATAACTACTCTTTGCTAAATCTGAGTTTTTTACTACTTGAAGCATGAGGGACCAGGTATTCCTGCCCTGTTCCTGATGCTGGAGGAATCATCACTTGCCTCCTTTGCTGCCCTGACCCTGGGTAACCTGAGTGGTGCTCAGAACCAGTTCTTAAATAACCCTCTGTCTCCCCATGCCTGATCCAATTCTGCTCATTTGTTATTTCCATCTCTCAGGGATAAAGGATGTGCAATAAATTGCTTTTTTGAACATCCTGTAACCAAGAGGTGCTTTGGAGGCAGCACTTCCAAATCCCACCTGGYTGCTGCTTCTCATGCCTCTCTGTTCCCAGCCAACACCCTGCTGTCCTGGCTTTTAGCAGGAACTGGGCAAAAAAARTGTTTCCTGGTTTAGCATCATTATTTCAAGGGAGGAGAGGAAAATGTGCAGGTTTGGTTTGAAACTATTTGAGTGAACATGGCAGAAATGCAAGGCCCTGACAGCAGAGTTGGTTTAGATTTGGGGTGGAAAAGAAATGAGGAGACTTAAAATGAAAAGTGGGCTCAGAGGGAGGAAAGAAGGCAGCGTTTCACTTTAAATACATAAAACCTGGCAGCTTGGAAGCTGATGGATCACTTAATRCTCTTTGTGAAAGCACATGACAAGGCCAGTTTTCCAGACTTTTTGAAGTGGTGGGTTTGGCTGTGGTACCTCCTTGTATGCCTGGTACCTGCCTCAGTTTCCCTTCCTTCACAGAATGTTTTGGGTTCCAAGGGACCTTCAAGGCCCCTTGTCCAACCTCCTGCCATGGGCAGGGACACCTTCCACTATCCCAGGTTGCTCCAAGCCCTGTCCAGCCTGGCCTTGGACATTTCCAGGGATGGAGCAGCCACAGCTTCTCTGGGCAACCTGTGCCAGGGAGTCCCCTCCCTGACAAGAGAGGATTCTTTCCTAATGTGCAATCTAATCTGCCCTTGTTTKCAGTTTTTTCCATGAGATTTGGGGCACTTCAGCTGCCTCATCTCTCCCTTT
>NW_026623328.1:1782450-1829655 GCF_030028575.1 Malurus melanocephalus | reverse complement strand
TGACAGGCAGCTCTGTCTCTCTGTGCTTTTAGCTTCTTTGGAGCTCAGATTCTCAGCCTCCTCCCCTCTCCACTAGTGCAGTATTTTAGGAACAGATGGGCTTAATTTCCGATTGCYGCCCCCTGAACTTGGGAGGAGGTTTGAGTTTGGAGCYAGTGTGCCTCTTGTTCCATGTGAGYCCATCCTGAGGCTCCTGCCTGCCCTGCCCCTGCGGACACGGAGCCAAGGACCCGGCAAATTCCCCTCTCTGTGACGAGAGAGGCTCTCAGAAGTAAGATTTTCTCTCTCAGTGGATAAATCCGTCTCCGTGTTACCTTAGCAGTGGCAACGACTGAGCATCTTCTTATGGCTTGATACTGTTGAGATGCTTAGTCTAAGCTCCATCTAATCCTCTTTCAGGGAGCTATCGGCCTGGTGATCTCCTACAAACAGGTTTTCCGACACCAGCCTCGGCATTTTGTGCTTTGTGATCATGCTAGAAGGGTGATGGTCCTGCTGCATCTGTGCTGCTGCCCCTGAGCTCAACCAGCGGTGGAGGGGAAARGAAAATAAACCTACAAGTTTTTAACCCAGACTCTGGTGGATTTGGGGTTTTGGTGTCTACTCCTGCTTTCATTAGGTTTTGTGGCATGTGATTTCCTTATCCAGCTTCTTGTGGAGCATAAACCAGATTTTTATAGCTGATTTTGTCTTGGATTAAAGCTTTGGGGTGGTTTTTTTTTTTGAGAGCACCCTCCTGAATCTGGCCTGTTTTRCTTCTGACTGTAGCCTGGCAATCCTGTCACTCTTTGGGAATCAATAGCAAAAGTAAAGCAGATTTAAAACATATCCATTCCCCTTTTGTGTGTTGAGGCCCAAATTCAAGGCAGATTTTAGAGCTGCTGCAATGTGCTTGAAAAWCTCTCGGACGGTTGAACTTGGCAACCAAAACCTGATTCCTGCTTGCTGTGAGTGGGAGCTTTGTGTGCAGTTGCCCTCCGTTATCACRTTGTCACCCAGACATCTGTGTGTGGGGATGGAGTCACCTGGCAGCGGTGGGGACTGGCACTCAGGGATTT
The DNA here is from genome assembly GCF_030028575.1 of Malurus melanocephalus. Classification (NCBI taxonomy): domain Eukaryota; kingdom Metazoa; phylum Chordata; class Aves; order Passeriformes; family Maluridae; genus Malurus; species Malurus melanocephalus. The sequence continues at coordinate 1,828,597 of NW_026623328.1, read as the reverse complement.
GCTGTCCGTAGGATCCGGTCAGCACCAAGCTGGCGGTCAGAGCTCATCCCTGGGATCTGGTTTGGAGCAGTTTTGGGATGAACATCATCCCTGCTGGAGCAAGGTGGGCACAGGGCGGGCTCCCTGCGCTGACCGATGCAGTCCCTTTGGAGAGGGCAGCCCCTCGGCCCCGCTTCACGCTGTSCCCTCCCTCCTGTCTTGCAGGGCTGTGTGTCTGGGGCTGAGCCCGGTGCCCCCTGCTCCGCGCTGGGTCCCATGAGACGGGCGGGACCCTGTCCCTCGTGCCCGGGGCCGCAGCACCCGGCTCTGCCCGCTCAGTGGAGCTGCGGACCGCTGCTGCCACGGTAAGTCCTGCCCTTTTGCTTCCCCTTCCCTGGAGAAGGACATGCTCCGGTGTTCCCATCGGCTCCGTGTGCGTCTCCCGGCTGCACTGGGGTCACAGCGTGGGGTGTGTGCGCAGGCCTGCAAAAAAACACTCTGAGGGAACAGCTTATGCACCAAAAAAATTCAGGTTTCAGTCAACAGACTCAGCTCACGAATTCAGGTTGTATTTAGCAAGTGGCTTTGGCTGGGAAAAAAAAAGTGAAACACTGAAAAGTTTGATTTTGACATTTTCAAAATGAAACCTTTCAGCCATCTGTTTCGAGATGACATTTCATTTTGAATTTTTTCTAGGTTTTTTTTTTTTTCCAGTGTGGGGGGGAAGCCACCTACAAACAAAACGAAAGCTTCACTTCAGCCCAAACAAAATGTTTCATTCAGACCCAGATCATTACTGGGGCTTTAAAATTTGGCTAAAAAAAAAAAAAAATTACTTTGGTCATCCTGAATGACTTTCTTTTCTCTGTTTAGTCAYCAGGACAAAAGACAAGTGTGTGAGGGAGTGGGAGCTGTAGGGCCTGTAGCACGCAGCGTTGGGGGTTTTTGAGTGGGAGCTTGGGAAGAGCCTGTGGTGGCAGAACGYGTTGTACCAATGACTTTGGTGATGGCAGGAGCCTGTGGGAGCCAATTTTAGCTACGGCAGAAATCTTGTACTGGAGAGGAGAGGAGAGCGTGCGGTGCTGAGCCCACCTGGAGCCAGCATCCTCCCAGGCTGTGGGGGTGGTGGGTGTCCAGGCCTGTGCTGGGTGCCAGAGGTGGATGGCAGGTCTCATCCATTCTCTCCCTGCAGAGCAGCATCTGTGCCCGTTACCTGTTTTCTCCACCTGGTGTTTGAGAAAGTCCGGTTTGGGGAGATAAATGTGATACAGAAGGGACCTCCTGGTCTTCCCAGCAGGTTTTTTGCAGCTCTCTTTGCATAGGAGAAACCACTCTGGGGRTGGAGAAGAGCAGGAAGGGACTGGGGGAGAGCAAGACCCTCCCTGTGGGGTTGCAGAAGCTGCACGGGCTCCCCTAATGGCACCAAGAAGATGATCTGAGCACAGGTCCCAAATCCCATCACCTGGGTAGCACCCTGTCCCCAGCTCAGCTGAAACTGCCTAATTAGAGAAAGCAGCCGTGCTTTTCATTTACCACACCCTCTCCACCTCCAGTCTATCCCAAATGTGACCTTATCCAGCCACGTGGAACTGCTGGATGTGGAGGCAAGTGTTGGGAGGGAGCTGTGCTTGGTGGGGCAAGCATGGGGCTGTGCTGGCTTGTGGCCCTTGTCAGGAAGGGTTGAACCATAGGAGGGGAACAGGAGAGCCCCAAACCCCCATTTTGTGTACAAGATCTGTGCATCAGCACGGGGGGCTGCAGGAAGGCATCCTGCACAGATTTCCTGGGAGGAGGGTGCTGCTGGCACATCCTGGCTCCCCGCAGCCCGGGCGTGCAGGACTCCCACTCCAGCAGGAAGGCTTCAAACACAGCATTGCAGGCAGGTGTCTGGAGCGTGGTGGGACAGCAGGTGTTTGAGGTCTGTGTGCATGCACTCCCAGGCTTCTGTCAGCACTGGCTCCCTGCTGAAGCGTTGTACGGTTGCTGCCTTTGTTGCAGAGGAAAAAAAATTGGCTGTTCAGATGTTCATGAGATCAGAAGGGATCAGGGTTGCTGCAGGTCTGAAATGGTGTTTACCCTTGTTTGGAGGGGAGCTGTTTGTGCTCASACCTCTGCTGGCTGTTTTACAGGTGGCCATGACCCCAGGGTGTGCTGGAGAGGGCGGTAGGACTTTGTCCCTGGGGATTTATCCCACAGGGAATCCCTCCAGCCTGCTTTGGAAGGGTCTTTCCCTAGACTCTTTCCCAGGCTTCTTACTGGAAGCCCCTGAAACCTTCTGAACCCTGTACCTCTGGRTTTGCATTTAGTATTCCCACCTTCYGTTCTCTTCCTCTGTTTTCATTTCTCCCTCTCTTCCCCCTCCCTCCATCTTTATCAGTAGCTAATGAAACAGGCAGGGAGAAACCCAATTCGTACAGTAATTAAATTTACTTAGGGGCTATTCAGCTGGAGTAATGAGAAGTTTAATTCAATGATTAGTTTTTTCTTTCATTAATTAAAAATGGAACAACAGTGCAGTTACAGTGGGCTGCATTGATCCTCCTCGTGGAAAGCTGCTGATGGAGGAGGAGGAGGAGGAAGGAAAGGTTCTCATTTTATCTTCTCTGGCTGCTCTCCCCACACACAGATGCCCRTATTGTCCCCTGTTCCTAGCTGATCCCTTGCCCAGGTGTCCCTGGGTGACTCTAGGTGAGGGGTGCTTGGGGTGACGATKGGGAGAGCAGTGGCACTGCCCCCCACACGGGTCCTCTCCCCGATCTGTCCCCAACCTTCCCGTTTAAAAATGGATTTGAAATATTTGCTGTGGGTGGAAGATTGAAAAGCAGGTCCCAGCCCACAAGAAGTTTGGGGTGGGAGAGTTGTTTTCCATCCTTGCTGAACAGATTTTGATCCATTTAAATATGTTAAACTCACAAACATGTTTTTAGTCTTTTAAAGTAAGTGATGTGTGAAAGCAAAAAATAAACCAAATAAGTAATTTCCCGTTTCTCCAGTGCCTTCTGCAGGCTCTTGAGCAATGTTAGGACCTCAGATGTCCTTTGAAGCATGATTGGGCAGGTTCTGTTCCCCTAAARCAGAGGCATTGGTGTGCTCCCAGTTTTGGCACAGAAGGGTTTTTTTTGGTAGCTTTGGGGATTGTTGTAAGAACTGCTAATGTATGAGTTCGTAAGGAGGAGAAGACAGGAACAGGAACCACCCCCCAAAAAAGCGAGGAGCCATGAACTGTGGTTACAGATCCTGTGCATAAGGGGGCTGGGCAGGGGAGTGAGCGCTGCCTCCCCCTCACTGTGCTCTCTGTGTCCCACTGTCTGCCACTCTCTTGGTGAGGGGACCCTGAGGGTGACAATGAGCCAGGGCTGGGACACCAACACCTGCCTTTGGAGCCAGTGAGTGCCAAAGGCACTCAACACCTCTGGAAATGAGATGCTTTAGCTTCTCTTGGGTTATCTGCGGTGATAACTGCCTCAGGAAAGCCATCGAGCAAGGGAGAAGCTCCTGGCCAGCCCAATGCTGTGTCCCTCCCATGTGGCAGTGGAGCCCCTCCAACAGTGCCATAATCTCCTTGAGGCTGTGCCCCCACATTTGTAGAGCGGCTTCAGGATTCAGAGAAATTGCTTTTTGTGCCAAGAAAGGAGGAATGCATCCCCCTGCTTTGACCTCATTTCCTGAAACAGCAAAAGTTGTGATGGGAAATGCTTTCTGGCAGGAGAAGAGGTGAATGTGGGGTGCTCCTTTCCACACCTGCAGGAGGGTTGCAGCTGAGCTCTCCTATCTCCAGCACGTGCCTTGGCTCTGGTGGCAGTGGGAGGGGGTCTCAGGTTGGTAAATTGGGATACCCCAATGCTAAGCCAAGCTCCTGGCATCTCTCAGGACTTGTGGCAGTGTTTTGGGCTGACCCTGGCTCTAACACAGCATCTCCAAATCCCAGTACGTTTGTGGAAGAGCCTCCAAGTCCCCACAGTCTGTGGGATGCAGTGTCCCCCCATCTGAGCCTCCTGCCTCCTTGCTGGGGTCCTGAGCTGTGAGAGCCTTGTGCAGCTCTGTGCTTTGATGATGTTTTGCAATTCCTGTCCCCTGTGAAACATTTGGTTGGGATCCAGGGATGCAGCCAGGGACTGAGCTGCCTGGGGAGGCTTCTGAAGGAGCTGTAAGCCCGTGCTGACCAGTGAGTGATATCTGGACTCAGTCTCTGCAGCACTGCCTTACAACAGTGTTTTTCCAAGGGTTTTGCATGCATGTGCTTCTTCAGAGATCACTGCAAATGATTCCCAAGTGCTCTGGCCCAAATCTGTCCTGGTAGCTGTCAGCAGATCAATGCTCTACTAAGTGCAGACCTGCTCTATTTCTGTGGGAAAATGGCTCTCTTAAGCAGTTCATYTTGGGCCTTCCAGCAGCGGGGCCACTAAATTTTGGTAGTTGTGTTTTTCTGTCTGTTACAGCCTGATTTATAACTTTTAAATATCAGCTCGGATGAAAATTAAGCTTGCCTGAGCTCAGTTTTGTGAGGGAGAGAGGAAAAAGCATTCACAGCTTTTTAATTTCTCTTCTGCTCACCTCTCAAATGCCAGGTTTAAAGCYTTAATTTTGGTTTCATTTTTCCCACAGTGCATGAGTGGAAAGCAGAGGAGAGGCCAAAGCCCAGTGCACCCCTGGCATCTAATCCCCCAGCATCCTGCCTTCATCTGACCCAGGTAGGTGCACCCAAGTTCAGAGTGTTGATGTATATGAAGCTCACATGCATTTGTTGTGCTAAGTCCAGAACTGGACTGGTTTCCACTGCCAAAAGTGTGGTAAAAATGTATTTTCCTTTCCCCTTAGTCTGGGGTGGCTTCCCAGCCCTCCTGGTGTAGGTAAGGCAATGTCACTTCCAGGTAGGAAATATTCCATCCATCACGATTGCACAAGGGAGTGTTTTACCRGGGTGGGGAGGAATCCAGCTCCTGTTACATCAGGGAGGGACAAACACTGCCCATGTGAAGTGACCCAGTGGGGACAGCCAGATGCTGCAGCCTGAGAGTGCTGGGCAGGAGTGGTTTWATCTTCCAGGAGAGGGCAGGCGAGAGGGTCCTCAAAAAGCGATGTTTCTGAGAAGTCTCTGTTCTCGTTGCACGGCTCCTGCGTGCTCTCCCCTGGCTCAGCCTCCTCCCAGCGCTCTTGCCGGGACAGTTAAAAGAGACAGGAGCGGATTTTGGCTTGTTCTGCACATCCACATCCTCGGCTGAAATCTGTGAGCTGTCAGCCTGATGCAGGAGACGCGTGAGACAGCAAACATCAGAGCTGACTGGGTTGAGGCAATTTCCCAGGATGTCAGTCCTCAAGAGAGAATAAAAAGGATCTCTTGGTGAAGAGCACAATTTGGTTTCCTAATGAAAAAAAAAAAAATTAGGATGATTCAAGCATCTTTCATCTGTCACAGCTGKGGGAGGGTTTGTTGAAACTGGATGTTGTCCAAGGTAGTAGGAGATGGAGGAGTGTGCTGGGATCTCCGCTCTGCAGGAGTGGTGCCACTGTGAGGGACACTTCGACCTAGAGCAGAGTGTGGGGGCTCACTTGGAACTGCCCAGGGGCTGTGAACCCATGCCTGGTTYGGGGAAAAGGGAATCCAAACTGTGAGGCAGAACTCCTTCACACCCAGATGCATAATGTCTCCCTCGCGTTGTGTTCTTTGCTCAAAGCAAAGAGAAGGGCTGCAWAGGCTCAGCCTGGTGCATGCAAAAAAAGGGGCCTGTCCTCACATTCCTACATGAGAGAAGCATGTGGAGAGGCATTTCCAGCTTTGCAGAGAGGTATTTGTGGCTTCCTGTTGCTCTTTCCCGTTTTGTGGCAGTCAGGAATGAGCCCAGACACCCTCCCTGCTCCCACAGGTGCTCTGTGGGGATTGGAGCCTGGGAAAAGCTGGGTGTGAAGGATGCTCTGAGGAGGAGATCCCACTGTGTCAGGGCTGACAGAGCAAGTGGAGGGACCATGGAAATAGCAGTTTTCTGTCAAAATACCTTTTCAACAGCAAGCTCTGAAGTGCATTTATTCTTAGCGATTTTGTCTTAAAATGAAATTCTTCTGGGAAATGATCCTGCTGGTTAAAGTCCTCCCTGAAAATATAAGCACCAAGAGCCATCTGCTCTGTGTTTGGATTTGGGTATTTTCTTTCAGAGTGCTCTTTGCAAAAACTGAAGGTTTTTCCTAAGAACAGTCTTTAGAAAATCAGGTGGGTTTGGTTTGCCTCCTTTTTCCTTCGAGAGAAGGAGAAAAGTTATTTCCTAGGGACTTTGGGATAACGGARTGGGGGTGTGTGGTCAGTTCTTCAGGCTGCTCTGTCTGCCATGTAGTGCAAGACAAGGCAGCTGGACACAACTGGGGTCCCAAACACCCCCCAGACCCTTGCCCTGCCCAAAAGCTTGGAGAGCAGTGGGATGTGGTGCTGGGAGCAGGGATCTCAGCCTGAGCATCCAGCAGGATGGATCAGGATCCCATCCTGAGCATCCACAGCAGGTACACGAGCACTCTCCCCAAGGAGCCTGCAAACCTTGGGCTGGATGATGTGGTCAGAGGCTTTATTTAGTTCTGAGCCTGAGCAGATTTTTAATGCATGATTTTTTAGTGTTTAAACTGAGCAGGTCTTTGAACTGCTGTGGTTTCTGAGGGATGTTTCTCTTCCTCTCTGAATGCATGTGCCATAAATGCTCCCAAAAAATCCTCCCTGTCCTCTCCAGTGTTGCTGGCTCTGATAATGCGGCCACAGATTTGCAGCAGGGTTTCCACTAAGCCCCTCTGGAGTATCTTGGATTTTCACTGTTGAAAAACAAGTTTTCAGCATAAGGGTTACATCAAATGTATGATATCCCCAGGAGAGGGGACATGTAGGGATGGCAGCAGTGTTGTGGGGCTGTCCCCAGGGACAACCAGGGCCACTCTTGTCTTCAGGTGGCCCAAATGCTGTGGTTAAACAGTGTGGCTGGGAGAGCTGAGAGAGAGAACCATGCTGGAGGAAGGAATGTCACAGAGAGAGAGGTGTCTGGGGCCTCTTTGGGAAGGTTGGCTTCTTCACCCCAGTGGTGCCAAGGGAAGCCCTGGATTTCTGTTCTATACCTTACCTGGTTCCCAYGTGGCTCTCTGGATTAAAACAGTTTTCAAACATCTCCCTCAGAGGGCTGACAAAGCTATTAAGAGATTCTTCTGTTGTTAAAAATCATTCTTAATTGTGCAGAAATCTACTGAGCCAGGCTGCCCAGCCCAAGGGTGGCACCAGGAGCGTGGGGCAAAGCTGGATGCCACCACAGTCCAGCAGCTCTGCAGAGAGTGCCTGATCCTCAGGGTTTCCCAGTACCTGTGAGCTTTGGTGGAGGCCATCAGGGACTATTTGTGGCAGGAATCTGGACACTGTGTCTGTGAGACTTCTGAGATTTTCTAGCAGMTGAGGCAGCTCTGCCTTTTATTGGGGTGGGAGATTATATTGTGCACACACAGCTTTGGGATGTCACATCGATGTTAACCACAGGGAAGAAGCAAGAGTGGAGGTGGGTGTGCATGGCCGTTTGTTTCTTTGGGTTTATACACTGATACTTTCTGCTTAATTGCACCCTGACATACACCAAGGGACAAGGAGGGGTTTTAAAGCATCTTAAAATAAAAAAAAATYACCTTCCATGAAATATTCAGCTTTGGCTGACTGCTTTTTAAAGACTGTTCTAATTACTCCTGCAAGGCTTCCAYTTCTCCTGATCTCATTGCACTGAGAGGGAGGAAGCAGGAGTGTTTTGTCCTGGTTAGCACTGAGGGGCTGGCGTGGTTTGTATTCACTGCAGGGAGGTGATCACTGCACTGACCCTTGGAGATGAGTGAGCCGGGAGTCAGAGGGTTGGTTTGCRCCCATGAATATTTGCTGATGATAGACTGAGGGCTTGGAAGGGAGTAGAGGCAGTTTGACAACATTAGGGTGTTCTGGGAACAAAAAGAATGTCCCTGGTGTACCCCACAGCTCCCTCCTGGCTGTGTCCGGCTCCCGTCCTGTGGGGAGCACGTGGCTTGCCTGTGGAGAGCGGCTGCTCCAGGAAGTGCTCTCCCAGTGCTGTTAGGTGTGATCCAAAATTAGCATCCTATTCACTTGCTCTTAGCTGTGTTAGCTCTGCGAGGCTAATAGGGCTTAAAAAAAAAAGGTCTCTTGTCACCAAAATCAGCAGCTCTGACTCAGACTGTGCGGGGGGGAGCAGAGTTGCTGATTAAGGCAATGTTGATGTTGTAAGCRCTCACCCGGCCACAGCAGGGCCCTGGGACTTGTCTGAGAATCTCTGTCAGAGCCTGGGAAGGGGTCCTTGGTTCCTGTCTTGGTGCCTAAACTACGGTGTGAGGAGGATGAAGGTGTGAGCAGCAAACCCAGCCAAACCGTGGAGCGTTCCCAGTGCCGTGCCGTGTTCCACAATTAATCACTTCCACCCACTCTACACCTTCTCCCTTCCCTAAATCCTCCCTTGCCTGGTTCTGGARCAGGGAATGGAAGCAGCTCCAGTTTTATGAATCAATCAAAGACAATGCCTGCTTTTGAGGGCTGCTGATTTAGAGAGCCCTTTGCAAGCATGTGTGCAGTATGATTTCTTATCGGAGCACAGCTCTGGTTGAGCCTGCCAAGAGGAGCCATTCCAGCTCCCGGCCACATCCTGGGGAGACGGCCTGAGTGGTCCTTTCATCTACAAATAAAACAAACAGGAACAAAGAAGGCAATAATATTGACTTTCATCATTTATATTTCCATTTATCTCATATAGTTACTAATAATTAGTGTTTCTGTGGCTGGATGGGTAGAGCTCATAATCTCCCTGTTTCAGGGGAGCCTATTAATGTCAYTGCCAAAACCAGGCAGGCATAAAGCGCTGGACAAGTGCCAAGGAGGGTGAGTGGGGTAGAGGGATGGGAATGAAACAGGGCTGAATGTGGAGGAGAGGCAAGAGGCTGTGGAGCAGGGAACAGGGGAGTGGAAGAGGTGGGAAAGGAGACAATGGGCAGGGCCTGAGTCAGCACTGCTGTGCCTGCTGTGGGGTGGGAGGGGAGATGGCCCCATGGGGCTGCCATCAACCAGCCCCTCACTGCACCTTCTGGCACAGCCAGAGCACAGCTGGTCTGTGTTTGGGAGGGAAGGGCAAGACTGGTGCTTTGTGCCAGTGGCCCTGAGGTGGAGGATGTGCTGAGATCAGCCCCAGTGCCCTCCCCAGGGTGTGATGTGCCCCTTGTCTCCAGCACCCTGGGTTATGGCAGGGAACCGGGGCTGGGTCTGTCCCCCCATGCCCCAGGGTGCCTGTGTGGTTCATGCACCTGCAGCCTGGTTTGCTGGTGCTTCATTAATCATTCCCTGCTCCCTTTTAAACCCTCTCACAGTTCTGTCTGCAGGTGCCCTGTGCCTGTGTGTCCCCATACCTGGCCTGGATCTCCTCTGGGATCCCAGAGCAGGTGGGACACTGAGATTTGTACACTGGTGCTGCTGCTCTCCTGTATTACTGTGAACGCTTTGACACACAATTGCTCTGTCAATCATCCTGGCTCAGTCTGGAGGTCCACTTCCTGCATCTGTGTTTTTAATTGCCCTGTTAGGTGTGTGTCCTGGCTTCTCCTGTGAGGGATGGCTTCCGGTGTGCAGCGTCTGAGCATTACTGATTCCACAGAACCGCTGTCACAGCAGCCGCAGGGACCTGCAAGCAGCGAATGCAAATGCAGGCTGGTGTTTTTATTAGGATTTAAATGAATTTAAGACTGTTCAGAATTACAATGCGATTTGAGCCAGGAGGGGCTTATAAAACCAGTAYAAGTTCATATATTATACAGCAAACGTGCCCAAGCTCATGGCTCTTGCTGAGCACCATCCTCACTGAGGTGGGGAGAGCAGTGGGCAGCTGCTGGGGCTCAGCCCTGCTRCCCCAGCATGTTCCCACGAGGAAAGGCTGTTTGGGATGGAAGGTGGGCTGCACTCCTGGAGGTGATGGTGCAGGGAAGCTGGTCCCTGTTGTCAAACCTGAACCCGTGGTGTGGTACACRTGTGGTCTCTGGCTGAAAGGCAGGGGTGCAGCAGGGGCTTGTGGGCACATTTTGGGGCAGGGTTACACTGCTTTACCCATTTGTCCTCCCTTTGTAGCTCTGCTGTGTGAAGGTGGCAGGGATGCTTCAGTGCTGGCAGTGCTGGAGGATGCTGTGCAGAGTCAWGGCTTCCCTGGGTGCCGGTGCTGCCCCTTCCCTGGGCCAGATCCCACTCCAGGTATCTGGGAGCACTGAGCTTTCTCCAGCTGGTCCAGGCTGTGCCAGCCCCAGCTTGCACCTCCCTGGAGACCTCACAGCACACAAGTCACCTGCTGGTTGTAAAGGCAGTGCTCATACAGGCTTTTAATGGCCATTCATATAATCACTGGCAGTGCAGGGCTCTGTGCAGAGATGGGTGATGTGACAGAGCTGTACCTGTGTGCTCAGGCTTCCTGGGCCTGTGACACCTGGGAGCCACTGTGATGATGGAATTCTCATCCGTTTCCTCAGCCAGAACAGGAATGAAAGGGAAGCTTGAGTTATCGGCTTGGGATGTTCGTGCTTCGCCTCGTTTCAGTGCTCTGCTTTTGATCTCTGAAGGATACAGCTGAATATTTGAATGAGAAATACGTGATTGTGTTGAAATCTTAGACAAAATGCCTTTTGTGCCTCCCTGCATGTTTATTTGCGTAAGAAAGTGTTTTGCTGGAGAAACACGGGAAGGAGCTCGGGGGAGAGGAAGGAAGGCGGAGGTGAGAGCATTGGGGAGCTCGCAGTACAATTTCAGGACACTTAAGAGCCTCTTATTGTCAGTGTCGAGACAGCGACATCGGAGGCAGCTCAGGCAATTGTCTGAGACAAATTGCTTCGTTTGATGGCTTAGTCGGTACCTCACTGGTTAAGTTCCTGGGTTATATATTTATTATTGTATACAAAGCACAGGAGAATTTCAGAAAGACATCCATATGTATACACATCTCTGGATCCATAGTTATCTCCCTTAAATGACCTTGCAGGCAGAAATAATGTCACCAGCCTGCGTGGTGCTTCTGAGCAGCTGGGTGCTTGTTCTGCGGGTCCAGGGAGTARGGAAGCCAGGCCACTTTTGGGGCTCCTCACACCAGGGAGCGGGGCTGGCACTGTTTGCCACAGGAGGGAGCATTCCCCTCATTCTCAAAAAGAAAGGTTTCACTCGCTTCAGGAGGCACTGAGGGAAGAGCCTCTGACAGGTAACATGCTGCTAAAGAAAGCTGCTTTCCCCAGAGAGGGAAAATTGCTGCTGGTGCCTGCGGGAGAGGTGAAAGTGGAGGTGTGACAGAGCAGCCCCGCTGCTTTGTCCTACTTGGAGGAGAGATGGTGAACCATGTAAAGGCACCCTGATAAAAAGACCCTCTGGGGGCACTTGGATGGCATTGGAGAGGCTCAGCTCCCCTGTCCCTGCAGAGCCCTGGCTTTGGGCAGCATGCAGTGCTGTCCCTGGGGTGTGGGTATGGGAGGAGGGGTTGTGTTCAGGGCTGTGCTGGCTGGKAGATGTGAGCTGCATCCAGCAGCCCAGATCAAAGGCACCTCAGCCAGCGACATCCACCAGAAAGCCTTTAATGCCCAGCCCGGGAGCAAGGAGATTTACTCAAGGGACTCATTTCCTTGCCTGAACGTAAAAAAAATCTGTGTCAACTTGACTTTCAGGAAACTTTATTTAATTTCTTTTTCATTAATTTAACAGTTTAGCTAATTGCAATGCTGCCTTTTTTTTTGTTATTTTTATATACTTTTTTCATTCATTCTTTGTCCTTATATACACTTTATTCTTTAAAGCCATTTAATTATGGGTGTTTATTGCCTGTGCTGTTTCTCTGGGTGGATGGAGGAAGGAGGAGGGGAATACCAGCTGCACCCATGTGCCAAAGCTGYCAGTGGCTCTGGTGACACCAGCCGGTCTCAGCAGATCAGGACAAGATATCACAGAATTGTTTAGGTTGGAAAATACCTCTAAGATCATCTTCCAATGACCACTAATGACCACTTCTAAGCTCACTGACCACTAACCCACCCACTGCAAAGCCCACCACTAAACCATGTCCCTAGAGACCTACCTCTGTTTTGTGGAATTGTTTGTTTGGGGCAGAAAAACACCAGAAAAAGATTAATGTCCCAGGGATTCACTGTTCTCTCTATGAAGTAGTTGCTATTTTCCTTTAGGAAGAAAACTTTGGTTGGGAAGTTYCTTCACTTTTATTTTAGAGAACTGGATAAATCCTTGGAAATGACCAGATATAAAGGGAAATGTCATTTTGCTTGTCTGTATTTTGGATTCACCAGCATTTAACAGAAAATGTTTTCTTAAGTTAATTCTTACTGAATTGTCAAAAATATGAAAAAATAATTGCAATAATTATGCTAATGGTAATGTACTTTCCCAGCCTTGGCTTTTACCACAGCTGAYTGTGCTCTTCCATTCCTCCTGTCTCTTCCATACTCAGACCTTTTCCCAGGCATGGGAAAAGCCCCCATATGTGACTTCCTTGCAGCCAAACTTGCAGCAGCCCTGGGCCTGTTGTGTACTGAACTCACCAAATCTTGCTGGAGCTGTCTGTGMCTGGTTTTATTTATTAAAAACATATCCTGGTGTTATTCATGTAGATGAGCTTGAGTTTAAGCTGAACCTGTTTGCAGCAGGTGCCATAGGGACATCCCTTTGTGCTGGGAGCCCCATGGCATCCATACCTGCAGCCTTTGGCACCAGCCAGCTGAGCCCCAGGCTCAAAGGAGGGTTCTTGTCCCATTCCTGAGCAAGGCACGTTGTGCCTGTGTCCCCGTGGGTGTCAGCCCTCTGCCCAAATGGATGCTTTCAGTGCTGGGAGCAGTTTGCAATCCCTGTGCCATCCCAGCTTGGCCTGTACGTGAGCACCAGCRAGGAGCAGAGCTGGGCAAAGATGTCAAGAGCTGTTACAGCGTGTGCAGGGAGCTTATATAAAAGGATCCATTTTCATTCCCCTGCTTGTCTGCTTCAGTCAAAATCCAAGGCCGCAGTTAAGAGGGTGCAGTGTCAGGGCTGACCGCAGCGAGCTAATGCATGGCTGCTGCGGTGTGCGCTCCATCTCCCGCACCGCAGCCGTCCCTGTCCCGGCCCCGCCGCAGCCCGCGCCTCGCCCCGCTGGCAATCAGCGCTCCGGCGGAACTGGAGCTCCCGGGCTGCCCACCGCAGCCCTGCCGGGCTCATCTCACAGAGCCAGGGGAGCGGCTCCGCTGCTCTGCCTTCCCAGCGTGAGCAGGAGCTGCCCCGGGAGCTGAGCCTGCTGCAGGGCCCTGGGAGCAGCGCTGTCACGTCAGGGATCTCTTTCTGCTCAGTGATATGTGTGTGCACAACATGGACCAGAGCATCCCTGAGGTGTCTGGCACCCGCTGTCTTCAGCTCCATTATTCAGAAGCTGTGAAGAGCATCTCTGCCTGTCCATGGGCATGTTGTGGGCCACTGGGATGACTGGCTGGCTGGAACTGGCAGGGCCCTCAGGCAGAGGGGACAGTGAATGCTTGCATGCTCAGATCACCTTAGCCAGGGCAGGGTGACACCTGTGTAGCTGAACCTGTGCTGTGACTCCTTGGGCGAGATGAGCACTCTGTATGGACCTGTGTTTCCCTTCCTCTTCTCCAGTATACCTTCACCCATTCCTTGCCAGGGCTTATCTCACCTGGACCCCTTCCTGTTGAGCCAGACCCTTTATGCTGGGGACACTTTGCTTTTTTTCTGCCCCCATGGTGGGTTCTGCTCTCTGTGTCTTGAAGGGGGTAATGTATGTGCCCATCTGCCTGGACCTGGCAGAGGCTCACAGATGTTTTGGGCAAGCCTTTGCTATTGTATTCCCCCACTTCCCCCTTAAAAATCCATTGCAYCCCCTCTGGAAATCTGTGCCAAGTGGAGAGTAGTGGCTGTGCTGACTTYCCAGCAGCTGGGAGGGTGTGTTTGTCTGGGAGGTGGTGGGGATGGCCCTGCCCTCCAGCAGCACTGCTCCATGCTCAGGCACTGTGAGGGATCATCCTCTGGCCAAGGGCTTCTGTCTTCATTCTCTGTCTGCAAATTGCTCCTTACTGAGGGCAAATTGCTCCTTCCCGTACCCCRAGCGGAGCCTGGTACAGGAACAGGCAATATGAATCCTGAAACCTCAATGCACAGAGCAATTTCCATCAGAGGTTTTCACACCTTGCYGTTTTCCGCTCTCTTTTTTCCCCTCATTTCTCCTCGCTTAGACAGACATGGAAGCAGGTCTCCTGGGCTTTGCTGGTGAGCTCGCCACCACCCCTCTCCTCTCATTGGCACGGGCAGAGCAGCTGATGGGGCTGTGGGGATGCAGCAGCAGTGGAGCTGCAAAAAACTCTTCCCAGCACTGGCTGGACTGAGGCAGAGGCCACCAGCCATCTCCCACCCCTTCCCCCTGAAATGTCACTTGCTTTTAAATGCACTAGTAGTTTAAAATAAGAATAACCTGCTCCAGGGCTTCTTAAACCGTGGAATTAAATATGGTTCTGGTCTCTAGGCAGAGTCTGACTCTTCAATTCTAAATCTGCTCAGCCAAGCGAAATATTGCAGGGGGAAAGAAATCAATATTTCTCAGGCTGGGCACAGAGAGGAAGCTGTCTGTGTGTGGCTGCAGGCATGCAATTGCAGATGTGCACACACATGAGGCTGGCGTTGGGAGGGTGTCACAGAAATGCTGCTGAGACCTGGGATGGGAAGGAGGATGCTGCTTGCATGTGCTGCTCCAGGAGGGGTGTGGGGGTGACTCCATCCCACTCAGKGGTGTGACACAGCTGGGGTTCCCTCTGTGGGGTTCCCAGCACAGTCTTTTAGAGAAGGAAACGTGGGTTTTCGCATTTCAAGACGTGTAATTTAGTGGCCAGTTAAGAGGCTGTGAGCTTGTTGCAGAGCAGGTGCATTGGGCCTGTCCTGATTTCTGGTACCTGGGATATGGAGCTGAGCTGTGCAGGGAATGGGAATAATCAGGTTTTAGCAGAGTGAAGCACTTTCCCCATGACCCCCAGGGTCCATCATTTGAAGGCTGGTAATGGCTGAGACAATGAATGGATGGACTGCACTTGCTGTCCACCCCAAGGACTGGTCTGGATGCACCACATGCAGCCCTGCGTGGCCCATGGTAGCATTCCCTGGGCATGGCTGTCCTTGTCCCCRGGGTTTCTCTTGCCCAGAGGACAGAGGCTGCGTGGAGAATGGCCCCTGGTATCTGCTGAGGATTCCCATCCTTCCCTGCAGAAGGGATGTGCTTCAGGATCAGAATGCTTGAGCTGGGTGTTGTAGCTCTGTGGCAGGTGAAGCTGGTTTTGCCACATCTGAGTCYTTCAGGTGGTTTCTGTCCACCCTCCCTCCCTGCTGTCACTGCTTTGCAGAGTCCTGGTGCTCTCCTCTCTGCTCCTGTGTGGTGTGAGGAGGGAGCTGTGCCACCATGTCAGGATCAGGGGCGGGGGAGGATCTCCATCTGCAGTGGGAAGGACAAATRTTATTGACCTGCTCTGGCATCTGACCAAACCACAGACACTCACCCCTCCCAAAAAGCCTCTCTGATAGCTTAATTTCTTAATTGCTGTCTGTGATCAGGATGTCAGCTCTGGCTCTCCTCCAAGATCTGTCACTTCCAGCAGGCTGGTGCTCRCTGTCACTTTGCTTTGGTCACTGTTTTCAGCTCACCTGAATGACTGGCTGGAGAATCTCCCATCTCCATGCAGGCCACCTCTGTTCCCCTTAGGGCATTGTGSTGACTACTGAAGGAGTTCAAAATACCGAGGGCTGCCAGTTCAAGGCCCCAGCTCCAGGCCTGTCTTGTGCCTTGGCCAGAAAGTGAGGGTTGGAACTGAACTGTGTTCTGAGGTCCCCAGTATAGTTCAGCACAGCCCTGGAAGAGGTGATGATGCCTTGTGCTGAGCTCAGGATCAAGAGCTGGAGAGCATGGTGGGATGGTGAGGGGTTCCATAGAAGAACTGGCCACTGTGGGGTCTGGCACTGGTGGTGGGAATTCCCAATGGCTCCGGCCATCCACATGTGCAGCAGGAGCCTAGCAGCTGTAGCACAGCAGGGCTCTATATCTCAATAAGGAGCACTCCAAGGCACACCTGAAAATAAATATTTGAAGAGGAAATAGTAGTCTGTCTTCTGTTGTCTCTCCTCCTTTCTTTTCTCTCTCTCTCCTCCCCCCCTTTCTCCTGTCTTTCACGTATGATTGAACACGAGAGTTCATTGTTAAAGGGAGTTGTTTTCTTGTGAGTTTTTTTTCCCTTTCTCTGCTTTCCCAAGGAGGAAACTCCAGGTGCTGCACTGTTAACAGCCCCGCACAGCAGCAAGGGCTGTCTTCATGCCGAGCTTGCCCGTGCCCAGGATGATGGGTGCTTGTTTTCTTTCTCTGTGCTCTGTTTGCCATGATAAAACACAAGTCGACGGCTGTTCCATTTCCAGGGAGCAGCTATGATGGGATCAAGCTGCCTGAAGTCTGTCAGTGTGGTTCAGCCCAACACTACAGTAGTTTTCTTCATTCTTAGCAGGTCAGTGGTGCCATGAGGAATACTGCTCCTGGCCCCTGCTCCTGATGGGAAAAGTTAAAATTGGGCCAGGGAGGAGGCAGATGGCTTTGTGCCTTCCTGGAAAAAAAGGAGGAAGGGACTGCTAARCACTGCCTGTGCTCCGTGTCAGACAAAGTGTGGGCTACTGAGGCAGAGGATTTTCACATAGGAGTGGGAGAGTCAGCCTGCTGCTGTCTGGGCCACCAAACAGAGGGGGGCCCATGSAGACATGGAGTGCACCCCATGTCAGCTGTGTGGGGCTGTCAGAGTTGGGGTGTTGTGTACAGAAGTTGGTCCTGAAAAAGTGAATGCAGAGTCAGCCCACAGGCTCTGCTATCTCCCACTCTGCATCCAAGGATCCGTGTGGGCTGGGAAAGGAGCATTGGCATCATCTAGAGCCCTCCTCCRAGCGTGAAGGGAAGTGTTGGGAGAAATCAACTGTAAAAGTAGAGGTGAAGAGTGGTAGTGAGAAGGGAATGGGGAAGGGAAAGGCTCCAAAGAGGAAATGGGACTGAAAATTGCAGAGGTGGTTTAAGGATATCTRCGACGTCACAGGCAAGGGAGATGGGCCGGGGAAGATGTAAGTTTGAGAGAAGTCTTCTCAGACTGGCTGTAAATGTTTGCTAAGCTACTTGGCTATATTTAGCAGCCTCCGTGCCCTTTGGAGAGTTCTCCAGGCAGATGGCATAGGAGAGCTTTGCCAAATGGTGGAAGCCGTGTCGGAAGGGGGTGCCCGGCATTCGGGGAAGGAAGTTTAATGTCAGCTTCGCCCTCTGTGCAGCAAAGCCAGGCGGTTCTCTTTGCTGCCCGCTGGACAGGGCTGCCAGATGGCCAAATATTTGCTTATAAATTAGCAATGGGAAACAGGCGATGCAAAGCCCTAAATTGAAGAAACCCAGGGCCTGGATTGGACTCTTCCTCCTGTGCAGGGTGGTCTCTGCAGAGCAGGGTGGGTAGATCCTTTGCAGGGGCAGCACAAGGAGATGTCAAAGCCAATGAGCCCAGGCACGGTGCTGCCATCTCTCCCCTCCTCGCTGGCACGGTCACGGGCCATTACTCAGGCATGTGCAGCCTCTGGCTGTGTTTGCTTTAAACCAATATGCAGAGAAAAACAGCTTTTCTCTCTAGGAAAAAAAAAAAAAAGCTGCTTGGTCTTGTATCTGTGCAGTATCTYACTGAATGGGATATGACTGGAATGAAATTTCCAGGCACTAATGCAATAGACGTACTTGTAATTGGTGTGTGGGCATAGGCAGCATACCCGATCCAGTGCTGAGGGGCATTCCATATGGTCCTGGAGCTCACCTGTGAAATGGCTTCATGGCTCATTTGGGGTCTCTCTGCGTCATACCTGAGCTGTGGCTCTGGGCCAGTGGGGAATTAAAGCCTGGGACATGCCAAAAGCTTTTGAAGGCCGGGGGACAGACTGGATCCATGGGGATGTGCGCAGAGACTCTCACCAAGGTAATGCTAATGCAGCCTCTTGCACATCCTCCCAGCTCTCTGCTCCCTCTGCATGCCTTCACTCCAGAGATATAAGATTATTTTAAAAACAAGTAAATTATAAAATACTGACTTCCTTTTATTTGCTGCTGGAATTGAAGCTGGGTGTTTCCACCTTCCCTAGTGTTCCTGTGCAGGCAGGAGTGCTGGCCTCTTTCCTCCCCCTTCAGTTTCTTATGAGAGCCAAGCTTCCTGTGTCTTAACTTGACTCCAGGGGCTGGGGCTTGGAGAAGCTCTACCTCTGTAATGCTGGCAGTAAAATCATAAGAGCTGGCTAYGCTGCTGTAAAACTTTTATTGCTGTGGGAAGAGGAACAGCSAATCYTCCCTCTCTCCCTTCTCTCCTTCCWTGCTGCTCCCCAACTCTGGCTGCAYTCRCTCTCCAGGGCTCTGAGSCTTTGTGCCAGGCAGCCCTCTGYTCCTGTTCCCTTTGATYCCCKYCCCGTCCTGCATCCCTGTGGCTGCTCTGGCCTCGCTGTGCCCCAAGGCAGGGCTGTTCCTACGCCCATCTTTGTCCCTGCAATGCCCTGTGGCTGCTCAGCTGTGCCTCAGCTCCGTTTGCAGCATCATCTGAGGGAGAGGAGCTGTAATAGCTCCCTGTGTGGTAAGGCCATCGGTGCATTTTGCATTTCATGGCGACTGGAAGCGTCGTCTGCCTTCCCACACCATCCCTTACGTATTTATAGATCGCAGCGGCATTATCCGCGTGCATGCGGATCGTGCGTGACGGTTTTCTATAAATACAAACGCTCCGTAATTATCGTTAGAACTATTTAGCCCAATTCAAAGGTAGATTAAATAATGAATGTGTGTGTGATATGCCTGTCGACATCAACAAATGGAAAGAGACATCTCGGGATGCATATCTGGAGGTTTCCCTGGTGAAGGAGTTGGGGGAGGAGAGCAGGGARGGAGCTGAGCTGAGTGTTGCTGGAAGTGCCTTTTTCTCAGGGTTCAGTTGGTGCTGTGGGGGCTGCTGGCCACRCTTGGCTCTGTGGTGGGATTTTGGGACCAGCAGTCACTGTGCCAAGGGATGGACAAGGAGGGTCAGCACACACTGAACCCCACTGGTATTCGCGGCTGCCCAGGGCTCTGCATCTTTGCCCTCCACTTTCACTGCTCTCAGGAGCAAGGGAAGGTAATTTCAGGCTAGACTGCTGATGGAGAGCCATGGAAGGTGTGTGATAAGGCTCCCCTAGGCCTCTGGCCCCTTGTTTGCTTGTGGTAATTGGTTTCCTCTGAGGCCATCCATGCCCTGACATGTTTCCCTTCCTGCTGGTCTCTCACTGGCCACAAGCTGGTCCACAGTAGAGCCCTGTGGGGATGGTGGCTCTGTCCCCTGTTTTGGCTCCTGCCCCTGCCACCCCTGGGAAAAAGGAAGTAGCAAGCTTTAGAGCACTGCATAGGACCAATCCCCTGGGGCTCCTGCTGAGGATGAGCGTGGCTTTGCTGGCATCCCAAAGGGCTGCAGCGAGGCAGGACTGACACRCTTGGGAAGAGCAGTGGTGTTTAAAGGATGGATGTGTGGGRACCCCTAAACACTGTGTGTGCCCCAGGAGGGGAGTGTGCAAAGCTGATGGAAGGATGAGGAACAGTCAGCACTGCTTTAACACAGGAACCTCTGTCTCCTTGCCTTTCTCCTCTCCAAGGAGCAGTGAAGCCTCAGCTGGCAGGTCACAGCTCCATTAGCTCCCGTGTGGCTGTGCTGGGTCTCAGCCCTCTCCTGGTTCCGTGTCACATTGTGGGCTGCTCCCCTGCCCCGGGGACAGCGGTGTCGGGAGTGTCGAGGGAAGCGGGGCTGGGAGGAAGGGCTCCATCAYAGTAACTAATAACTGTGTGCTGACAAATTGAATTATACCTTTTCCAGTTGCCTGCACTATTGATCAGAGAAAAGGTTTGTGTTTTTGTTAGGCTTTTTTTTTTATTTCTTTTTCCTTTTAAGTTACAGTTGCAATGTCCTGGGGGCTTACAATGAACTAAATAAGGTCAGGTTAGCAGAAGAATCAAATATGCTCTGGCAGCAGAAGCGTGGGCTTTTCCTGGTGACTCTGAGTGGAGAGGAAAGCAGCAGCAGCTCCTGCATGCCCTGGTGCATGGCAGTGTCCTGCCCCAGCCTCCTGCTCCTTGGAGGGCTGCACTTCTCCACTTCTTTCTTCCCCTTGAAATCTGCACCAAGCAAAACCACGACMCTGGAAAAGGGGTGATGTGGGTGGCTGTGCAAATGTGATTGTGAGTGGCCTGATCCCAAGCAGTGTGGCAGGAGCTGGGGRGAATTGGGGCTCACCAGGTCCATGTGTAACCCCAGGCAGCTCGAATGGCTCCTGCCCTGCCTGGGGGGCTGCCTAGAGAGGCAGGAGATGGATGATGGGACACRAGGAGCCAGGGTGTGACAAGGCACAGCACTTGCCCAGTAGCTCTCTGTGGGGTCCCTGCCTGGGGAAGCTGATGGTGTTYGGTTCTTTGCTCCAGAGCTGAGATCCTGCTGTGAACTCAATTAAAGCTGTGTTGGGGAAAGAGGGAATAAATTACCCAGATGAAAAGGATGAGTAAAAAAAAAACATGTACAGAGAAATGCCAGCTCACCTTTGAAAGGCTTTGTTGAACTCGGACACGTGTCTGCTTGGCAGCAGAAGCTGCAGGGAAGGGGGAGCACTCCCTGGTGTCCTCCTTTGTGTCCCCACTCTGGGTTGGGAGGGAAAGGGGAGCATTCCCTGGTGTCCTCCTTCATGTCCCCACTCTGGGTTGGGAGGGAAAGGGGAGCATTCCCTGGTGTCCTCCTTGGTGACCCCACTCTGGGCTGGGACTGGAGCAGGACAGGGATGTTGCAGGAGGAGCAGAGGGTTGAGGTTACCTGTCTGTGCCAGGACAGAGGTGAGGCTGGCAGGTGTGCCCAGGTGAAGCTTTGCAGAGGTAACAGTGTCTGCCTAGGAGGGAAGAGCAGCTGTAGGTCCAGCAAGTGTCTCCAGAGCTCGTGTGTCCCATGCTCTGTTTACCCTGCCATTCCAAAGGGAATGCTGGGGATGTGCAGTGCTGTGGCCAGCTCCACAGCCCTGGGGCTGTGCTCAGCCTTGGCCTCGGGTCACCTCTCAGTGAGCAGTAGAAGCAGGGACATTCAAATTTTGTTTTTGTATAACTCTGTTTACGAAGACCTCAATTGAAATCTCGGCTGCCCCAGGGTGGATCTGGATGCTCTCCAGAGCTGTCTGTGTGCTGGCAGAGCTGCCGTGCTCCGCACAGCGCGTTTGCCCACTTTGCACACAAACCCTGTCTCTGGTGACCCAGGAGCCCCAGGCTTTGGAAGGGAAGGCTGTGCCAGGGCCAGTTCCCAGCCTGCCCCGTGTCCCTCCTCTCCGCTGGGACTCGCTTCTCTTCTGACCATACAGAATTCTCCGATTACAGGCAAGGACTAGTGAGCTCTCATCACTTGTCTCAGTGTATTGGGCCTTGGTGGAGGAAGAGTGGCAAGAGGGCTGGGTCCCATCCTGCTTGGTGTCCTTTGCTTGGTGTCCCCTGAGGTGTGACCAGCAGCTGAGGATGCTCTCTGGATGCAGACCTCGTGTTTCTGCTCTTAATTGCGACCTTCCTCCTCTCACACTGTCTTGCTTGAGAGTCCGGCCACATCGGATACAGGATTAACATTCCTGGCACAGCGTAACTCCATCACCATTTCTATTAAACTCATTTGCTATCTAAAGGAATTCATTTTCCACTTTGTTTGCCCATGAGAAAAAAAAAGGAAAAGCCCTCTCTGCTGAGGCCCCAGTAGTTGAGAAGAGGGAGGGAGCTGGGTGCCATCATCCCCTCCTTCAGCTGGGAGAAGGGATGGCATTCCCACCATCCCTACAAGAAGAATGCCCACCTTTGTGCTTCCACCATGCTCTTGGAAAGGGGAGCTGYCCATTGCTGGCACCAAGGCTAGAGCTTGCTTTCTGAAACAAATGACATTGTTTCACCCTAGGATGAGTCTTTGCAAAATCAAATTTGTCCCCTTTTCATCAGGGGTATCCCTGGACTTCAGGGAACTCTACTCCTTTTCAAAAATYGGGTTTCACTGGAGTGTACAGCACGTTCAGGGAAGCTAGAGGCAAGGTGGGTTCTCTTTGCCTGCTCCCCCATCTCCTTGTCTGTTGTGTCATTCAGTTGTTTGCTTTTTAACAGGCTCAGGAGCTGGATTTGTRCCCCAGCCTGGGATTTGGGGCTAGTCTGTGTGTTTGGGTGCATGAGGGAGGAGCAGAACAAGGGTACAGGGGGAGAAATGTGTGTGTAGCATGTGAGGAGACTTCTTATGTGTGTGCATCCCCTGTAAGAATTGTGGGGCTCCCACTGGCAGCCGTCCTGTGGATTATCACCTCCAGTTTGGGCACCTCCAGCCCACAAAAAGGAGGGAGATGCTCTACAGCCCTCTGTGGCTCTGCTTTCAAGGTCGGAGGCTGCTGATAATTGATCAACAGCCTCACTACAAATCTGATGCTGAGGTGAGCCTTCCCTGCTGCCTGTAGACAGCAACATCCATCCTGCACATCTTGGCCAGCCCAGCCACCAGCAAGRGAAGCGGGGCTTTAGTGGCTCCCTGCCTCTGCTGGGCAGCACTCAGGGCTGCAGCTGGCCTTGCTGGCTCCCAGCTCTGCCACACAGCCTGTGCTGCTTGCAGAGCTTCCTCCTGGGGGTCAGTGAACCCCTGCCTGCAGCAGCAGGGCAAGAGAGCAGAGGGACTGACATGGGATCTGGAGAGCAACCAAGCTGTGGATCTAGYGGGATTGGGATATCCAGTATGGCTYGGAGTGCCCTACAGGACCYGTGTTCAGGGTAATSTGCCAGCAGATGGGAAATYRGGCTCCGAGGCAGGCAGAGGAGCTGGAATCCAGCTTCCCAAGGAGCCTGGGGAGCCGTGTGTTATGGGGGAAGAAGGAAAGCRGTGATGGAAGCCACCAGCTTTGGAGCACTGGGCCACCCCCCTCCCATGGTGGCCCCAGCTGGATGTCAGGCGGGTCCCTGGCTGCCATCCCTCTGCCTGATGCACTGCCGTGCTCAGAGCCATCGAGGCTGCTGTTGGCACGCGAGCTGCCGGGTGTAGATCACAAATTGAATTGGAGCCCCTGGAAAATGACAGCCCTTCATAACTGCTGAGCGTTTCCCTTCATCATCATCATTTGCAGCTGAACTGCAGCTCTGTCAGGGATCACAGCAGTTTTCAGGCCAGAGCTGAGCTGGTTTTGAGCCCTCCTCACCCACTGTGGGCAAAGCTSTGCTGTGCCTGTCCTTTCCCATGGGATAAGCCCTGTTCCCAGGGTATATCCTGTTTCATCCGGAGAGAAACCAGTTTCCCTCCCACAAATCCCTTCCCAGTGGCTGCTACTAATGCAGAAGCAATCAAGTCAGTTTAACCCCCCTGCTACCTGTGWCTCTCACTGCAAAGCCCATTAATGAGCCAGCTCAGGTTGTGCTAATTACTGTAATCCTGGCAGGCCGGTGAGAGCACCAGGAGTTAACTAACACTCAATTAACCCCTGGTTGCTCGTGATGATTTCCCCTGTTCACAGCAGCTGCCAGAAAGTCAACAAGGAAACAGTGGCAGGCAGGAGGCAGATGAGCCTCTTGTGCAGCTGGGGAGGTGAGAACTTCTCTGTGTGGCTCAGATGCCACAAAGCTGAGGGAACTCAGCCCAGACTGCTGGGCTCTTCAGCTGCTCTTGCCTGGTGGTTTGGGGCACCTTGGAGCCCCTCTTTGGGTCAGGAGTGTCAGGTCCCAGCTGCCTSTCCATCCCTGGAAGCACCCAGGCAGATGGATGCAGGGAGCTTCCAGCCCTGTGCAAGGGATCAGAGCAGATGGGATGGAGAAACCAGGAGGGCTTGAGGTGGTCAGGAAGGTTCATCAGGAGCACAGCCCCCATCTCGTGGGTCTCTGGGGGAGAGGTCTCTTGTGGGTCTCTTTTGACCGTGCTGTATCCTGCAAGCTCCAGAGACACTCCAAGACATGTGAGGGTCAGAGCCACCCCAGCCCCTCGCACCCCACAGGTTGTGCAGAGGGGCTGGGGCATCCCTGGCTCCTGACGATGTCTGAGCTGCTGCCCAGAATGTGCCCTGCAGTTGCTATGGTGACATTGCCATTTCTTACCTCACTGGGGGAAAAAAAAGCCTCCAAACATTTAATTCTGCAGCCCACCTGGGAGCCTTTTAAACTCCCCATTCGGTGTTTGACATGTAATAATTTTTCTGCTTTTAAGATTATCCTAAAATGCTCATTCTCTTTCTCTCTCTCAAAATCTCAGCAGTGGAGCCTCAGAAAGAAATCAGCATAAAAAATACCAATACAAGTTTCAAATGCCAATTTGTCACCGTCGCTGGGAACAGGCAGTGACAGGCACCAGGGAAGGAGACACAGCAGAGTGAGTCAGGGCTGACAGCGCTGGCACGCTCCAGCCACCACTGACCGGCTCCTGKGGGAGATGCCAGGTGGAGAGCTGAGCCCACGGATGAGAGGGGACAGGAAGTGATGGGTGGAAGCAGAGAATGTGGAGAGGAGAGCTGGTCCTGGTTRGGAGAAAGGCTTTAATCTGCTGCCCCACATACACAGTGATGCTGTCATTCAAGGGAGTCATCAATGCAAAAAAGAAAAGATCAACCTCCCTAAAGAAACCAAATTAGGATCTGGCTCAATTCCCCGGGTCTGCCTCATGCTCCCAGGTGACCTGGGATCCCTCCCGATTTCCCGGATGGTGCGGGGGAGCAGAGCCCAGCCCTGCCAGGCTCCCAACCTCGATGTGCAAATAAATAGAGTCAAAACTGTCAGGCGCTGGGCGTCGCGGTGCCAGGAGGCACTTGGGTACCACCGGCGGGACCCCATCATATGGCTGTTCATGCTTGGGTATCCACACACCTTCCCAAGCAGATGGTCTGCTCCACAGCACTGGGATCCAGCAAGCCTGTGGAGCAATTTAATCTCCAGAAATAATTTAATATGGCTTCCTCCAGAGTATGGTGGTTTGGGGTTTTTTTCCCCGACCAGCCATAGAATAATTTAATCCTGCCTTCTGTGTGAAGGTCTATTTTGAGCTTGCCACCTGCAGAGTGTTTTAATCCCACAACTCACAAAGTAATTCAATCCTCTCCCTTGGTGAGTAATTTAATCCTCTAATTCCAGGGTAATTTAATCCCCTCCCTGGGGAATAATGGAATAATTTGATCCTCCATTTCCAGAGTAATATGATCCTCYACCTGAGAAGCTCAAAACTTAAAACCAGCCACCTGCCTATCTGCAGGCACTGCCATCCTTGCAAAACACTCTGTGCTRGGTGGGGATCTGGGTGTTCTTCCAGTAAATCCATCCCCACACTGCCCAGGATAATCCATGCAGGTCCAGAATGGGCAWAACCATTCGGCACCGCTTGACCCTGGGGCACTTGAGCCTGGATGTGTGTGATCGCTTCATTTAAATTCCTCCTCAACCAATTAATCCATTTGCTGATGAATTAGTTTTAATCTGGGTCAGTGCTATGGTTGTCAAAGCAGGGCAGCCTTTGCCCCCACTCTAGGAGGCTGCTGGTGTGAGGGGAGGGCTCCTGTGGGCTTGTTTTGGTCTGAGTGCTCAGTTCTACATATAAATATATATATATATTATATACACACACATATATATACACATGTATTTATACACACATATATGCATATACCTATATATAGAGATTGTCTTCCCATGTACCTGGAAGGGCAGGGCTGTGTCCCCTTCATGTGGCATCATCTTCACCAGGACTGGCCACTGAAATGTCGTAAGCCCAGATGCCATTCCATCAGAACCCCTTTGCACTGAGGGTCTGCGAGCAAGATCCCAGCACCCAAAAAACTGGGAGCATGGCAGGGCCACAGAGACCACCCGCTCCTGGACCTGAGTCCCCCTGCCCTGCCACAGCATCCCAGGCACCTTCATGTCCTCTGTCCACACTGTCCACTCTGACSRGGCCTTTGGGCATGTCACATGCCACTTCCAGTGTGGAATTCCATCTTGAAAGAACAGAGACTCCCTATAGAGTGGCAGGAAAGAAAGATTTGCTGCYGGAGCCTGGCTGGTTTACAACTCTTCCCCCTCATTTCTGCTTAGAAAAAGCTCAATAGAAGAAAGAGTTTCCTTAGCTGAAATGTTAAAAAGAGAAATCCCAATAATGATAGTGTCCATTTCCATGCAGAGGAGGATCTGTGGAATATGCAGAACAGAAATATTTCCCTGTCCCTCTAAAGACTGCAGCAGTTTGTACTCAGGAGAACGATTAGCATACTAGAAAGGAAATAACACCCTGAAAAGCACTTGTGGGAGAGGAGAAAGAGGGAGCACAGCAGCAGGAGAAACCTGGCAAAGAGGGTCTGTTGATGCCATGTTGGCCCCAGGTTTGGGATGCCAARGCATGGAGGGGAAGGTGCCTCACCGTGTCAGGGCAGAGTGGGACAGGGTGAGAGTCCACCSCCAAGGCAGGCAGCCCCACTGACACCCTGGGGCCCTTTTGCACAGGGTGGTCTGTGCTGTCACCCATCATCCAGGGAAAAGGGATGAGGCTGAGGCTGTGATTATTCTTTTTGTTTAATCCCAYGGTCAAGTTAAATCTTAGAAGCCAAAGGAGAGGCAAGTGGCCTGGGGGATAAGAGCCAGCTTCCATCACTCCCTGCCTGTTGCTCCCATCTGTAAAGTGTTGGAATTCTCATCCAGTTCCCCCCAYCTTGCTGCAGCCCCCTGGGAGCACCCCATCACCCGTCACAGCTCTCTGCAACCTCCCTCTGGGGCTGCACTGTGCTCAGAGGTGCCAGTGGTAATTGTCTTTCCTGGGGATAGAGATTGCAAACAAAAATCTTTGCCTGGGATAAACAGAAATCATTGCTCGTTCTACCGC
Source organism: Malurus melanocephalus (assembly GCF_030028575.1). Lineage (NCBI taxonomy): Eukaryota > Metazoa > Chordata > Aves > Passeriformes > Maluridae > Malurus > Malurus melanocephalus. Next base: position 1,801,678 of record NW_026623328.1, on the reverse strand, counting down.
ATGCTTTATATGCCCCGGTCCCGCCTGGGACTGCTAAAATTCTGCTTTTAAAGCTTTGCTGTCTACAAAAGTCTGTCCTGGATATGTCATTTCGCATTCTAACGTGATATATTAGACAAATAATTTTTTATGTGCAAAGCGTTCATAAGTACCTGCAGGCCAGAGGGAAGGGAGAGAGGGGCTTGARTATCTTTAAAAATGCCATTCTAAATGTTTCCACTTCAAAGTCTCTGCTGCAAATTCTGYTCTGTGCCATGTCTCGTGCCCAAAAGTCAGCTCTGCCAGTGCCTGCTGGGTCATGCTGATGCCCCAAGGCAATGCTCTGTGGGACAATGGTGGGCTTGTGCTGGCTGTGCTGTGTCTCACAGATGTTGTAGCCTTCTGTTGGAGTAAGGGAAGAGAGCAGGAGGAAAGTCTCTCCCTTCACTCCTTGAAATATGAGTGGCACTCTTTAACCAGTCTTGGTGTTCGCTCACCTCTCTTCCCCTCTAATGAGTCGGTTTTTGTTCTCCCCTATCACGTCTGGATGCACATTGCGGGTAATTGATGGACAGGACCCGACCTCTGAAAGCTATCAACGTCGCCACTGTGAAATCACACGTCCAAATATGTTTATCTTCCCAGCTTTTTGGGCCCGAGTGCTCTTGGACACGGATTTCCGTACTTCAAGCAGGAGAGCAAATTTCCTTCAAAATGTCAGTGTAGAAATGAAAGATAAAAGAAAAGACACAGGAACTGCTTAAACTTTGCATTCGTGTCAAAGCAGGGCAGTGTGGCTAGGGGAGAAGGAACTGGAGCTCAGCCATGGGCTGGGCATTTTGCAGGGGTTGGTGGTGCCTCAGGGGTCTGGACACTGCCCTGTGATGGGTGACCCGTGGGAGTCCCATGGTGACTTCCAGCYGGCATTGGTGTGCAAGCCACCTGCTCTTCTCCACYTGTTTTTCCCAGGAGACATCCCAGYGGGTTGGAATCTGGGTGTCTTCTCCCATAGWGATCTAAACTCCTGGTGTTTGGTACAGGTGGGGTCACACCATATGTCCACCCGAGCACTGGGCAAGGTCTCCACTCAGCTGGTGTTGCTCCAGCATGTGAGGAAGCAGCCGTGGCTGCTCTGAGCCTCTTTGCTCTGGCAGTACCGGGACAAGGCTGTCCCGTGGCTGCAGCCACTGCGAGTGAGAGGCAGGCAGTGGCCCCACGGTGATGGGCTCATGTCTGTGCAGGTGCACCCTTCCTGCCCTCAGCGTGGCTTTTGAGTGTTCTGTGAGTAATTCTTGATTGCAGGAATCACTCTCCACTCAAACACCTCTTCAAGGCAGCAGGAGATGTTCARTATTCCTCCTCGGTCCCTCCCTGAGCTGTGCACATGGGAGGATGGTGGCCCAGCTGCAGCCAGGGAGCTGGGAGAATTTYCCTGACTAGCCAGGAGGACAAAGAGCATTCCTGCTACCTGGTCACAGCCATCCTCTCCTGGCCAGACCCCAGTGGGGCTGCCCACAACCACCATGGAGGCATTTCAGGGAAAGCACGAGCCGTCCCCCGTGGCAGCGGCCGCAGCGTGCTCCCTGCGCTGCTGATTGACAGCCGGGACGCGCGGCCGCACATCTTGTTTGCAGCAATCTGGGTGTTTGTGTTGGCAGAGCCTGGCTCACGCTCACGACAGGAGCTGCCTCTCACTGTCAGCAGCGGCTCTGCCGTCGCTGAGCCTTCACACACCCACCTCTTCCCCGGAGTTGCTGGCGGCTCCACCAGCCCCTGCTCCTGGCACCTCTCACACAGCCGCCCGCGGCCACAGCGCTGGCAGGCGCCTGCTCCCTGCCCTTCTGCAAGCACAGGTTTTGCCCCTCTTTCATTGTAGCCTTGTTGCTCACCATCCACCAGCCATCATCCCTCTCCCTCTGTCCTGGGGAGCTCCTCATGCRCCAGGATCAAGGCTTAGTCTGCTTCCAACCACACTCCCGAAGTTGTCTGCTTTAACAACCGMCAGCGGGTGAAGTGAGGAACCCTCGTGGGTTTGCTGCGGAGCTCCTGGGGGATGGTGTAGTTTGTGCAAAGCAAGAGCCGCGAGTATAGGCTGAGAGTGGTCCCTCTGCGCTCTCTCATCTCTCTGTCTCCAGCCTCCTTCTCCTGACGAGCTCTGTGGGATGAGGATGAGCTGCCGGAGCAGGTCCRTGGTGGGATGCGGGTGGCGGCAGAGCCAGGGCTGTGCTCAGAGCAGTGCTGCCCACCCAGCCCATGAGCTGTCAGTCCTGCTCACACTCCCAGAAACTCTCCAGAAGCTCTGAGGCTGCACCAAACGTGGCTGCAACCCCTGGGATGGGGCTGCCTGCCCAGGCTCCTGCTGCATTTCTGTCCTGGCCCCATTTAGCTGTTTCCAGTGTGGAATGCAGGTGCTGGATATGAGCTGGACCTGCTGAGCTGCAGCCACTGTCCCACCCCGTGTGAAGAGTGCAGGTGCCTCAGTCCTTCTGTGGCTCCTGGCTATGCAGCCCCGTGTCCATCCCTTGCAGTGCCCTGTCCTCCTGTTGCACTCTCACCAGGAGATCTCACCGTGGGGCCAGCGAGCCCTGGGCCTGCCAGCAGGACTCGGCTCTGCCCGCTGCTGCCATGCAGGGACCTGACCAGCAGCATGGGGCCAGAGCTCTGTGCCCCTGCCTTACAGACAGACACTGCCGTGCCCCGGCGAGGCTTCCAGGCTCTGCCTGAGAGTGGTYGGGAGCACAAGGAGTTCTTGCCTGGCACTGCCAGGGAAGGGAGGTGAGGAGAAAGAGGGAGTGCTGGAGCATCTGGGTGCATCTGGGGACAYGAGCTCGGCAGCAGGGCTGCGGGGAGGGGAGCGCACGGGAGGGGAGCCTGGACCTGTGTGTGTGCATACAAAGGTCGTGTGTTCATTGCCTGACAACCTGTCCACATAGCAAAATCACCTCTGAGYACCTCCAGATCACCCCACCCCAGGGACAGCAAATAATACTGAGACATCTCTAGATGCTTCATGACTCAAGTGAGAGCTTGGTTGCCAACCTACTCCTCTCCTTCTTTCCTACTAGCGCTAAAATTACCCAAAGGGGGTTTTKCAGCTCCAGCTYCTGGCCCATTCTCAGCCCACCAGCWGAGTATTTTTAAGTTGGGGCACTTGATCTYTAAAGGTCAGGGCTGCAGGAGGAAGCTTAGAGCCACCTCTGAGACCTATCAGTAACCCCAATGCACCTTTTGATTCTGTCCTCAGAAATGCATCCAAAAAGGCACCTTTTTGATGGAGAAATGTAAATAGAAATGGACTAYTGGAAGTTCTCACTTTTGTGGAAGTGAGGACAAGCCACATTTCATCCYACTCCCACCCTCTCTGAAGCCCTGGAAGCCTCTTGTGCTGCCAGAGCTGCTCTTGCTGTAGCCCCTCTTGGGAGGCATGTACCCTCCTCTAGCAAATGCATTTACCACAGTGTGAAGCACAAACTTGTCTTCTCTGTGTGTGACTGCGGGCTGTGTTGTAGATTAAAAGATTTGTCTTTCTCCTTTATCCAGCAGGTGGGTCTCTGGTGGCTGTTTCAATACCATTCCTGCATGGGCTCTGGGATGTCTGTGCTGAGGTTCTCGGTAAACTCAATTACACCGTGGTAATAGCACGGTATTGACTCAGGAGGCTCAGCAACACAGGACTCTTGCCGTTTATTAGTTGTTTAATTATATGGCACATCAGGCCAAAATAATGTCATTAGCTAATTAGCCCGTGTTGGGGGTATTTGTAATTTTTCTTAAATGAATGTTAACATCAGTGAAAGGTGCCAGCTGGTAGCCCAAGTCAGGRCTCCTTTTGTGCACAGAGCAGGTTGAGGCTGATCTCAGCCTAGGTGCTCCTTCATGGGCACAGATCTCCTGCYACCTGCGGGCACAAGATGTCCCTTCACAGCCTCTTCGAGGGTTTGGGTGAGCTGTTAATGACAACACCTTCTCACAGCATGACTGGGACCCCTCTGAAAGGTCACCGTGGGCACGGCTGGGCCGAGCCCATGCCCAGGGGTTATTCAATAGCAGCATTTTCAGGATTTGAGCAGTACAGTGGCATTGAAAGGCACAGCTCTCCAGGACTGTCACGCAGCTCAGCCCAGACAGTGACCATGTGCTGCCAGAGCCACTGTGAGTCACTGCCCCCGTGTTGACACCAGCCACGCACCGCTGAGCACACAGAGAAAGGCAAGTGTTAGAATGCCAATGGCATGTGCTGCACTTGTAACCTACCAGAGGGGGTGACAGCAGCACGGCTGTAGGGCTGAACCTTATTGTGGCACCCCCAGCGCTGCTCCTGCTGCCTGTTTGGCCCAGGAATTCACCCCGTTACTCATGGAAGCCTCGTGTGCCTCTGCTTGAGGGGCTGGGGAGGCAGAGCCCAAGCCATGCAGGAGATGCTGCCAGCACTGCCSTGACTGCCAGCACATGCCCCATCCCCATCCTGTGTGCAGACTCCACTATGGACTTCCCTGCCTTCCCAGACTCCAGTATGGAAGCTTCTGGACTGGGGCTGTGTGCCAGGGATCGGTCTGCCWTGGGATCTGCTCCTCGTTTCACCCTGGAGATGGGGCACAAAGCAGCAACATCCCTGTGGCTCACGTGGAGGTGGATGCAGGCTGCTGGCATGGAGACAGGGTGTGTAAATCGTGTGGGATAAATCCCACGGGATTAGGAGTTCTAYGAGACAGCTCTGCTTGTCTCCCTGTGGTTTCTGTGGCTTTTCTCAGGAGGAGGCAGCATTGCCACGTGGGAGCACTCTGGGCAGGATGTCCATCAGGGATGTTGTTATAATTAGCACGTCTTGGCTGCTCTATCCCACCAGAACTAAAGATTTTCAGCGTGATGACTCCTAACTTAATGTCAGTCCTTCAGCTGGCTGCTTTGGGCCTGCAATTCCCAGTCGTGTTGCCCCYACAAAATTCTTGCCCTTATTTAACCCAAACAGGTCAGCTCCGGGCTTTACAAAATACATTTGCTGATCCTGAAGATTTCTAAATGTCTTTCAATCTGGCTGGGTCCATTCCAAACTGAAAAATTGCAGGCCCCTGCAGATGCTTTCATGTCCTTGAGGACAAGTTCTGCCGACTGGGGAACCTCCCTGGGGAGCCCACGCACTTCTGAGAGGTTCAAGAGTCCATGGCAAATAACTCCAAAATTAACCATGCAGGCCTCCCCCAAGTCCTCATAGGCACAAGTTCAGATTAATAAAATAAATTTGGAGTTAATAGACCACACTGAATTTGAAATATGACATTTCAAAAAGGGGAGGGGAAATAGAAGACTTGTCCAATGATTAGAAACTTCCCCTCTTTCAAACCTTCTTATCTCCCCAGTGCCTCAGCTGCTTAATTGGAGACTCTCTCAAATAATTACATTCCAGAATAGTGAATTCTTTGGTGTACATATTATTTCTTTTTTTTTTTTTTTAAGACATATTAGGGAGAAACAAAACTGGGCTTGTAAGGAGAATGAGTTACATCCTTCTGCTGGCCACTGGTGATGTGGTTCCACAGCAGTGCTGTGAAATAATCACCCATTCTCCCATGCTCTGCCGCTCACCTTAATAACTCTCCCAGGGTTTGATGTAATGGTTTACATAACCTTTCTGAAGCATCCTGAATTCTGATGCATCCAGCACTTAAATGTGACATTGAGTCAACTCCGAAGTACTTTACAGCTGGGTGATGCTGTTTGAGGCTACGGCAGACGATGAATGGAAAAGTTTCACTTATCTACCTGAACTTTCTACCAGCTGAACTGTGTGGCTGGAAGAAATCTCAGGGTCTCCAATCCTGAGCAGGGGGGTGGGTTTGTCTCCCTGTGGATGTGTGTAGCACCAGGGTTGATCCAGGGCAGCAGCTATGGACTTGAATTGCTGTCACCTGTCTGCATGTGGCCTCTCTGTAGGTACCTGCCTTGGAACCCACTGGCTGGATGACATTTACAGTCAGCGGGGAGAAAAAAGGCACGTCCAARCAAAATTCATCTGACCTTTCTCAGGCAGCCACCTTAGAACAAGATTAATCCTGCCCCTGAGAGGCCTTTTCTCTGCATTAGTGCTCCAGCAGTTCATCCAGCTTGTCCATGGATGCAGGCTGTGTTTGGGCAGATGTATCCCCCTGGGTCCCTGCTGGGCTGGAGGGTTTGTGCGTGCCCGGGGAGGATGTTTGCTCCATGCAGAATGCAGGTGAGGGAGATGGGCAGCCCTGTTTGCCCCAGCACCTTCCCCAGCTGAGGCTCTGGCAATGGCATTCACCAGCCCAGCCAAAGGCACCGGCTCAGAGGGCAGGGACAAAGATAGGCATTTCTGATATCTGGGGCTGATTTTGCGGTGTTAAAAATCCCGCAGTGAGTGCTGGTGTTGACTGGATATGTAAATGTGTATCTATAATAGTCTCTCTCATATATGTCTGTGTATATATATACGCAGGCACACGTAGATGTGTGTGTATCTAACATATGTGCTCTCAGCCCACACAACATATGGGGCTCTGAAAGCCACCGCAGCGTGAGCCTTCCTCACTCCCAGCTCGCGTGGCACCCACGGAGCGGGGCAGGGTGACATCCTGCCTGCGCCAGCCCCGCCACTCATCCCAACCTGCCATCGCCCTCCCCATCCTTCCCAGGGGGATTTGCACCCTGCACAGCATGAGCGTGGTCCTGCCTGTCACCACTGTCCCCCCAAAAGGCGTGTGGGGTGGTGGCACCCTCCTGTGCTCCCCAGGACTTCAGGGGCTGGTCTTTGCTGCGAAGGACGAGGCTTGTGAGGAGCCTTGCACAGCTCCCAGTGCAGGTGGGTGCAGTGGGATGTACCAGGCTCTCCGTGCTCAGCCGTGGCTCCTTCATTAGTTCACGTGTCTYAATAAATCAGGCTGGCCCTCTGCCAGCAGGGAGGAACTCAGGCTGGCTTGTGGGGGAAGCACCTTGGGAATGAGAGGAGCCTGCAGAAAGCACAGCTGTGCCCCAGGCACACRCACAGGAACCTACTCCAAAGCCTTTGGGGCTTGTGCTACTCCAGATTGTGGGCCAAAACCACTCAGAGAAGGGGCTTTTGGCTGGGGTGAGATGCTGGCTGCAGGGTGTCCCCAGGCCAGCGTCCAGCACAAGTGTCCATGACACGGTGCTCCAGGTCTGCAGGGAGAGCACACTCTTTGGGGTGCTATCAATGCTCAAATCCCACAGCTGGAGGTGCTGCCTGACCCTTTTCACCCATCTCCAGAAAGGTCACCATGTCTTCCAGGCCATTCTCTCTGCCATTGTGAGTACCAACATCAGACACTGGCCATGGCCCCAGCTCTGTGATRCAGGTCCCACTACCATGGCTGGTCACAAAGAAGCAACACGATTTAATTTTGTGATTTCCAGCCMTGGCATATTYASAGAATCACAGAATATTCMRAATTAGTCCAGAGGAGCAGAKCTGAGGGAAACAAGGGTCTGCAGGAATGGAGGGATGGGGAGGGAGAGCACACCCAGCTGAGGGCGGTCTCTGTACTGGCTGTGAGCTGTGCACRTCGTGCCAAAGCACAGGAAGCAGAGCAGGTAAGGGAGGAGAGGGCAGGTGTAAGGAAATTCAGGTGTTCAGCTGGGAAGGAGCCTTTCCATAAGAGAGCTGTTGGTGTCGGCGACGTTGGTAGTGTCACTGATGGAGAAATTCAATCACTTCCAATGAGGGAAAAATAATTGTCTTTCGAGGTACAGTAGGTTGTTGTCATTTTCCTATGACACACTCCATCAACTTTCAATTTCTAGTACAAAAGCCCTTCGTTCTTGCTCGGGTCTCTCTAATCCATTGCTGTGAGCACTCATGGCAGACGTGGCATAGGCTGGGGGAGTTGTCTGGGAACAGAAATGCCTAAATTGTACCAAACTGAGAAGAACACTCAGACCCTGCTGGGCGTAGAGGGTGCCAGATGGGAAAAACCAACTTGGGTCAGCAGCCAGTGAAGTATCTCATCCCTTGAGCCCCAGGTTCTGTAAAACAAGGAAAACAATACAGTGAGGGGCTCACGTAGCTTGGGTAGAGGAGTTTGGGGTGACCTCTGGCACCAGGATCCCAGGCAGGTTGGGCACAGGGAGGCTCAAACCCTTTGGGGCTGGAGGATGCAGGTTGAACTCCCCTCTGGTATTGGTGGTGGCACAGGAGAGGAAGGGGAGAGTGCCCAGCAGTGGCTTGGAGCAGAGGTGTGTGCAGAGGAAAGCCAGAGCTCAGGACTACCCTGCCACTAGGTGAAATAAGAGGTGATTAGCAACATATCCCAGCCCCAGAGCCTTCTCCCCTGGCTCTGGAATYGGAAATATGTATTTAAAAACACTGCTCTAACGGAGAGAGGTAATGATGTGTTTCAAGGCAGAGCTGGTATCATTCATAAAGCCCGTGCTGCTTAATTACATCTGCCCCATTTAGGAGAAAAATGATTTCCCAATGAGTTTCTGGTTTGTTTTCCCTCTGTCCCGCTGTATCTCACCATGGCTCCAGCTGTTTGWCAGGCTCTTTGGGATCTCTGTCTCCAGCCACAGCTTGAGGCTGGCTGCCAGCACCAGGGACTGAGGACTGTCACTGTCACCAAGTGCCAACCACCCAGAGAGGCCCCGGAGCTCAGGGCTGGCAGAACTGAGACGATGCCATCGTACCCTGATGCAGGATGGGGTAGCAAGGCCAAGCCCCTTGTTCTGAGGGGACAATAGTCAGGACCCTGAGTCACAGAATGGACCCATTGAGTCCAGCTCCTGGCCCTGCACAAGACCATCCTCAGGAGTCACCCCCTGTGCCCAARGGTGGTGTCCAAAGGCTTCCAGAGYGCTGCCAGGCCTGGTGCTGTGACCCCTTCCCTGGGGAGCCTGTTCCAGTGCCCAACCAYCCTCTGGGTGAAGAACCTGTTCCTGATACCCAACCTAACTCTGTGCTTCTAGCACACAGTCCCTGTGCTGGGGACTCCTTGGGGACCCCACTGCAGGTGCCTGTGCCTGTCTCCAGCCCTGCAAGCCAGGGCTCTTCCCTCCAGAGAAGAGCTTTTCACACKGCTTTTAAGCAGCCTTAGCCTGTGGTGCTTTCCTTTCGCCTGTCAGCTCTAGCCTGACGTTATTTGGGTARAAGCAGAGGGGTGGGAGTGTAGAGAGGCAAAATGGTGCTTTTTTTTTAATTCCTTGCATTCATAAGACATTTCAGGTGACACACAGAGACAATAACGTATCACTCAGCTCAAGTACAGCTTGAATGGTTTAAAAATACGCTTCTGAACTTTCCACCCCTATTCATGCACAGGCACCATCCCTTTGGGGTCTGCACTTTGGCAAGAACAAGCAAGGAGTTAAGCAGCTCGGCAAGACGTGCTATTTATGGATGTTGCAAGCTCCCTGCTCTGCTCCCGTACCCCATTCAATCCTCTAATTATGTGCAGTTGTTTCATGCTGTGTCTCACCACACGCTCTCCAGGGGGAACCGCTGGGGCTTTGCCAGTTGATGAGGAGGGGGTGGGAAGGGGGAAGACTCTGACACAGCGCCTGGGGAAACAAGGGGTGCTGTGAGGCTGTTTGTCTGTGGGCTCTGTGGGTACTAGGGCACGGCCACGGGGCCTTCTGGACAAGGACAGAGTTTATAAGAGCATCACYGCAGTGGGAGTTACCAGGGGGAAGGAGAACATAGCAACAGAAAAGGTGGAGAGATGTCCCCCATCCCTGGGTCAGTCCCCAAGCCCTTCTTGTGAAATGGAGCCCAGAAGCTGCAAGGCAAACATGAGAGAGCGGAGGGACCACAGGGCTTGCCAGTCCCTGCTGCTGCCCTCCACACAGCTCCTCTGCAGCACTGCCAGCTTGGAGAAGAGTGTGGCTGCTGCCAGGACTCTGAGCCTCCTCTTGTTCCCCTGGCAAGCCTGCCCAGCCACAGATTTGCTCGGGGGTAACATGAAAGCTGCCCCTTCCACCTGCATAAAACCCTGTGAAGATGCTGCTCCAGCATCACAAGAATGTTGGTTAATCCACTAATAGTCTTTGAATAAGTCTACCAAACAAGAAAAGAGATGAGAATAATCTCCAGTGCCTGGAGCTGCATGGCTGTTCCATTAAAGCAGCTCTGTGAGCATCCTCAGTGCAGCAGCCTGCACCCATCACCCCTGGTGTTTTCACTCCCAAGAGCTCTCAGCACCTTTTCTGGCTCTTACACATGGTGACAAAGTGGTCTGGGGGAGGTCAACCACAGGCAGGGCCCTGTGTCCCCTCCACACCATAGGGTGAATGGGAAGGGGGCTRGGAAGGGGGCAGCACACCCTGCTCATTCACAGGCTGGACAGGGCCAAGGGGATCTGTGTGGATCCTTTTGGGCACAGGGTCTGATCATGCCAAGGTTGGCATTTGCAGTCAGTGCTGTCGGTAAGAGCTGGGGGCTGTTCCTGGTTACACTGGTCTCAGGTGAGTTGCTTATGGGAACTGGAGATGCCCAGATTTGGGGTTTTGTGTGAGTCTGTCAGGCATGCAGGGCTGTTACCTTCCCTCTGTTTCTCTAGTCATGTTTCTCCTCCTTCCAGTCCTCTGCCTTGCACTTCCCTTCTGGCTTATCCTGTCCAGCACCAGTGATCCTGGGTCTCCTGGGTGCTTCTTTCCATGCGAGTGTGGCCCAGGTCAGAGAGAGCCATTGTCTTCTCCTTTTACCTTCCCCAAGATGGACCAGAGATCATCTAAGCACACATTGCACCCCTGGGAATGGTTCTGGGACCCAAAAGCTTTTACAGACATATCCATGTGTGTGAATTACCTGACCTGTGCCTCTCCTGCCATTTGAGCCCCTGCAGCCCTTCCCCGTGCCCCCAGCCTGCTCCCAAGCCCAAGCAGGGCTGGGAGGCCGTGGCCAAGCCCCAATGTGGTCCCAGCAGGCAGCACAGGCAGTTCACATCCACCTCCATCTGCCAYGGCATCCGGAGGCACAGGCAGCCCTGCACCACACACCTGGGCTCGCGGAGCCAGCCTGTGCCCTCCATCTGCTCTGTCTGTGGGGAGCGGGGCTGGGCCTCCAGTGCCCCTCCAGCAGCTCGGTTCAGCTCTGGGTAAAGGCAGGCTCTGGGCAGCCCCTGCCCACGGAGGTGTAGATGCTGGAAGTGTCCTTCTGTACAGACCCTGTGCAGCAGGAGTTTGAGGTTCAGCCCTGAGGCGAGTGAGGGGTCCCTTCCCCTGGAAACCCAGTTGGGTGGGTGCTGATGGGGTGCTGGGGGCCATTGTCATGGGGCCCTTGCTGTGGAGTGGGGAATGCTGCCAGGAGCCCGAGGCTCCCCCTCCTTCCCAGCTCCACTCTGCTCGGGTTTGCTGTATTGCTGTATTCTCACCTGATTAGCGGATTTGAAATACAGCCTTTGGCTTTGAGACCCAAAATAGATGTCAGGTTGTCTTTACTCCCCTGAAGACTCGTTAGTATGTAAATCCCTCCCCAACACAGTCAGTGCAGCACCAGGCTTCCAAAGGAAGGGCTCCTGCGGGATCCCGGCTTTCCTGGGGATCCCCACCCCAGCTCCTGCAGGGGCTTCCCCAGGCCCCGCTCGCAGCCGTGCACAGGCGTGCGGTGGGGAGCTGGCACAGCCCCTGCCATGTGCTAGGGGATGGTGCTTTCATCCCTCCTCCGCTCCCCCCTTCTCCCCCTGCTCTGCATGGCACCCGGCAGGTTTCCAGGGAGGCACTGGGGCCAGCGGGCAGTGACATTTGTTTTGTCACTTAGGCTGTCGTCACCAAAAAAACCTAAAAAATAGCTGCCTCTAGGGGAGAGCTGGGCCCGGTGACATTCGCTTCATCTCACAGCAACGAACGCATCCGGCAGCATCCCCAGGAACCGTGTGCTCCACGCCGAGATAAACGAGCTCCACACTGCCAGCAGAGCGGCCTCCCAGCCCATCCCAGTGCTGGSGACCAGCTGGGCACAGGCAGCACCTCTCTGGGATCAGGGACACCCCGTGCTACAACAGCCCCCCATGAGCTGTGGGCTCTGCAGAGCCGGCAGCGGATGTTCATTTAGGGACATTAATTGCTTGATACTTTTGTAGTGTTCCCTACCTTGTAAAGATTGAGTCAAAAACCAGCGCCCGAGGAACTGCCTCTATTAAACTGATGTTCATTAGAGCTGACTTGGCGCTACCTCATTAGGCTGCTGTAATTGAAGGAGTTAATTGATTATCAATAGTTTGAGTTCCCTCTCTTCATGCCCGCAAGGCCCTGCTGGGTGTTCTTCGGGGGCCAGCATTCATCATGTGGCTGGGACGTGCCTCTCTGCTGGCGGTCACAGCTTGGGTTGCTCCGTGYGTCTCCGTCCCCGTGCCCGTCGTGATGCTGGCGCTGCCGGCAGCGTTTTCCGYGTGGGTCCTTTGCCTTCAGCTTATTCACCCAGATTTGGCACTCGCTCGACACCGTCTGAAATCCTTCTGATGGCTCCCCTTTCCACGGCTGTGCTTTAATGCATAGTTATTCTATTTGGAGAGGCTGTGTGTGGGGGCTCRCTGACTCTCTGCTGGGTGTGAAAGCAAAAGCAGAGCCTCCGAAGCAGCTGTTGCCGAGCAGCTCCATCCCGCGGCGCAGGGGTGGGGGGCACAGCCTGGGGGGGCCCAGTGCCCGCGGGGGCTGCGTGGCCGCGCTGGTTCTCCTGGGCTCGGGCTGACTCCCTCGCGCAGACACGTGCTGCTGACTCAGTCACACCTCTGCTGTTTTTAGAGGCGGCCTTCTAACACCCTGCCTCGCTCAGCAGAAAGCAGGGAGATGCTGTGCTTCCCCCAGCCAGCCTGAAAACACATCCCCTGTGTTCAGGAGCAGCCGTTGGGCTGCTGGAAGTGGGGCAGACGTGGGTGTTGGGGTGAGAGGACGCCCCTGGCAGAGAAAGGTCTGTGCTCAGCCCCCCTGCTCTGTCCTGCCCTCGGAGCTCACCCCCATGCAGCCCTCCTGCCAGGAGCACAGTGCCCAGAGCATCCTCAGCAGCTGATGATCCATTGCTGCACCCATTGCTGGAGACCATGGCTGACATGGAGGTGGTGATGCTGCAGCAGGCAAGCTGGGGATGGGCAAAAGGATCCTCTCCATCCTCCATCCTCACTCCTCCACAAGGGCACAAGCAGGGCTCAGAAAGCCAGAGGGTAGGGGTGCCACAGGCCATCTATCTGCTGCCAATTTTTTTTTAGGCAAAAGGCATTCCCCTGCCCCAGCTCGGGGTCTGTGCTGCGTCACAGGTGACAGCACAGACAGCGAGGTGGGAGGTAGGCAGGCCAGGAGGAAACTGTTGCTCCCCAACTTCGTTAGCTTTAACTAACGAGCTGTTTATAGGAGTGACATGACACCTGCTTTCCTCTTTATAAATTCAATAATTTATGAAAGGTATTAAAGGCAAAACAGCCTCCCGGATAAAGCCTGTGATGCGTGTACGCTGGGTATTAGCCAGACGGGACAATGAGCTACACTTGAATAACACACGAAGATATTTACCCTCTTCCTCTATAAATTATTAAGGGCCTTTTTTGCACATAATTACATGAGCTTTTATGTTTCTCACTCCCTGCTTTTAATCCTTTTTGGAAAGGCGCCAGTCACTTATAACAGGAGCTGAGCAAACAGCAAACGCTGTGGCTGGGTTTGGGGTCGAGTTTGGGGTCGCTGCAGATGATGGAGATGCAGGAAAGGGCACGGGTGTGTGCCCACCCCGCTCAGCACGTGGCACACCGCCGCAGGGGAGGGACACCAAATGACACCAGCCCTGCTGGTTTGGCCCCAGGACAGGGTTTGGCCCCAGCATGAGGTGCTTTTCCTCCAGCGTGGGTTTGGGGAGGTGGCCGCAGGAAAGTGCAAAGCAGGCTCCAGTGTTTAAAATGCCCTCCAACTGTGCATGTAAATCAATTATATGCAGATGTAATTGGGCATGCAAATGTCACTAGGAGGCTGTTTACATGTGCAGTGTACATTWGGGGAGCACGTATGTGTGCAAAGGAACACCAAGGATATCAGTAATAATTACATCCCGAGTGTCCTGGTGCCAGGACTGCTGCTTGCCCTTGTCCAGCTCTGGCCCCCAGGGAGCAGAGCTCCCTCCTTGCCCTGCCCCATGCCAGACCCTCGTTCCCTGGCTGATGTGTTTGCTCCTGGTGTGTGCCCAGCARTGCAGCTCAGCTCCCTGCCCTGCTCCCCAGCATCACCTCTCCCCACATCACTTGCCGGTGCGGCTGCAGCCCCAGCTGAGCTATGTCTGTCTGTGCCTGCCACACCAGGCAGGGGCCAAACTTCATTTAAACATTAACATGAGGAGCCCATTTCATCCCCTCCAGGCACCCTGACCCCTTTCTGTTAGTTGGCAAGCGATTGTGAGTCAGCCCCAGCAGGATGGCTCCCATACCACCTTCCCATCCTCCATGGCCAGCACAGCCTTTGCTTTTTCAGTGTGGGCAATTGACAGGACTCTCCTGTCCTTCTTACTCACAGCTCTCTTCAAGCCCTCTCTCCTTTGTGCCAAATTCTTTAATCATTGCTCTTTGTCCTGTTGTGCAGCTCCTATTCTTACACCAAGCTGTTAAAAAGCTGTCACTGTCGTAACTTCCTTGTCCCAGAAATTATCTTTCATCTCCTGAACGTGGGCTACAATAGGCACTGAGGTGCTTGATATTATTAATACCTTCTATATATGTGTCAATGAGCTTAAGAACTTAATGGAGCCTTTTCCCTCAGCCCTTCACTCCGCGTGTTTGGGCTGCTTGGCAGAGCAGTGAGCTCTCAGCGCTTGGCTCAGGCTGACATGAGGACATGTGGCCTCTCTCCGTCCCAGAATGTTGCATAGAAAGGCCTGATTTCCACACCCAGAATTCAAATGGGTCAGGGTGGTGACAGTGTCCTGGCAGAGACCTGRGTGATCTGAGCTGGGGCAGACCCTGTGTACCAGCAGCTTATCCCCATCTTYAGCAGCACCTGCTTGAGGGGGACTACAGGAAGGCTTTTCCCTCCTCTTCATCCCTGTTCTTCAGAGCTTCATGGAGGTCTTGTCATGATTTGAGATGTGTGAGGCATGAGCATGGCATCTCCTACCTCTCATCTCGCTTTCAGCTGGACAGAGGGAGCTGGAGATGGGTCCAGGCACACACCTGCAAGGCTCCAGGTGGGGACAGTGGTGGGGACAGTGGTGGGGACAGTGGAGGAATCCCCTCTGTGGCCTCACAGCCCCAGCCCATGTCCAGTGTGATGCTGTGTGGCTCCTGCCACTGCTATCCAAGTGAATGGCGAGTGATGGAAGAATTTTGGGATCATTGTGCCCCCAATCAATCAGCTGACCAGAGCAGGGAGCAGTACAAGGCAGAACAGAGAGAAAGTGTTATGATAATACTTGATAAGGATCCTCGGAGCAGCCGTACAATGCAGAATTTGGATTCCATCCAGCTGATAATGAGAAGCCACTGGACTGACTCAGCCTGCTGTGAGGAGGCATCAGCACACATCCAGATGGCCGTGGGGATGGGGGAGCAGGAATATCCTGCCTTGCCTCTTCGTCCCACTCCCCCCACGCACCCTGAAATGTCACCACCTCCAAGGGAGAACGTGATCTGGGAGCACGTTTCTCCATCGGCATCCGCAGGGGCCTGGTGGAACAGCCATCCTCAGGAGCAAGGGTTCCTCAGCAACAGCTCCTGCTGCCAGCAGAGTGGGGAGGGCAGGGGACATCTGTGTCCATGTGCTGTGAAAGGCATTCATGAGACATCAGGGTGGCCTTTCCCTCCCTGTCCCAAGCAGCCAGGAGCCTTCTGCAGGGACTGGTTTGCACTGGGCAGGGTCAGGAGTGGCTGCTGGTCGAGGAGACATGTGGGATACCCTCCTCTCCGGATGTGCAGGGGCACAGTGGGCACAGAGCCTCCCCCTGTCCCTGCTGCCAGAGGGAGGAGGCTGGAGGGGCAGACAGACGATCTGGCGTTCCCAGAGCCAGTGCTGGCAGCACTTCAAGGTGTGGTACATCTTATCTCTGCCTGGCATTTGCATGTATTTTCTCAGCTCAGCTTGCTACGACAAAAGTGTGAAAATCTGAAAGAAAAGAAACGATAATAATAATGGGAGTAATTAAAATCCACCTYCCTCCTGCCAGCTCGGCCCTTTTTGGACCTTTTGTGGGATTCCTGGACGTGTGCACTGAAACCAAGGGAGACAAGTGTGTCCCAAGTCACTGCACTGAGGGGCGGCTCCGCTCCCCACTGCCCAGGTCCCTCGTGYGGTGTGCAGGTGCCGCCTCTCCGGGAGGGAGCTGAGAGCAGGAATAAACTCCTGCCTCCTGCCAACAGAAGGGAACCATCTGCCACAGCCCGTTATCATCTGAGGATGGCAGTGGCAAAGAGCTGGAGCATCTGTCTGAGGGACGAGCCCCCGCAGATGGACACCCAAATGTTCTTGCCGTTCCCTGCAGGTTTTAAAGAGGAACACGTTCAGCGAGGGCGTGTGAGCCGAGCTGCTCTGAGCATCCAGGGGCTGCACGGAGGTCAGCACAGGATAGCRGCACCTGGAGGGCTGGGGCGCTTTGCGTCACTCCGTGCTCCAAAAAAGAGGTTGACCGAGTTGAGGGGTTGACCCACAACAGCTGGAGTTGATTTCTACAGCATGTGGGAGGCCAGTAAATGTGGTTGGAGAGGGGAAAAAGGCATATTTGCTGCAAAGCTGTCAGCTGCACATAGTTACAGGTGGTTGGTGGGGACAGGAGGGGACGGTACTTCCCGTGAGGTTCGGCTGTGCGCTTCTGGCTGTCCCCAGCACTCTGTCACCCGTGCTACAACACCTCAGGGACATTAACAGTGAGCTCACCGGTCACAATGGGTCAGTAAATGCAGAAACACTACTGGGAGCCTTTGGGGCTTCTCAGCAGGGGCCAGCACAGTTCCTCTGGCAGAGATCAGCWGGGGTCATTGCTGCCAGGATCTGCCTTTGTCCGAAGTGTCCTTGAGGCTGCTGGGGTGAGCAAATGKTGCCCATGAGATGGGATGAGAATTAAAGAGAGGAAAAACCCAGATGGCAGTGCTGTCCTTGGGCAGGTTGGTTGCACTGGCTCCTCTTACACTCTGGCACTGTGGGCGAGGGCCTTGGTGCTGCAGCTGAGAGAGCAGCTTTTCGGTGATGCTTTTTTCTCACTGCGCTCTCTCTGCACTTCCCTTGCCTCTCCCCACTGCTGCCAAAATGCACAGAGTAATTGCCAGAGCAAACCAGGGCTGTGCCCCGCTCTCATGCCYGGGGCACCCGCACTGCCCTCGCCTCTCCTGCCGCCCCGGGTCCCTCCACTCATGTCTGAAATCATGGAGCCACAGAATGGTTTGTAGYGGAAGAGATCTCGAGATCCTCTAGTTCCAAACTCCTTCCATGAGCAGGGACACCTTCCACTGAGACCAGRTTACTCAGGGCTCCGTCTGAGCTGGCCTTGGACACTTCCAGGGGTGGGAACCACRCGCCGAGAGTACGCACAGGCAGGGTTTGCACAGGACTGTTCTAAAGCACRGGTGTGCACAGATGCCAGCTTAGCCCAAAAACTCATCCCTGCTCCTSCACACSCAGTCCCCATCCTCTGCCACTCGCCTCAGTCCCAGGGTGGGGACTGCTGACAGAGCTGAGGTGGGAAAAACGGTCTTGGAAGGCCCCCTGCTTCCAGGCAGTGCATAGCATCGCTCTCACACGCCACCAGTGCTCCGTGCATGGCGTACTCGCCGTGYCTTTGTGGAAGGGCTGAGGTGAAATTTCCCCCCTCTCACACCAACAATGCCAGGAATTATTCCCGAGTGTTATTATCCAATACGAGATGCCCTGCACTTTAGTGGGGCTTTAACGGTGGGGGGGGGAAGGAAGCATTTGAAACGGCATTCCGAGCTCTTAGCCTGTCTTTTGTCCTGGTTTTTTTTTCTGCCCGCATTCAGATTGCCGGCTTTGTGTTTGTGAAGTGCTATTAACATCGATGGCATTGCTGCCATTGCCATTACAATAAGAGGCATCGATCCGCACTGAGTAAAGGTCTGAGGACCACTAAGAGGGGCCAGGCTGAGTTTCCTTGACGGCAGCAGGAGGGCTCCTGCACGCGTTTTCACCCCGCTGTGTTCCTTGCCACAAGGATCCTGTGCCCAAGCCCACGCAGGGCTGCACGCCTGATGAGTACCCACTCTYCCAGCCAAGGCAGGGGCTGCACCTGCGGGAGCCCAGGAGGAGACAGGAGCAGAGAGCTCACCGTGCCCACCCTTTGTTTATTCCTGCTCCGCTCAGAAGCTCGCCTGTGCCAAGCAGGAGGATAACGGGGCTCTGGGGAGGCAGCAGCCTCTGCCTGAGTGCCAGGAGGGGCCCGAGCTGCCTGGGGCTTGCTCGTAGCCCACTGCAGGGACATGAGCTTGAGACGGGCTCTCGTGTGCTCCACGGCAGGCTGGGGGGAGCTCATCGCACAGGAGAGGCCCGGGGCCAGCTCAGAAGCTCCCACTTGCTGAAAGAACTGTTCAAGGGAAGGCTCATGGGATCCAGTGAAGGACCCGTGGCCCCGGCCCGTGCTACTGCAGAGGGCCCTGGTGCCCCTGCCTTGCGCCTGCCTGGGCCAGGGGCAGCTGGGTAGAAGCAGGACAGAGCAGAAAGCACCCCAGGAGAGCCCAGCCAAGAGGAAGCAGGAGGGGAAAGTGCACATTAGAAGCAAAGTTTGTGTCCATTACTGCTGGAGAGATCAGCCTCAGCTGCAAGAGCCAGCGCTGGGCAAATGTTAATGCTGCTCGATAAAGGGTGTCCATAGTGGAAGGGGTGAAGTGGTGGGCAGCGCTCAGGAGGTCGTACACTCACTCAGTCGTGAATGAAAGGTCACCAGCTCCGCACGCGACAGAGCCTCCGAGGGGGCCTTTGGGATCACGAGGTCCCAGACCTTTCCTTGGAGGCGTCCCCTCACCCCGCGCAGCCCTTTCCCTCTCATGTGCCGGGGTGGGGGGGACRGTGTATAGAGGAGCCAACGCTGTGCTGAGGTAGCTGCTGTGGGACGGGCGATCCGGAATCCCCAGGGTAGCCCGGCATCGTCCCTCGGCGGGCGCGGGCAGGGCTGGGCACCGACGCGACGGTGACGGGCAGCGCTCCGCCGCTCCGTCCTCTGCGGGCAGCGAGGCGGCACCGGCGGCGGTGGGGCTGCGGTACCCCCATCCACCGAGCGGCCCCGGTTCGCGGGCGAGCCATCCCCGCTCCCCCCGCCCCGCAGCCCCGGGGACCCGCACCCCCCGCGCGGAGCGGGGGCGGCGGCGGGAGG
>NW_026623328.1:1779917-1782129 GCF_030028575.1 Malurus melanocephalus | reverse complement strand
TCCCTCCCCCGGGCGCGGGGCTGGGGGGCGGCCCGGCCCCGGGAGCGCCGCCGCCGCCGCTCGTGCTGTCGCTGCGGAGAGGGGGAGCTGCGCTACTGCAGGTGGAGGTTTGGCGGGGGGGCCGGGGGAGATGCCATTTCTGACCGAAGGAGATCGCCGGCGAGGATGAGATGCGGGTAAGCGGGACGGGGTGCTGGAGCGGGGCACCGGGGCTGGCGGGACCGGCGGGACGGGAAGCAGAGGCGGGGGGGGCTCCGTGGCCCCGGGGCTGGACCCGCGCCGGTGCGGGGGGCGCGGGGCTGGGAACTTGGTGCGGGGTGCGGGGGAGCCGTGTGCCCCGGGAGCTGCCGCCCTCCAGCCCTGGCGGTGCGGGTGCTGCCGCCTCCCCGCCCCGCTCTGCCCGGGCGCTCCCCTCTGCCCATCTCCTTTCGCACCCCCGCACCGTTCCCGCAGCCTCGGCGCAGCCCCTGCGGGAGCTACGAGCCAGGCGGGGCCGGGGTGCGGGGCCGGGGTCCCAGCGAGAGGGCTGAGGCTCGGCGGGATTGAGGCTGTATCCTGATGGGGAGCATCCTCCTCCTCTCCCGGTAGTTCCCGGGTGAATTCGCCGGCCCGGAGCAGGTGCCTTGTTCAGGTACGGTGCGGACAGTCTGGGCAGCGCTACCCTCCGGGACTGGCAAAGGAGCTGGGATTAGCCTCCAGCTGGCTGTGCCCAGCTGCTGCCCGGCAAGGGTTGACACGAGGGGAGAAATTATCCCTCAAGAGGAGGAATTGTCCCTCTGCCCATCCCCAATGGCTGGGGAGCCACTAATGGTTAAAGACGGGCAGGGAGAGCTCTCCAGCCCTGAGCGACCRGATTGGAGGCAGGAGTGATGGGGGGTATTTTTCAGGGCAGGGGTTCACCTCTCTGTCACCAGCCCCCCCACCCTGGAGGTAGGTGAGTCGGGGACGGGGGGAGTTAATGCTGAGTAGGATGATCCCTCGGGCTCCGGGAGGGCTCTGGGGGCACTGAAGGGGTCCCCCCGCCTGGGCTTAGCTCCACACCCCGGAGCCGGGAGCCAACCCAGAGAACTGGAGATGGCTGGGCAGGGTCAGGCTGCCRGTGCGGGCTCTGCCCTCGGTTTGTGTCTGGCAGAAAAAAGAAGTGGTTAATGTTAAAGCAGCTCCAGAGGACAGCGGGGATGTTAAGGATGATGCCCGAGAGCCTGCTGGCAGAAGGGCTCTGGGAGCCCTCCCGGGCAGTGCCGGTGCTTGTTGCTCTCACATACCGTGTGTAGGTTATTGGATTTTTCACCTTGCGCCTTGGATGTATAAATAGCCCGAGTGAAGGGGAGAGGCACGGCTCGCTCCAGGTGCTGGAGATGCCAGCTCCGAGCAGGAATGGGGGTGTTGGTGCCGCGAAAGTGATTTGCACGAGGAGGGAGGGACAGCGGGTGAGCGTGGGCACTGCTGGGATCGGGTGTGCTCGGGCTCCTTGGCGTCGCCGAGGCTCTGCTGCCTCTCCCTGCCTGTCCCTGCCCCAGCTGCCGCCCCGGCAATCCGCGATCCTGCCCGGCAAGCGCCCTTTCCACCGAGCGGCCGTGGCCGCTGGCCGGCAGCAGGGGATCGGTGTGACAGTCCTGCTGCTCTCCGGGCTCTCGGCTCCGGGGGGCAGTTCAGGCATTCCCAGGAAGAGCCCCACTCCGTGGATCTCCTTCTCCCTCCATCTGCCCTTCCCCTGCACCACCTCCCAGAGCCCGGCTGTGGCTCTGCAATGATATCCCTTCCACAGCCCCATCCCAGCTCTCCTGCCAGCCTTAACCCTCTCCTSGCTGCTCTGTACCTTGCAGCAGCCCTGACCTGACCTTCACGCCTGCTGGAGACGGCTGGGGAGCAGCGGTGTGGCCGTGCCTCCGGCATCTCCTCCGGTTCGGGGGCTGCACGGAGCGTGGGGGGCTGCCCAGCCCATTCCCACCCAAAGGCAGCTATCCCGACCCATCCCCACCCCAAAGGCAGCTATCCCAGCCCATCTCCACCCTGAGACAGCTATCCCAGCCCATCCCTATCTCACAGCAGTTATTCCAGCATATCCCCATCCCAAAGGCAGTTATTCCAGCATATCCCCACCCCAAAGGCAGCTATCCCAGCCCATCCCTATCTCACACAGTTATTCCAGCATATCCCCACCCCAAAGGCAGCTATCCCAGCCCATCCCCACCCCAAAGGCAGCTATCCC
>NW_026623328.1:1765442-1779839 GCF_030028575.1 Malurus melanocephalus | reverse complement strand
TATCCCAGCCTATCCCCACCCCATGACAGCTATCCCAGCCCATCCCCACCTTCCAGCTGCTATCCAGCCCATCCTCACCCCACAGCACCTGTCCCAGCCCCTCCCCACCCACACAGAAGCTATCCCAGGCAGCATCTCTGCCCAAATCTTTCTCCCTCACGTCCTCCCCATCCATTCCCCTGGTCCCAGAGCTCGCCTTGTCCCTCTCCTGGACCTCGGGCACAGGCAGATGGCCACAGCTCCTGTGCCTGTGCCTAGAGCAGAGGGGCAGTTCCCTCTGCTGCTGCTGAAGCCCCACTCAGTCCCTTGCCCGTCCCAGCAGAGTGGAGGTGTCTGCGTTGGCTGTGCCTTCTCACCTGCTGCCCATTGCTCCTTCCTGGACCACACTGGCTGAGCTTCTGAATGCCATGGAGGAGAAGGGATCTCTGGAGYTCTCAGATGATGAGTAAGGTCAGGAGAGAAATGTGCTCCTGGGCTAAAGCCTCCATGTYTTCCCATGGAGAATTCTCCCCATAGCAGCTGCCCACACCCAGCTCAGGCAGCCCCAGCTCTCGCTGGGTCTCGTGGGACAGGCAGGAGGYGACTGGAGGAGACAGTGGAGCTGAGTTTACAGCTCCTGGGGAAGCATCAGGTTTTCCAGACCTTTTTGTGGACGGATTAATTACTAAACAAATGGCCGTACCGCTGTAACACCGTACCGTGCTGCAGTTACTCTACACCTGTAACGTAATTACTGTGTGATACCTCTAATTACCACTGTTTCCTATCACTGGAAGGTTAACAGCATCACCAAAGGGCTTCTGATTCCTTTGGTGTCCTGCTTCACACAGCCACTGTAGCACTGCTGAGGTTTGTGCTGCTCCATGGATGTGACAAGTATAAAATCCTCCTCCTTGAGGTTTTAATTCAGGGGTTGATAAATCAGTTTATAATAACACCACAATTACGGTGTAATTACAGTTGTTGAATTATAAAACACAGCATGACTTGTTGGACCTCAGTGAGGTGTGTTGGACAGCTGCTGGGTGCTGCCGTGGGGTGGGACCCCATCCTTTGGGGGCAGAGTTGGCAATGGGTGCATCTTGGTGAGCGTCTGGGTGGAAAACACAACACCCAGCTTGGCCAGGGTGGGTGTTGAGTCTCTCCAACACACCCAGGGCACTGAGCCAGCAGCTCTCCTCTGTTCTCTGCTGAACCTCAAGCAGGGTTCATCCTACCTTGAGCACAAATGGCTTTTGGTGGGAAAAGAGCCAGAAGAGCTTGTCAGGTGGTGGGGAAGGTTGGGATGAGAGAGAAAAGGGCTGCAAATGCTTAACTCAAATCAAACAACCCAAGAAAAACAAAGGGAGAAAGAAATGGAAGGCTACGACCTCAATTTTCTTCTTAGTCAATTTTTTCCACTTTCTTTCCATCCAGGGGAATAAAAATGGGAGCTTTTGACAGGGAATGGCTGCAGGGAGAAAGATCTCTGTGCCTCTGCTGTGTGTCCCAGGACCCTGTGACCCTGTCTGGGGACAGTCCTCACTCACAGCCAGTGCTGGTGGTGTTTGAACCTGTTGGGCAGTGTCGGGGTGTGGGTGATACAGAGCAGGGGACGGGGTGTCTGGGGAAGGGGACAAACACCAGCCAGAGTGCCCCCATTGCCAGTGCTTCTCGAGCCCCCAGCRCTGTCAGCAGCGTGGTGTGGCCTCTGTCCCCTTGTCACCAGGAGAGAGCCGGGTCACACAGAGGTGGCTGTGGCTCAGAAACGTTAATTGTCAGCTTGACCCGAGCAATTGAATAAATGCTGAGAAATGTCACTGAGAGCCTCATCTCCTGTTCTGCCCAGGCAGGGAGCRTGTGGCTCCCTCCATCCCTGAGGGCAGGAGTCACACCAGTCTGGCTGKGGAGGTGGGGACAGAGCGGGGAGCGCCCGGCTGTGAGCACAGACCCCAACTGCTGTGCTGAGGGACTCCTGGGTGATTCCCACCTCTCAGGAGTGGCCAGCAGAACCCTCTGGCCCCTCTGTATTGGTGCAGCCCTGCTGTGTTGGGGGAGCTCTGCCATGAGCCCCAGCAGGGCTCAGTCCTCCCTCTGGCCTCACCAACAACTTGGCCACCATCCCTTGCYCCTCCCAGGCCCACACCCCACCCAAACCTGAGTAAGGATCAGGTAGGGCAGCACGTCAGAGTCCCTGGCACAGGGGACCTTGGCTTTGTTTTGTTCATTCTCATGGTTAAGCACAGAAATGGTTCTGTTTAACCATCCTGTGTGGTTTTTCCATCATTTTTTTCACGTGTCTCTGCAAGCCGGTCAGCGCCTCGGCATCCTGCAATGGCCATGTGTCTGCAATGAGCATTCCTGTCCTGGAGCACTCCTGTCCTTTGTCTCAGGACTGGGGTCATTGTCCTGAGCTGGGGACAATGCTGTGGGTGAGCGGGAGAGTCTGCACAGGGAGCAGGGACAGGGTGAGGCTGTGCAGGGCTGGGCTGGGCCCTCTGGGACACAGCTCCTGTGGTCCAACGCTGYCCAAGGGATGCTCAAATGGCAAAATGCCCGGGTTGCCATCAGACTGGGCTGAGCTCTGCTCTGGGGGACAGTCTGGCCATGGGGGATGTGCCCCCAAGCACCCAGCCCTGGCTCTGGGGCTGTGGGGTCCCTGATGCAGCTCAGCCCCTGCCACCCCACRCAGCCCCCACTTCCCTGGCAGCCCTTCCCCTCCCCACCCTACATTGCTCTTAGTTCTATCAGTAGGTACCACAATTATATTTTTTTTGTCATTTCCATTATGTTTCTTCATCAGAATGCAAAACATTAAATATCGCTCTGGTAATTATGGTTAATTTCATAACCTGCACCTTAATTGGATTGGTCTCTGATGGGGAATTCTCGTAGGAGGGAGAAGCAGAAATATTTTGACGTGATCTATTCTTTCAGCTCTTTGTTTGGATTTGAGATGTCGAGTGTGAAATGGGAAACAACTGATTTAGACCTCAGAGGCAACCTGGGGGTGGCGAGCAAAGCCTGAGMATTCCAGAAGCACTTCCCACCCTCCAGCAGCCAAACCTCTCCCTCCCGTACCCAAACCCAGCCTTTCTCCACCCCTCCTTTGGACTGGGAGCAGTCACAGAGCCTAGACCCATCCGGTCTGCCCAAAMTGTGAGCCCGGGGAGCCGGGGAGGCATCACAGTGAGCACTGGGCTGGTGGCTGGCATTGCTGGCCAGTTTTGTGTGCTGTGCCATGGAGCAAGGCACGGTGCTCCACGGGTTCCCTGTAGGGCCGAGGATTTATGGGATGTGAGGGGCACCCCCAGGGACACCTCGGGCAGACAACAGCCCACGGGCATCTCCAGGGCTGGAGAGGGACCCCAGTCCCCYTGTGCCGTGATGGACCGGGCTGTGTCAGCGCTGCTGCCTGGGGCAGGGCCCAGGACCCCCGTGCCTGTGTGGGGCTGTGCCAGGGCGTRCCCATCCCACAGAGTCGGGATCTCCCTGCCACTTGGGGCCTGAGCTGCGGTTTGCTCYGGGAAACGCGCAATTGCGCTGCCATTAGGTGCTGCCGTTAAACTGATTTGTGCTCAGCCCGTTTATCCTTTTCCATGGGACACGGCAGCGAGGCGGGCGCGAAATGGAAACCCTGGCCTTGCGTTTGCGATTGCATTCCCATGCTCTGCATTTCCCCGTGATTACTTTTGTTCTCACGGCCAGCCCAGAGCGCAGGCTCCGTGTCATTATCCACAGCGCCGGGAGAGGAGGAAGGGGCAGAAAGCGCCGCTTTCAGCTCCAGCAGAACACGGCAAACCCACCCTGTAGCTGCCTTCTGCTGAGGGCAGGGGGGAGCCACTCCCTCCCCGTGGCGGGTCACTCTTTTTTCTCCGTGCCCACGGGCTCAGGATGTGCTGGAAAGGCTGAGGAATGGCGTGGCCGAGTCTGCCACTGCACTGCCACCCTTGTTGTGGGTCACACTGACTGTGCCTTGTGCAGGCCCATACCTGCCAAGGGTTTCCATCAGCCCAAATCCTGCCCAGCCCATGTTCCGCAGCACCTCTGTTCCTGCAGGGATTTGGGCTGGGCRGGGCTGGGAGCCCCTCGCCCGCTCTGCCCGGCTCCGTGGGTTCAGCTGGATGCAGGACAGGCGGGCTCAGCCGTGGCTCRGCACAGTTTGTTTTTATCTAATCCATTTTATTGTTGAATGAAACAATAACAGCAAATAGAGGCCCTGAAGACAAGCCATAAATAATGCAAAAATCAAACAAGTGAGAAAGGGGGAAAGAAAAAGGAATTATACATATAAAACCAGCCCAGAGAAAGCCAGGCTGGGAAGAGGAATCTTCCCTCTGCATTTGCTATTGCTCATGCTTTCTTTGCATCCCTTTTTTTCTCCATTTCTCTCTCTGGAAATTCCTGCGGCACTAAATTTGTGATTATGTGAACAAAACTTAATAATAACTGGGAGGGGGAGAGAGACAGATCTGGCCCRCGGGAAGGAGTCGGGAAGGCAGGTGATGGAGTGAACCGAGGCTTCCATCTCCTGCAGTGCCCTGAGCACAGCCCTGTGCCTGGCACCCGCCGTGCCCCGTGTCCCCCGGGAATGGGGAGCAAGGACAGCTCTGCCGATGYCACCGGCCCTTGTGGAGCCCTGGCAGCACAGCACACACAATCCCTCCTTGTCCCTTGCTGCTTGTCCCACTGGTTGGTGACCCCAGAGCCGGCTCTGCCAGGCTGGGCCGCACTCAGCCTCTCCCTAAGGCTTCCGAGGCCACTTATTTTAGGCAGCAGTATAAAAATACCAGGGCTGGTCCTAAAGGGGGGTAAATCAGCAGCTTTCCCTGAGGTCAGCAGAGCTGACGGCTTTATGKTCTATGTCCTTTGAAGTTCTCTTGCCACTATCCCAAAGGTTTCCAGGGGAAGACGCAGTGCTCTGGAGCARCCCTTGTGCTTTTCTTGGTATCCTGTGCTGGTTGTAGGGGGATTCAAGGGATGTGGCCTGGGAACAGAAGTGGTGCTGTAAGTACAGTCTTAGCTTAAATTAAATGTAAGGAACATGACTGGCCTCTGACCTTGCTGTTCCCTGCCTTTGGGATTTGATCTGGGGTTTCCACCTTGGAGCAGTGGCAGGGATGCAGTAGGGACACTGTGGTTTGGAGTGGTGGCAATCAGAGGGGTCACATCCCAAAGCCTCAGTGCTGTTCTCTGATGKCCCTTGGGACCAGGGTGTTGGGTTGGTTTGGCATTTGCTGTCCTGCTGAGGCAGCCCTGAGTAAGGAGGTCAGGAGGCACGGGGGGGGGCTCCCCCACCTCTGCCTGTAGCCCTGGTTTTCTGCTGCTGGAGCTGAGCAGAGCCCTGGGAGCTGTAGAGCCATGGGATTCCTGTTGGCAGCGGGAGGGGATTGGCTGTTCCCRGGCAGGGAGCAATGGGAGCGAGTGATTTGTCCTTCCTGGTGCCCCCGGGTGTGCTTTGGGGGTGGCCAGGGCAGCGTCTCAGCCTGGCAGAGCTGTGTCCTCCTSGCCGCAGGGACACTGGCCCGGGCACAGGCTGGAGCCTGGCTCTGGGGGAGCAGGGAGCCCCTGGCACCAGAGCAGCCCTCAGGGCGAGCCCCCAGAGCGATGCCATCTGCTCCTGGCTGGGAGGAGAGGCACTGGGGCATTGGGGTGACTTTGCTGCAGCCCTTTTGTGCCGTGTCAGGCAGTGTCCTGCCCTCAGCAGGGTCCAGCTCAGGCTCTGTGCAGCTGGGCTCTGGCTGATTCAGCAGCRCTGGGCGCTGTGCTGAGCCCTGCAGGGCCGGCCTGGCAGTACCAGGGCTGTGGGATGGAGGGATGGCTCCTGCCCGGGCCGTGCCCATCCTCCAGCCCCACCACTGCTGTCCTGGGCAGGGCCTGTGGAGCAGTTCAGGGAGCTCAAGGAGGCACAGGAGGCATTTGGGCCATGGGCACGTTGCAGGGGATGCCTTGGCAATGTCATCGTGACCCTGGCAGCTCTCCCTGCAGACACTCTTTGGACTTTGTTTCACCTCTTCAGGGCAAGTGTTTCCACAGCCCTAAGAAGAGGCTGGGGTTTTTCCATCCCCCTTTCCCAGCTACAGAGAGGGGAGAAGAACCATCCAGGGAGACCCTCATGCTGTACTGGAGCCTCCTGTAGCCAGTGCTCACTGMTCAGAGTGCAAGCTGAGCTCGGTGCCTTCACTGAGCCCTTAAAACATCCTGGTGATGCAGCCCATATCCACAGAGACAGCAATCCTAAGGAAATTTCCCCAAATTAAGGAAGAAAAAGGAGACTCCCCATTCCACTGGTGCATGTCATTCCCAGCACCCACCTCCAGCTCTCTTGCTGACCCAGCCCTAGAAGTCTCTAGCCAGCCCTTGGGAACTATTCCTGTGGCAAACACGACTCCCCTGCTCTTTGGGTCACAAGCAATAAAAATTGAGTTTCCCCCAGGCTCACCTGACCTGGGCAGCGCGGAACCACCAGCTCAGGCAGCGGCTGTGGCAGCAGTGMCCACTCCATGTCCTGGCCACCTCCACCATGAGTAGGGGAGCCTCGCTGGCCCTGAGCCCCAGCTCCACCCTGAGCAGCACCCTCACCTTGTTTATCTCCCGCTGGCTCAGGGCTTTACACCCCAGACATCCACAGCTGCCTTTGCAATTACTTATTGATCCCTTGTCAGGATATTTTCCTTGCTGATAGGGCGCTGAGGCACGTGCAGCCAAAGAGAGAAAAGATGCTCAAAAGAAAGGAGCAAAGGTATGAGGAGGGTGAGGAGCTCTTGCACAGATGTGATAGCAGCAAGAAACAGCCTCAGCAAAAACTGCTCTGAGCTTCAGCACCCTGCAGAGATGACTGGAATCTCCTTCCCATTGCCYTGCTCCAGTAACCGCCTGCTGAGCCTGAAAACTCTCTCCAGGTTGGCTCTGGGCCACTGCTGGTTGTCCCTCCACTGTACATGGCTGTCCCTGCGTGGGGGTCAGGCAGATCCACAGCCCAGAATTAAACCAGCAGACAGCTGGGCCAAAGCCTCCCCTTTCCAGCATTCCAGCCCGAGTTAGAGCTCTCTCCTCCCCTGGGAATCTCTCTGTTTTTTCTGCTCTTCTTGCCCTCTGGCATGGTGCTTCCCTGACTGACTGTGGTGCTGGGGACACCACGTTTTGGGTGGCAGYGCCTTTGTCCATGAGGAAATGCCTTTGCAGGGCAGTCCCGTGGGCCAGCCATGCCCAAAATGTGGTGCCAGCCAGGCGGTGTCAGTGCCGGAAGGGGATTTGCATTTCCAAGCCTTCTCTGTGCTCTTTTCCAGCCTCAGAGCAGCTGCCAGAGCAGATCAGGTTGCATCCCACCTATTCCAGGCTCCCACCTCGGAGCAGCTGAAAGCAGATACTCCAGGAGGCTGAGCAAGAGCTCCCAGCTGGAGAGCTGAGCCTTGCTGTGGGAAGGGRAGCAGTGGCCATGGGCAGCTGGTGGCTGCCAGGGCTGGGGGTGGGCTCTGTCTCCTCTGGCTGAGCTGCCATGGTTCACTGCCTGCACAACTTGCTCATTTGTCCCCACCACCTGAGCAACCCTTCTCATCTTCTGCTTGTTTYTCCCCCATTTCACCCTCCTGTGCTGCTCCTGGATGATTTGGGGCCAGGCCAGGACACAGGACAGCTCTCACCTTTTGTTAGCAGCCCGTCCATTACCGAAGGCCCAGAGGAATGCAGTGGCAGGTCTCCATCGCCCAGGCCAGTGCTGTGCCACTCTGCCAGTCCTGGCAGCACTCAGGGATCACTTTATGCTCCCCCCTTCAGTTTTCCCTTCCCCATGTGAAGCACASTAATTCCAGGAGGGAAACCACCTCCTCTGCTTGATGCTCCCCTGCCATTGCTGCCCATCCTTGAGCAGAGGGGAGAATGCCTGCACTCTGGGGACTGGGTGGGAAAAGAGRAGGAGGGAGTGGATAGGGTGGAGAGGAGGCAGAGACAAAGCAAAAGGGCCCGCAAATGCATGCTGGACGCAAGGGGAATGATGAGAGAGGAGGAAATGGGCACAAACGTGTTTGGCAAATTAAAGCTGCTCCCTTTGTTTTGCTGCTTTGCAGATAGCTACAGAAACACTTAGTGCAGAGCCCGGGRTCTGGCTAAGAAACTYCTCCAGCAGCAGGAARGGTTGTTAAATATTTATTTGTAAACCTGGAGTCTTTGTCTCTAAAACGTAGTCAAGTTCAATAAAATTTCATTTAGCTGGAGCAGCTTAGAGGAGACAGGAGCGTGGACTCGGGGAGCTGTGTCTCGTACAAAGCCATCAGGGCAGAGATGGGGTGAGCCCATGGCCGGACTGACACTGCTCTGCATCCCTGAGGATGCCCAGCTCTGCCGGGTGCAGCTCACTCCTGTGCAGAGCTGGGAGCACCAGGCTGCTCCTGCAGGGACGGGCTGGGGACACGGAGCCCCCCGAGCACTGCGGGCCCCCTCCCCGCTGGGACACGGCTCGCTTTGTCCTAAATTGCTGTCGTTGCTCGGTGCTCTCAGAAGCATCTGGTTCAAGGGTGGACGTCTCTCGCTCTGTAATTTATGGCTGCCAGGTGGGCTTGGAGCTGACTCGGGGATTTTTGCCGCTCGCTCGCTCACTGTCAGCAYAGCAGATCGCTCCCTGCTCGCCGGGGTGGGGAGCAGGGGACAGCCCGGGGACAGTGGGGGCATGGCCAGGCAGCTGCCTACCCCTCGGGGCAGAGCTGGGCTCCCTTTTGGGTCAGCACCCACGTTCAGCTTTCCTGGGGCTGTTCCACACCAGGGCAGCTGTGCCTGTCACAACGGAGCCACCCCCACGCGTGTCAGCGCTCTCGCCTGGCCCCAGGCTGCATTTCCAGGCCCAGAATGGCATCTCTGCTCGCAGCACTGAGCCCGGGCAGAGACGCTGGGCAGGTCCTGCTGTATTTAGCACCGCGGCAGCGCTCCAGTGCGTTCATCCGTGCCCGCGGGGCGAGGCCRGCACCTTCCCGCAGGAGGGGACTGTACTCTGGAGCCCTGAGCCCTGGGCGGCAGGTGGTGAGGACAGGGGTCAGTGGCTGCCATGGCTCTGAGCATGAGTTTTGCTTTGGTTTGCACTGGGTTTGCTCGTTGCCTAAAGGCAGTGAGTCTGGCAGCTGCTGCTTTTTTTATSGATTCTTTTTTTGTGAGTGAGGCAGGAGAGCCACGCTCATGCCAAGGGCTGCAGCTCTCCTGGGCTGGGCTGTGCATCACAGCCACSGCCTGATCCTCTGCTCCTGCCTGGCAGCTCCTGCTGGGGCCGTGGATGGCACGGACCTTTCAGGGTCCTTCTCAGAGCAAACCTGGGAGGGCTTTGTGGAAAAGCCCTTCTTGCAGGCGGCAGTAAAGCCGTGCATGGTTTGTCGGACCRCAGCTCACACAAAAATCACAGCTTGAGTCGTTTTGAGAAGGGCATCTCTTAATATCCACATCACCTTGAGGCACAACTATTCCTCTCCGAATCAGGCAGAGGTAAATGGGAGCCAGAAGTGATTTAAAGCTCATCTTAGCTCAGAATTTTCCAGCTTATTTATTGTCTTTCTCCCAAAGCTCTTCTGTGACTCTGGCTATTAAGATTACGGATGTTTTTGTCAGGGATTGTATTTATCACGGATTTAAATTTAGCTGAGAACTAATAACATGTGAGGTATGTCTAGACTTCAGTTCTGGGCTGTGCTCGTCGGTAACGCCACACAGATTCTGCTTCATTCATCTATTGCCTCTTTGCTGATCTTTTACTCATCGATACGGCACAGCTCTGGCTCTGCCGGGGCCAGAGTGGGGATGGCAGCACCGGACCAAAGGTGTTGGAGGTGCAGTCCCCTTCCTGCTGGTGGAGAGGCAGGATTGGGGCTGGGGGAAGTCAGGCTGCAGGATTCGGCTCTGCCCCCTCCCCGTGCCCAGCAGGGMCCAGAACAGAGCAGCACACACAGGCACAGCGGAGCTTTTGGCCCAGCACACAGACGAGGCTGGTGCCTGGCACTCTTAATGAGCTGAGTGTTTTCAGTCCTGCTATAATTAAGCCCCTCAGACTGTATTTTGTTTTGCATGCCGTGTTTTGCTGTCTTTGATGGCTTTCTCAGCACGGCTGTGCAGAGCAGGAATTGGTTTCTGAGGAARAAAGCTGCGGGTGAGCTCAGGGACAGGCATGTGGGGGGAGAGCAGTGCCCCGAGAGCCCCCTGGCCACAGGGAGAGGTGGCATAGGGACCCATTGGCAACTCAGCCCCAGCTGGGGCTGCAGCAGGAGCTTGGGGAGCAAATCCAGATGCAGCCTGAGCTGTGCCAAGCAGGGTGCCATCCTGGCTCCAGGGCACCAGCACATCCCTGGGGTGGCTCCAGCCCCAACCCCACCCCAGCACCATCGCAGTGGCAGCAGCAACCCCACGGTATCTGCACTGCTGCCCGGCCAGGGAGGTGATGACACAGAGATGATGGATTGTAAATACCCAGCAAATGGCTCTTGGCCGCCTGGCCTGGACCCAGGCACTCCCACGGGAAATGTTTCCACCAGACTGGGACGTGCTGGCCCGGGGCTCAGCAGGATCAGCTCCCATTCCTGCACCCCTTCACTCTGGGGCGATGTGTTCAGGGTGATTCCCACTGAGCAGCCCCACTGCAGAGGGAGCAGGTAAAGGGAGGTAGAGGAGCACAGTGAACTGGCAGGAAACCACAGATGTTCCTGTGGGGACTCCAGGTCCTCACAGCCCCTCACCAGCTGTGCCAAGGCTGGTGGTTTCCAAGATGGTGCTGGTGGACATTTTTATGACCAGTCCATCATCCTCCCATCCTTGTATCTTACAAAGAAATTTTGAATAATTTTTGTGGAACAAAAGTGATCCTTGGTTCATAGATCTATATGAAATGATAAATATGAGCAGATGCAATGGCAGGAACGCACAGAACATATACCAGCCCCATAAATAGTGCCAGGGCAGGGAAAGTAATGGACAGGATGTACAGTGATGGATACAAACKGAGCCAATGGAAGTAATGTATTGGGTGTGTTCGGTGAAAGCCATAAATAGCATTAGTGGGAGCAGTGCAGAGAGTAACATAACAATAGATATAAACAGGGCTGGAGTCRCTGTAGCTCTAATATGCAATATTGATATGATTTGATTCCTCCTAACAGCTTGAACAAAAGGAAATAAATGCAACAAAGGCAGTGGGACCGGGAGCAGCCGCTTCCCCCAGGCCGGGATGGCTGAGGGCTTGGGCACAAGCCAGACCACGGACCCCCAGGACAATCTCCCAGCCCTCCCCAGGGATGGCAGCCCGAAGCTGGGTCTTTCCTGACACCAGGCAGCCCCTCCGTACCCCAGAGCCCCCCTGGACATGTCTTGAGGCTACAGCTCGCTCTGTAGGCAGTGTCTGTCCAGCCATTGTTCCTGGGGGGAACAGTTTGGGTCTGCCCTTGCAGGCTGGCATGGTGGGAGGCAAGAAGCTGCCCTGGGAACACACTGAGAGCAGCTGGGCCATGGGGGAGCACAGGGGAAGGGGCTGGCTCCCACTGAGCTGGCACAGTTGCTGACCCCATGTGGGGTTCCCCCTGATGCTCCATCCCGAGCTCAGCTCCTCTGTGTTTGCAAATCAGCCTTTATATTCAGGCTCCATCTACAGGGAATGGAATAATTTCAAGAGCTTAAAATAGGATGTAGATAGATGTGTTTCGTATTAAATTATTTTTTTAAGAAGCTGAGGAAGCTGTCTGACACAGATTCCTCAAGGCCTTCCACTCAAAAGTCTGTGCACGTTCGATCATCAAGTGGAAAGTCAGGGAGCGGGGCGGAGAGATGGTCGTGTAGCTGAAGGGCTGGGTTTCAGCTGGAAAATAAGACCCTCTGCTCCGCGTCGGTGGTGCCCGCTGCCTTTCCGTCATCTCTGCCAGGGCACCAGACCTTTGGCCATTGTTTGCTCACGTGCCCCTTGCTCTTTGTCTCCGCTGTTACCTGCAGGTGAGAGATAGGATGGTAGCTGGGGAGGCGAGTATGCGCAGCCCAATCCTGGCCTGCTGGCAGCCGATTCTCCTCCTGATGCTGGGATCCATCCTGTCCGGCTCCGCCACGGGCTGCCCGCCGCGCTGCGAGTGCTCCGCCCAGGAGCGCGCCGTCCTGTGCCACCGCAAGCGATTCATGGTCGTGCCAGAGGGGATCCCCACCGAGACCAGGCTGCTGGACCTGGGCAAGAACCGCATCAAGACGCTCAACCAGGATGAATTTGCCAACTACCCTCACCTGGAAGAGCTGGAGCTAAACGAGAACATTATCAGTGCCATTGAACCTGGGGCTTTCAACAACCTCTTCAACCTCAGGACGCTGGGGCTCAGGAGTAACAGACTCAAGCTGATCCCCTTGGGGGTGTTTACTGGACTCAGCAACCTTACCAAGCTAGACATTAGTGAGAACAAAATTGTGATCCTCCTAGACTACATGTTCCAGGACTTGTACAACCTGAAGTCTTTGGAGGTGGGGGACAACGACCTTGTCTACATCTCCCACCGGGCCTTCAGTGGCCTCAACAGCCTGGAGCAGCTGACCCTGGAGAAATGCAACCTGACCTCCATCCCCACGGAGGCCCTGTCTCACCTTCACGGCTTGATCGTGCTGCGGCTGCGCCATCTGAACATCAACACCATCCGGGATTACTCGTTCAAGAGGCTGTACCGGCTCAAGGTGCTCGAGATCTCGCACTGGCCCTACCTGGATACTATGACATCCAACTGCCTCTACGGGCTGAACCTGACCTCCTTGTCCATCACCCACTGCAACCTGACGTCCATCCCGTACGTGTCGGTGAGGCACTTGGTTTACCTCCGCTTCCTGAACCTGTCYTACAACCCCATCGTCACCATCGAGGGCTCGATGCTCCATGACCTGCTCAGGCTCCAGGAGATCCAGCTGGTGGGAGGGCAGCTCACCACRGTCGAGCCCTTCGCCTTCCGCGGACTCAATTACCTGCGCATCCTGAACGTGTCAGGGAACCTGCTGACCACCCTGGAGGAGTCAGCTTTCCACTCTGTGGGCAACCTGGAGACGCTCATCCTCGACAACAACCCCTTGGCCTGCGACTGTCGGCTGCTCTGGGTTTTCCGGAGGCGATGGAGGTTGAACTTCAACAAGCAGCAGCCCACCTGCTCCACCCCCGAGTTCGTCCAGGGCAAGGAGTTCAAGGACTTCCCCGACGTCCTCCTGCCCAACTACTTCACCTGCCGCCGAGCGCGAATACGGGACCGCAAACCTCAGCAGATCTTCGTGGACGAAGGCCACACGGTGCATTTTGTCTGCCGGGCAGATGGGGACCCGCCGCCCGCCATCATGTGGCTCTCTCCCCGAAAGCACCTCATCTCTACCAAAACCAACGGGCGGCTCACTGTCTTCCCTGACGGCACGCTGGAGGTGCGCTACGCCCAGATCCAGGACAACGGCACCTACCTATGCATCGCCAGCAACGCGGGTGGCAACGACACCATGCTGGCCCACCTGCACGTGCGCAGCTACTCCCCAGACTGGCCCCACCAGCCCAACAAGACGTTCGCGTTCATCTCCAACCAGCCCAACGAGAGCGATGCCAACAGCACGCGCGCCACCGTGCCTTTCCCCTTTGACATCAAGACTCTCATCATCGCCACCACCATGGGCTTCATCTCCTTCCTGGGCGTCGTGCTCTTCTGTCTGGTGCTCCTCTTCCTGTGGAGCCGGGGGAAAGGCAACACCAAGCACAATATTGAAATCGAGTACGTGCCACGGAAGTCCGAYGCGGGCATCAGCTCTGCCGACGCGCCGCGCAAGTTCAATATGAAAATGATTTAACCAGGCGACAATTTGCAAATAATAATGGTGTTGTTTTGTTTTTTTAAAAAAAAAAAAAGAACAAATGAACAAATAAAAAATAATTAACAAACATTGCTACAAACATACCGACCTCTCTCCTTCCACCGTGCCCTCCGCCCCTGTCCAAACCCACTGCGCCCGCACTGTCACCACCTCCTTCTCCTCCTCTTCTTTATACCAGGAAAACATTCAGCTGATGTCTTCAGGACTCCTGTGTTTGTAAGGACTTTGTCTGATGGACTCTGGTGTCAGATATAACTCTGAGAGGGGAAAAACAACAGGGGGGGAGGGAAATCAAAGAAAGAAAAAAGAAATAAAATCAATAAAAAAGTTACRAACTTTCTTCTGTAACTTTGATTTCAATAATTATGGATTTTTATGAAAACTTGAAATAATAAAAAACCCTATTTCCTATAGATAGTTGGAATGCAAGATCTTGACTTCTTGATCTGTCCAGTCCTGTACCTGGCAAGCATTTACTTTTTTGCCTCAGAGGCACTTCCCAGATGCCTTGCCAAGAGCAGCTCCAGGCCAGGGCGAGTCTCCCACGACACCAAAGGCACCTCCTGCAATGTCCTGAGCCCTGCACGGCAC
>NW_026623328.1:1762598-1764909 GCF_030028575.1 Malurus melanocephalus | reverse complement strand
TGCCAGCCTTTGCAGCAGTACCATGGGGTCTCCTTTGCAAGAGGGGACAGGCTGGCTCCTGAGCTCTACACAGCTGTCCCCATGGGCAGGGTGGCACATCCATTGTGTGCCCCCAGCACCTGGTAGCCTGTGGCCAGAGCAGCTCCAGCACTGCCCCGCACCCATCACGACTCTCACGGTGCTTTCAGGACCTGCTCACTGGCAGCCAAGACTCTCAAGCACCCTCAGGCACATCCAAGAGAATTCAGCTTCCAGGCTCACAGGAAACTGAAAACTGAAACTGTGGGCAGAGGCTGTGACACACAGCCTGGCACCCACCATCACCGTGGGGTCACAGCCACATCCTGCCTTTGCTCAGCACTGRGGCTTGGATCAGGAGATCTGGAAGGTCTGTGCTGCCTCACAGAACCATGGAATGGGAAGGGACCTTAAAAATTATTTCCACAAGAAAARGGGAGAATTGGGGGTTAAATTTGCCACTGGGCTTCCAGGGCTGGAAGCACAAAACATCCCTGCAAGTAGTGGCAACATGGGCACTAAAAGCTTTTATAATCCTTACAGAATCAGCAGGTGCTTCCCAAYCTTCCCAGCTGCCACCAGGAGGGTGGCACCACACTGACCCACCCCGCCTTGGTGGCACCTCTGAGTCAGAGGGGAGATTTGCATTCTTCATTTGTAAGGCATCTAAGGAGTCTTCAGGGATCAAAGTCACTACAAGATGATAAAACGTAAGCAATAGGAACCTGGAGCCCCAACAGGGAAAAGAATGGATTTGCTTTTCTTCCAGCAGTGTGCCAACCTAGAAGAACCAACCTGAAGCATCTGTGCTGGTAGGGAGGGGGAGTTTTTGCTGATTCCAGCTTTCTGTTCATTTTCAAACAAAACATCTTGTGTTTCTTTCTCCTCAGCAGGTTTCAGAAGCTTTGATTTGTTCTTCTCTCATCTCTGAYACATCTTTATAACTTTGAAACCAATACATTTTTTTAAGCCTTTGTTTTTTGTTTTGATTTTTAACAGAGCCAAAGCAAAATGCTCTTTGTGAGCTTCCCCTCCCACCAGTGTTTAAGCAACATTTTCCAGTGAGCTAAACACAAAACCACAAAGAGCATCACACAAACCTGGGGATGAAGCTGAAGGTTCCAGGGGCTGCAGATGCTGCTCCAGGGGCTTTGAGCAGCTCTCCTGGGGGAGGCAGGGATGCACAGGGGCCTCAGCACTTGGGGCACAGTGCCAAGCCAAGTAAGAATGTTGGGCACAGAAAGCTCAGCCTGGGCCTGGTTGCCAGGACTGACACAAACTCAACCTCAGTGGCCCAGCAGAGGGGTGGAGGGGGGATTTCCATGATCCTGGACAGCCACAAGCACTGCTCATCCAAAAGAGCTGCTGAATTGGCTCCAGTTATCCCTTTTCATGCCGTAATGAAGAGAGTTAATTCAACACATGTAGATTTTAAAAAATACCAATAATCAAGTCCAGTAAAGGAACTTGCAGCACACTACAGAACCCCAGCAATCAAAGGGGGGAATCAAGTCTTTCACTGTCAAAAAAGGCTTTAAAAAAAAAAGGAGAGACCAAATGATTTCTTTTCCACRGAACATCTCAGGAGTTTTCCCAGTCCTGCCACACAGCTCCACACYTGTCCCTGGCCCCACCAGCTCTGCTGCCCAAAACCCTCCTGGGGAGGCCCCACTGCTGCCCTAAATCCCAAGCTGCAGCTCAAACCCCTCATTAGTGAGTGCACCCGATGCTCTGTAGCACTGCTGTCTGCCACACACTTTGTTACCCACACTGATTTTTTAATCTTCGGTGCTTTGTGAACTGGATAATTTTTTTTTCCAGTYGCCATGTGATTGAAGCAGATGGATGGAACAGAAGAAAAGCATCTCAGACTGGCCAGCAACTCAGCCATTTTCATAGCTGGTAAAAATGAGAAAATAAAAGCAAATATAAAGAGTAAACCCTCTTTCTCTCCTTTGCTGAGATTTACAGTCTGTTCCTATTGCAATTTAATCAGGGGGAGAAAGCAGAGGCTGGGTTCCAGCACTRCTCTTCAGGGAACCATGGCCCATGTGTCAGAGCAGCAGTTTCCACTTGTTTCYTTTGAATCACAACAAATACAAAGCACTTTATAAAACAGTTTAAAAGAGGCAGCATAAAAACCAGGGAGAGCTTGGGGCAGGGAAGGCAAACACGCTGTACCTCCTGTGCCTGCCTCCCTGGGAGCCCCATGGGGATTTCGGTGACAGGCAGTGATGGGGACACAGCAGGGACGGGATGAGGAGTTCATCAGCACTGCAGCCTGGGAGTGTCA
>NW_026623328.1:1554546-1761608 GCF_030028575.1 Malurus melanocephalus | reverse complement strand
CCCTCTATTGCTCTTTCTTTTTTTTTTTTTTAAATACTTTCTGCCTTCTGTGCTGCTCCTTCGCTCTTCTGCCATTTCTCTCTGTCAAGAGCTCTCCTCTCTCCACCACAGTTGTTCTTCCTGCAGGCCTCTCTGCACACACCTTTCTCCCCCACATCTCTGCCTCCCTCCTCCCATGACAGGGTCTCATCCTGCTCCCACCAGGGAGAGGTGGAGAGAAAAAGATCTTTGGGCTTTGATTCCCTTTTCTCCCTTCTCCCCTTCCCTCTCTTCCCCCACCCTCCTGCCCTGTCCCTCTTTTCCCACCTCCATCGGGCTCTCCAGCCCTGCCCAGCCTGTTTGCCATGAGACAGGGAAGGGACTTTGCAGTGCAGTCCCTGCCACCAGGTTTTTGCAGGACACAGCAGAGAAGGGATTTGAGGTGCAGGGGCTCAAAGTCCCAGAGGAGATGCTGGGGGAGCAGCCCTGCTTCCCCTGTCCCTGGCCCTGCCAAGGAAAAGCAGGCCTATTGCTTTCCTCTCTTTTTCCCGGGTCTGTATCTGTGTGCTTATGATAGATTTACTGTGATTCTATCAGTTTATGATTAAAACACATAAATTTTACTAGGCCTTTTTCTTATTTTCCATAATCCTCAGGATTCAAGGCAATCAAATTCTAACTGGAAAGCATGGGCTGTGCAGATAGGTCCCAGTGTAATGGGGAATGGTTCGTTTCCTGATCCACCCCCATTACTGGTGGTACTAAAGAAATATTGGCCTGTGAAAGAGATCTTTCCTCAATTCCCTTTAAAACAATCTCCTAACCTGACCACAGGATTAGAGGAACAACACAAACCTTGGCTAAAACACAGGGTGCCCCACCAGTGTGTTTTGTTCCTGTCCTGAGGTCTCCAAGCAGAGTTTCCCTGCAGATTTGGGTGGGTGCTGAGGGTCTCGGGGTGACCAGCCTGGGGTGAGTAGGGTGGCAGGTRTGGGTCCCTGTCAGCTGCTCCATCCCAGCTCCATCACCAGGCAGGGAGTAGCTCCAGTCCCTCTGGAGATTTCATCACGTGCCTGTTACAATCCAGGTAATAAGACATTTCATTCAAATGAGCAAATTTATTTCAGTGGCWCTTTAATAACAAAATCAATTAAACTACACTTCCCAGCAGGGCTCTATCATACGATATAGCTACAGCATATTGCCTGGATATACTAAATTCTCTCCCTGAAATAAAGTGTAAAGTTTAGAAGACAGATGACACCATTTGCAGCACCAGTAGGATAATACCCTAATAAATCCATGGACACCTGGGCACTTCAGAGTTGCTACACACAGCACTCAGTGGCCACTGAGAACTTCCCAGTGACAGAGAGAACTGGAGGGAGACCTTGTGCTCCTGAGGCTCCCAGTGCAGATGTGGAGAGCGTGGGCTCTGGAGCAGAGCCCTGTGTCAGAGCAGCAARGCATCCATGCACACAGAGCAGCCAGAGCAGAATGCCTGCATGGGAACATCATGGACCTGCTTATCAGTGCAGGGCACCTTATCTGTGCTGGCTGTGTCCGAAAGGAGCGTCTCTGGCCAGGCAGAACGGGGAGCACGCAGCTTGGAGACCAGGCTGGCCTCTCCCAGCCAAGTCACCACCGGGCTAGAAAAGAGATGGGACGTAAGGAAAGGCTGCTGGTCCTKCAAGCAGCACCCTGGGAAAGGCACTGCCCAAGGAAGCACCCACGGCAGGGGCAGCTGCTGCCCTGGGCTCCCCTCCGGCCGGGATCCCCTCCCTGGGCTCTGGGGCTGCTGTGCCCGGGCCATCCCCGTCACTCCACCCCRCCTCCATCCCCCTCAATTACCGCCGGCAGCTTCATCGTGTTTCCCGTATCGTCACACTCCAGCACCTTGCCTGACACGAGATTATGGCTCTTCCCTCCTCCATCATCCTCCCAGACCATCATCCATCAGCTCTCCAAACCCTGCCCTGCTCTCAGCCAGTCCCATCTGCCAGTCAGCCATTTCCCACCCGCTCTCTTCTCCGCCTCATCCCTTCAGCTTGTGCTTCCCGAGCCTATCAGTGTTCCCCAGCCTTGAGTGCTGCGAAACTAATTAGCTCACTACAAAGATTGAGGAATAATTAGGGACTCCGCTGAAAGCACAAAAGTAGGGCATCTCGCCTTAAATAAACGCGAGCGAGCGTCTCTGCGCTGCGCTGACGGCCGCGATTGCTCCAGGCAGATGATTACAGACTCACCGTCCCTCGGCTCCCGCTCTGGGCACGTTCACCAGAGCTGYCTCTGCCTCCACCTCGCCCTTTAGGCAGGTGCTTTCTGGGTTTTTTGGCTCGTGTCCCTGCACCTAAAGCCAGCTCCTCCCCAGGTCTCCACGGCTTGCCAGGCACCAAAGCAAGCAGGCAGCACTGCTGGAGATGCTGGTGCTGCCTCCTCAACAGTGCACCACCCCATCYCTCTCAGGGGGAAAGCTAGAGCCAAGCATGAAAAATAACAAGAAAAACATTTGCAAAATTTCATTTTCAGTTGCCTCTGCTGGGTAGAAGAGAGGCTAAAAGCACCTTTTCCCTGGACAGCTCCACTGTGATGGGCAGGAGCTGCCCTGCCCCGTACTGGGGCCCCTGAAGACCAGGGTGACACAAGAGGAGGATTCGGGGGTGCACAGATCCTCCCTCCTCACACACAGACCATGCTGGGAACACTCCCCACCTGAGCGTGAGGCAGTCCCCGGTGACACACATCCTCTGAGGAAATGCTCCTTCCTCCTGCCTCCACCAGGTAATGAGCAGGGGATGGGGGTGAAGGCAGCCCAGACCGAGGTGTCCCTGCCCTTCAGCACTCTCTCATCTCGTGGCTCTGGGAACCATCCCGTCCCTCCTGCAGTCACTGTCTGTGCCCCACGAGCTGCACACCGTTTTGGCACTCACTAATGATGTTTAATAACAACCTGACACTCAGCCCTTACATCTCATCCAGAGCCCTGAGACAGCCTGATAACGTCCCCAGCCATTTGTGGAGGAACAGGGGAAGGTGCAG
This sequence comes from Malurus melanocephalus, assembly GCF_030028575.1. Classification (NCBI taxonomy): domain Eukaryota; kingdom Metazoa; phylum Chordata; class Aves; order Passeriformes; family Maluridae; genus Malurus; species Malurus melanocephalus. Next base: position 1,758,590 of record NW_026623328.1, on the reverse strand, counting down.
CGCGGCATGGGGAGACAAGTCTTGCTTCAAGCCCTTCAGAAGAACTTGTCCAGCTCCTGCTCCCTTTGAACCTGCTCAAGGCAGGCTGAGAATCCCCTCCTGCCATCCCCTGCAGTGAGGAATGCTCATGGCCACAGTGGGAAAGGACAAGTTCTCTCCTTAAGCACCGAGCACCAAAGGACCCCATGGACACTGTGGCACTTCACACAGAGACACAACCCCTTCCATCAGAGGCCTGACAGCCTCATGGGGTTTGGTTTGTTCTTCTTAGGGTTTTTTAGGCTGGTTATTACAGCAGGGGCAGGGAAGATGTGGGAAGAGAGTCCTACATCAAACCAACCCTCATCTGGTTGCATTTTGTAGTGTAGTCATGTCCCATGCAGCAGGCAGGAATGGTGGCAGTGGGTGCCACCCCCAGATCATGCTTGCTGCCACCAGTGGGGTGCATTCAGCACAGCCAGCACGGTGCACATCAAATCACACTGCAGATGCAGCTCCCTTTTTGCCAGCCCTGAAGGGTTAAGGATTTRCAGAGAGCAGGTGAAGCCAGTACAGGCTGGGTTGAATGTGCTGTATCTGCACCCTCAAATGGGCTGGAGCAGCTGCTCCCTTCTCCTGGGTGGCTGCTTAAAAGGACAATGCCAAGGTCGATCAGACCCAACCCTGGACCTGCCTTTTCTCTCTCTTTTCTTTCTCCCAGGATTCACAAATGTTGACTATTCAAACGGATGAGAATTCAGGACAAAAAGCAAGAGAACTTCAAACACCTTCACCTAAGAATCCTTCCCAGGCCAGCTGGGAGGCAGCTCAGCACTGCCTGCTCCACAACAGCTCCCTGGGCCACTGTAACCTGCTCCCCAAACCACAGGGGAACAGACCCAGAGCTTTTTAAATTTCCCTGCTTATCTCTCTGTCTACCTGGATAGCATGCTTTCACACSTACTGAGTCTTCTCACAGCATGTAAATCCTCTGTGGCAGTCATTTTTCGGGATAAAACATCCAGCTATGCCATCTTATATCAGGCTGAGAACAGAGGCAGGGCCAGACTGTTTGCTCAGGAGCAAAGCCCCTTGGTTCTTCTTCCCTGGGCATTGCTCCAACCTGGCACCAGGGTGGCCACGAGGCAGAAAGCTGCAGGAGCAGATGGGGAATGGGSTGCAGGCCCTCCAGCCCCCTCCACAGCAAACCCCTCTGATGGGATGCTCCTGAAGCCAAACTGTCCATGTCTCCACATTCCTGGTGGCTCCGGGTGCAGGTGATGGAGCATACAGCAAGGCTGTGTTGCCAGGACCCCARCAACAGCACCAAAGCTGAAAGAATTCTTCAAAAGCAGAACTGTGATGAGGAAGAAGAGACGTAAAACCACCTCAGACAATCTTGCCCAGTGGCAAAAAGATCCTGCTCTGGCATCTTTCAAGGAGAATGAGAAGTGTCCTGAAAGTCTGGGATGTGTTGGGATCTGTGTGGAACCRGAGGATCCTTCTGGCACAAGGCCCTCACAGATGGATGCTCAAGGCAGCAAACAGACAGACGTCGTTATCCTGCCGTGCAAGTGGAGCTGTTCTTGTCTTTCAAACACACACCTAATCATTTTTAAGATCTCTGCCTCAGAACTATCTTTTTGATAAAACTAATCACAGGCTTAAATTACAGATAAATACCCGATATTAAAAGAACAGTTTGAAAGGGAGGAAAGGGGTAGTTTAGCGGTGCTCATTTTCCCTGCTTTTCTATAGCACACATCTTGGGCTATTTTACTGCAGAGCTTATGGAGTTTCATTCTGACAGCTCTCCTTTCTTTCAGATGTGGCTTCTACAAATGTTTTCCCTGGTTTCTTTGCCCGCTCTGCCTCTGTTAGCWGAATTATTGCAGCAGTCACTGTATCTCCAGCTGAGCCTAAGAAGCAGGCACGCTAAGAGCTGTATGAACACACACAAAAGAATCAACCTGGTGCTTAGAAGGCTGGACCCAAAAGCACCTACACAGGGAATGGGGGAMTCACAGGTGCCTGCAAAGGATCTGGGCTATAATAGCTCAACAAAGAAGAGGAGCTGAAAAAATAAATCAAAGCTGCAGGAGGCTCAAGAGGCCGGCTGAGGACAGAGGTGTGTGCCCAGAGCTCTGCCAGCCAGAGGGATGGAGCTGCTGTTGGGCTGGCAGGAATGATCCGGCTCTAGGTGCTTTTAAGCACAGCACAATCCAGGCTCACRCTGGCTTCTCCTGCTCTGCAGGGAACAATGGCTTTGATCAACAGAAGATTGCCGAGTTAATTGTAATGATATTCTAATAAAGCTGGGGAGATTAATTACGGCTCTTTATCAGCGCTGGCCCTCTGCCAAGGGTTGGCAAAATTGTTTTCCTCTGTTTCTTGTCATTTGAATTTAGGAGAAGAAAGGAGGAAGTTGGGCGCCTTGTTTTCCTGCAGCAATCAGGAGCGTGGCCTCGTGCCCTGCTCACGCTCGCAGCTCGCTGCGCTGGCGGAGGGAAAGCAAATGGAGAGCGACAGAGCAAACCAATTAGCCATGATGCAGCACAATTACACTCCTCGTCAATAAGTGGGCTGGCACAGAGGAGACGTGCAGACCACAGACATTGCTCCACGCTGGGCACGTTACACCTTCCGAGGCTGGGGAACGCAGGGGGCACACAACACAGTGCTTGCCAGGAGGGCTCACAGGAGCTGTGCTGACATCAGGTRGAAAAGCCTCGTGGCCTTCATTCTAGCTCACACCACACCAGCACAGCAAGGAGAGTGTCCAGAGAGCAGCCAGAGCCCTGCTAAGTGGCCTTGGGCAACTTGAGACTCAAACCTTCCTATTTCATTTGACAAATAGCTCGTCCTTCCAGGGAAGATTTAGCAGCGCCCAGGCAGGTGAGAGACAAACCTACAGAGGAATGATCCGGGCTGGAAGGCAGCAGATCAATCAGACAGAGCTGCCTGTCTCACTCATGGAGAAGGGTGAAAAGGCCTTTCCTGCATCCAGCCAGAACAAGGTGTGCTGGTGGAACAGGCTGTGAGTGAAACCAGGGAAGGAAACGTGCTCCTCACACAAACCAGAGAGYGGARGATTAAAAYAACAGCACTTGTTTTTCAGCAGGCRAYACAGAAACTTCCTACTGATGGGTCAGGGCTTGCAGCTTTGARGAGGAAAGTGCCACCGTCCAACCCATCCCTTCTGTAAGGGCACCCATGGGACACGCAGCCGATCCAGAGGCATTTCCCTGGACAGCTCGAGGAAGATGACACATTGCTGCTGCTCATGAACCGTGAGGACAGGCTGGAGGTCCAGATTGAGATTTWAAGTATTATTCCTGCCAAATGGAACATACCCAGGTTTTATGCACCTGAGACCCGCTCAGGCAGGAGAAGCCCCACAGGGCCCCTGCTCTCCTGGCACGTGGCACACTGCAAGCCCAAGTTATTCACCCAGGCTGAAAATTTGGCAAGAGTAGGCAGGGAGCACCAACTTCCATGTGCAACACAGTCACTGACAACCTCTGGCTGCTTTTCCAAAGGGCACTGAGCACTTCTTGCCTGTGGAAGGACCGGAACATGACAGCAACATCCTCTCTGTGCTGAACCAGGGGACGCAGAGCAAGGTCATAACAGCCTAAGAGCAGGGCTGTGTTTTGTACCATCGCCCTGATAACAATCCAGATAATTCTTTAGGGTTTTCAATGACCCATAAAACTATCTCACACCCAAAATGTTTGCTCCAACTGAGAGGAAAAATTGCTGATCTAAATACTTTTTCCYTGGAACATGACAGAAACAATTACTCATTTAGGCTTTTGTAAAGACTATCGAGTTTGGCAAAATGTTGCTCCAGGRGCAAAATAATGGGGAAAAAAGTTTCAAAAGCATTTAAAAGCCCTACATTTTTTTTTTTTTTTAGATAAGAAGCTCCAGTTTTTTTATTTCAGAACAAATCCTTACCCTGAATCTGAGTTTATCTTAAATACAAAGAAACAAACAAAACACWAAGGGAACAATTACCAAGATAAACAACACGAGAAAGCAAAGTGTTGTAGAACCTTCCATCATAACCATGCATCCCAAGGAAATTTGTCCTTTAATACAGATTCTGGACGACTAAAGTATTTCAGCAGYTTAAGACATTCTTTAAGAAGAAAATCTAATTTCCCTGCCTGCGATGGGTCTGGTACCAGTCCCTYTCAGAGGGCCAGGGACAGCAGTACCACTCTGGCACGCTCTACCCAAGATCCCCCATAAATAAAATCATCGGCATTGGCTCCCGTGTTCATTTCACAGGCGGCTGCTCTGCTGACAGGTTTCACACGCTGCTACTGTGTCTTGTCAGCTTTATACTCTCAGGCCAACGCCAGCTCACCAGCCCTGATGTATATACATAAAAATAAACGGCTCAGAAACCCCAATAAAGTGACAGATAACATAATGGGACCTGGCTTCAGAAAATAAGCTTGTTTATGGAACCTCCGTGCCTCCAAATTTGATTTATGCCACGCGGGCTGCSTCTCGGCAAGGGTTTGGGGAGCAGGGCTTGCTCGAGCTCGCTTCCCATGGGCAGCRAGGGGACAGGCACTGGTTAAGAGCTGCCTTTAGGGCCCTGCCCCAAGACTGGCAGCATCAGTGTTGGAAGCAGAGAGCAGAGATTTCTGCATGATTTTGTTGATGTGATCTTCCTCCAGCTCCTGCAGGTGCTTTGCATTTGCCCCAGAGGCTGCCTCTGCCAGCTCCAGTACCTGCTCACCTCAGGGAAGCTCTCCTCATCCTCTYTGACCCTCTTAGCTCCCCTCCTCGTGCTTTCTGGGCTGGCCCACGCTGCCTGCAAGCTGGAAGGAGCTGCAAAGAGCTCAGGGCTTCAGCAGCTGACAGAGCATATGAAGTTAAAGCAGACAGYGCCTAAAGGAGACCATGTGGGTTTCAAAGGGGAGAGCTCCTGATGGCACAAGCAGGTTCTCCTGGTAGTCCCTTCGCTCTGGGCTGCAGATGGTCCTTATTCAATCTCTTTCCAGAAGAGCTTCCTTGCAAACAAGGATAATCCTTCATTTGATGTTTGCTCCCTTGGATATCGCTGTTCACAGCAAGCGCTGCAATTTGTGTTTATTCTTGCCAAGCCATGTTTATTCTTGAGCYGCTTTGATTGTTACAGTGAAGGCTGGGATGGCTCTTTCAGTCAAAGTGCCTGTTTCCAGGGGGCTAATAATGAGAGACTGTCAGTCGGGAGGCACAAGGGAAAAGATCACAGCCCCTCCTCTCTCAGCAAACAATCAGCCTCTGCCAGACCCCACGCTTTGCTCTTCTCAGTCTTTGATATGCATTCGGGAGCTCCTTCGCTCCAGCCTCCAGTGGAGGTGCCAATGGGACGCCAGCCCCAGCACCATTCCTGCAGAGGGGCACAGAGGCTCCCGGGAAAAGCCTCACACACGCAGGGTATAAATGCCRTGAGACCTGGGGCTTCAGGCAGCCTTGTACCTGGTGTGGGGTGAGCCCAGCAGAGCCTGCCGGGTGCAGCYGGACTGCTGGGACACACAGAGCAGAGCTCCTGGGCCAGCAAAGCATTTCAGAGCAGCTCCCGGGCACAGAGAGCTCCTGCTGCAGGGRTGGGCACAGCAGCTCACTGCCATGCCTTACCCCACACCCTGGCACTGCACTCCTGTCCAGCTCCCAGGCTCTCACATCKAGAGCAAACCCCTGCCAAGCACAGAKCACAGCTGCAGAGGAAGAATTCCCCTGCAAGATGCAGGATCACACACACAGACCTGCCCCAGCACAGCAAGGGCAACTCTGRCTCGWGTGACAACCAYRTAGCTCCCTCCCTCTTGTTCCAATCTCCAGCCCCTCATCCCATTCAGATTTTAATCAAACCTTACATTATGCTGTCATTTGTCTGGGGCTTACTACTAAGGAGGGCTGTGGGGGAGGTTTCCCCTCAAATTAAATAATTAAAATGTTTTTCTCAGGCTAAATAATTTTAATTTGCCCCCCCAGCAGACCAGTGGCTATAAATATTTAATACATTGCTTGCTTCACTACATCCAGTGTGTTGCCATTTTAGAAATCATTTTATTGTGTGTATTTTTCTTCTTTTAATTACAGTCACCTAGTATCAGGCCACTTCAATAAATAATCAAAGGCAGGGGGGAGACAGGGCAGCCAGGAGAGGTGGGCTGTGCATGGAGAGGTGGGAATGGAGGGAAGGGATGATCCCATCCTTGCTCCTCTCGGTGCTGACCCCACCTCAATGCTGCAATCCCAGTGGCTGATTTGGGGTTACAGAAATGTTGCCTCTAGAACAGACACAGTGCTCTCCCAGCTCCATCCTGCCAATCCCTCCCTGGCAGGGGCCAGCAGCAAATGCCAGGGGACGGGTGTGAAAGCTGGCCAAGCATGCACTGATACTTCCCCAGGACGCTCCTCCAGCCGCCGGCAATCTGCGGCTGACGGACTTCCTGAGTTAGGCATCCTATCTTTCCTTTAAAAGCCCTCAATGGATTTATTTTTATTTTCTTCCAGGAATTTCTCTAATTACAAAGATAGCCCGAGTGCTTCTTAACCGTTCTCTGTCCAAAGCAGCCACTGATTTCCAGGTAGCAGTGCCCTCCAAGCCTGCAGAGATATGTGGGGGGCTGGTGATGCTGGTGCAGTAAGGGGGGGATATGTGGGAGCAGAGGTCAGAAATGGACCCCTCCCACTGCTGGAAGCTGGAAAGCTGGGAGCTCCAGCCTTTCACTGCATGGCCAGATCCTGCTGTCCCCACAGCCACCAGCTCACGGCCCCAGCAGCCTGGCAAGGAGAGGGTTAGCAGCTCCTGCAGCCACCACCGCAGCCAGCCTGGTGAATGGCATTAGCAAAAATGAATAGGAATACAACATGAAGCTAATAGGATCTGAGGGGAGCTCCTTAGACAAGTTGATTTCCAAATTGGACTGACTTTAACCTCACATAAATAAAAATGAACGCTTATAAAATATGGTGGAAAAATCCATAAGGGCAGATGAAGGCACTGATGCGTTTTTCTCTCTCCTGCACTTGCAGCGCAGAGCGGGGCTCTACGTGCTGCTTGGGCTCACCCCAACCCTGCCCTGCTCCACATGGGTCCAGGTAGATTGTGTCTGGAGCCAGACTTGGTCTGCAATACTGGGGTGTGCAGGGAGGCTCACTAGCAAGGTTTAGGGCTAGAAAAGCTCCCCAGGGCCAGMATCAAGCAAGATGGGGCAGGGGCTCAACCTGTCCCCATCACCACTGAGCTGTACAAACCCAGTGCAAAGCCAGCCTCAAATCTCTGGGGCCAGAAAAGGTCCCTCTCCAATACCTGGATATTGCTTTTCACTAAACCCAGAAGGACAGAACATCTCCAGGCAGTCTGCCAAATTCACCTTGAATTCACCACACCTTCCATAAAGTGTGGCAGCAGGACAGGCGCACACCACACAGGCACTGAGCCAGGCGGGTCTCACAAAATTGCATTTCTTTAGGAAAACACTGCTAAAAACCAAGTCCTGCCCCAGTGGTCTTCAGCCTAAGCAGATGATGGAAGAATAGCAAAAGAAAACAAGGTCACTGCCTGACAGACAGGTGGTCCCCACACTTGGGCCCRAGCCATTGTCCCCACTTTGCTGGCAAATGAGGGATGAAGGGCAGGGATACATTTCTGTKGGGTGTCTCTGGGAGCTCCTCTTCGAGCAAGAGGCACTGGAGCAGAAAGCAGAGAGCTGGGATACACGGTGAGTGCTGGCAGAGGCTGTCACCGGAGGCTGAGTGACAGCGAGAAACCACGTGTGGAAAGGGACTACGAGGTTAACAGCAAAGAAAGCTGTGAAAGGGCTGGAGAGCACAGACAGGTAGCTGCTGTTTGCCAGCAGGAACCAGGAAAAGCAAGTAAAGCATGGGTGACACGAGCAAAATGACAGGCGCAGAAAATGATCCTCGCAGCAGAGCTCTGAACAGRCAGGAGTGGGAGAAGATTGCATTTGTCAAGGCCAGAGAAAAGGATGTTGAAGGAATTGAGCCGTGAGATGATGACACTCTGGGTGAATTTCAGCTGCACCTCAGCAACCCGAGGGGAGGGAAGGAGGCAGACCAGCACAGCCCCCTCCACAGGCACCCTGCACGGGTTCTAGGTAACCCCAGGAACCTGTGGGGTGCTTGCACACAGATGCTGAGATCTCAGTACAGGCAAAGGATGGGCTTTGGGGAGACATTCCTGAACCCAATCACCGCTGGCATTGTAAAGGTCTTCAGGCAGACAAGGCAAATGAAGAGGTAGACAGAAAACAAGGAAAGACGATTTGGGTTGCCAGGGGAGGACAGGTCTTGGAGAGGACTGCGGGATGAGGGAAATGTTCTGCCGGTGTAGAGCTGTTGCCAAGGAGAGCTGATCAGCATCAGGGAGAGCAGGGCACGGGGCCAGCACTGCACTGGAACCAGAGGCCCAGAAATGGCCAGCAGTCCCCAACAGCATGTTCCAAAAGCTAGAGGAGTTGGCGGGAAGAAAGGGRTGTGTGAGAGCTGGCCCAGTGTAAGGTAGAAGGGAAGAAAATCGGGCCTGTCTGGGAAGATCAAAGSGGAAAGAGGTAGGGAATCCCAGTGCATGGAAAAAATCACTGCACCCCCTCTGTAAGCTCAGCCAAGCCTCCCACCAGGTGAGAGGCATCAGGAGCTAAAGCCCTAAACCAGCCAGATCTGAAATGCTGATTATGACAGCAGCTCCYCCATAAAAAGGGGTCTGGCCTCCTGAAAATAATGTGGGCACTAACAAAGAGGAACAGCCTTAAATATCCATTTCCTCCATATAAATAACACGGTCTATAACTCCGGCTTTACATGCAAATATTTACAGGGCAGAAAATCTACAAAAGATAAACAATTTCTGGGCTGCTTGGGACAGACAGAAGGAGCTCAGAGACAGCTCCTCTTGCCTAACATAAGCAAGGTCCCTGGAAAAGAGGGATGGGTCCAGGGTCCTGGGCAAGCAGCTGGGCCACGTGCCCCTCTGAAAGCACAGACACTCACTTGGTGATGTGAGAGCTTTTCTCTGCTGCCACAGGCCAGCTCAGAGCTGGCTGCACACAGGAGCTGATGTTCACAGTGGGTTTTGCTGACAGTCAGGGGGTGATCTCCCAGCTCTGCTTCTGCCAGGATGATGCAGATGCCAGGGTGTCTGTGCTACCCACATAAACTAGGCTTGGTCAACCCACCCACCCTGCCTGTCCCAGCAGCTTTCAGCTGGAGAGAGGACAAACAGCCTCGTGTGTGTTGTACTGGTTGTGTTTCCCTGCCTCCAGCCTCCCTGGCACTACTGGAACACATCCTTGAGAGGCACATTGTTGCCAGACAACASCAGCCCTAAGGAACCGGTCTCAAAGCTGTGAGCAGCCCTGGCAGCTGGGGAAGCACCAGGCACACAGCAGCTGCAGTGTTTCTGAGACAATACAGTGCACGATTTTGAATCCATGAAAAAAATGCAAAGCTTTTTGACCCATTTCAGGAGTGAACAAAAACAACAAACCCAGACCCATGTATGAAATCCTCCAAGGTTTCTGTGGCACTGAAATTCAGGCTCAGAGCAACTTTCTAGGAGCAAGGAATTCCCGCTGTGTCCCTCCTCTGCACTCACCACTCATTATCCTCAGTATGGAAATTTTTCCTAGCGTTTCCAGGAGGTGCTTTGAGCTGTTTTCAGCTCTGAACGTTCTGTGCAGTGAATCCAGAATTGGACTTGGTAGGCAAGGAAAACAGGAGGCTGCAAGCAGGAACAAAAATCCCTCAAGACACACGAACAGCATTAAGACACCTCCAGCCTCAAAGGGTTTACTACTTTCAGTCCAGACYTTGTAGCCTTCTCCTGAGCTTTCGTGGTCAAGTTTTATTGAATTTGGCAGTGTGGGCCAGAGCAGGATCAGATCTCGGGGAGGAACACGTACACCTGGGAGCTCAGGAGCCCTGCAGGACACAGCAGGCACCCAACTCACCTCCCCTGCTGTGTCGGAGCACATCAAACACAAAGCCACAAAGGGCTTCTTCTCTGGAAACACTGTCACAGCTATTCCAGAAACAAAGGATGATTACAAGGGAAGAAGCCTCCCTCTGCCCAGGGGAAATCAGATMGCTGCTTTCATGTTTGGGCTCTGTCCTACCCACGTGCTGGGAGCCAGCACCTCCCAGGTCAGCACGGCTGCAGCATGGCATGGATGGCTTGCCCATGGCATGGACGGCTCGCCCGTGGCATGGACGGCTCGCCCGTGGCATGGACGGCTCGCCCGTGGCATGGACGGATTGCCCGTGGCACCACTCAGGGCTTGGACAAGTCCCCAGCCCTCCTGTAGGGCACACGGTGCAGGAGAAGGTTTCACAGCAGGCTCAGGCAGGGACAGACACACAGATGTCCAGGGCAGATTGGGATAAAGGCGGGGGAAATTGTTCATAATAGCAATGGATTTATCTTTTRTCACCTCTCCACCTTAAAACGCAGGCTTCAAATCCAAAGACATACAGGTCAAATTTGGAGACAAACTTCAGAAAAAAAAGAAGAGAAAATGAAAATTTCAGACCCGACTTGTTTTGCCTGGATGTTTCTAAAAGAGAAAGCTTTTCACTGAGGAAGTGAGCTGGCATGCACAAACAAGAAGCAAAATGAAATGACCCCAAACAAATGAAATGGATTTTCATGGYTTGTTTCTTCCTCGGGGTGTGTGTGAATAGAAAGGGATCACTGTCAGTCTCCCAGAGACATTCTTTTAACTGTTCTACTTCAGACACCACATTGAAAAACTGAATTATTCAGAGAGCTCTAATTGCAGCTCCGAGGTACCTTCCCTTCCTCACTACAGCACCACACTGGGCACAAACTGCTGTTTTCCTACTGCATTCCTGAGGGATATGGGCTCTACCCAAGCCAGAGCTCATCATGCACCTATTCCCAACAGCACATCACCTTGGGGGAAGAGGCTTTCACAGGCGAGTGTGCGCAGTTCTGTACATGCGCAAGGAACTCCGAGGGACGGGGGGAAGCGCAGAAATAATGAATCCCCCTGCACTCACTAAGTCCAAACAAATAGACTGAACTGGGAGCCTGATTTGCATTGGTTTGATTGAAGATGTAATTTGCTGCTGAATAAATGTGGTTGCATCCAAATCAAACCTTAAGTCCCTCAGACRTTATAACTCTTTCCTCTCTTCCCTCAGGCTTTGCCAACCTTTAAGGCTGACCAAGGATGATGTATTACAAGAAGGAATAGACTTAAATAAGAGAAGGACAAGAATAGATATAAGGAAAGACTTTCTATAAGGAAGAAGGAGATGTTCAAAAACACCTTAKAGAAAAGGTGCCATCACTAGAATGCTCACAGCCAGCCCAGCCCCACATCCACACAGCATCTCCTCAGGATTATGGAGGTGATAATACACACAGAGCTGGCCCTACACGCCAAGGGGCTGGGACTCTCTGCTCAGAGCCCTCTGTATCCACCAGAGCTCCCCCAAGGCTGTCCCTCGGGTGCCCAGCAGTGSAGGCAGCTATACCGGTGCCACCATGTCACCATGGCTGCCCCAAGCAGGGTACGTGACATGATATCCTCAGTGCAGGTCTCAGCACACATGCTAGGATGAGCCTCTGATAGAAATGTTTCATTTAATGCTATCCAAACTGGGAAGCATTTCCCTGAGCTTTTCAGGAACTGAGAGCCATGGCCCTGCCACCTCTGTTCCAGTAAAGCCTGCAGAGATTCAGAGCTTTCCTCCTCCGCTCCTATCTCCGTGGCTTTTCACAGATGCCCTGCTRCTGGAATTGACACTTGGATGCCTTCCTCAGGCAATCACTGACTGGGTGAACCTGCTCCCCGTCACACACCCACTGCAAGCTGAGCTCCCCCACTTGTTCTTTCCTCCCAATCCCATATTTATGAGATCACTCCAAGGTCCCTATCAATTGCTTGGGCAGCCTTGGCCACACAGCAGCCATCAGAGCAGCGAGTCAGCCTCTCAGGCAGGGAGCAGAGGAGAACCAGGGCCCAGGAAGGACAGATTTACWGGGTAGCAGTGGRTGATGTAGCCTCCATCYTTGCTGGCCCCATCCCAAGGGACAYCAAAGGYGTTTTCTACCTGAYCCCAACCCACAGTACAGCTTCATCCAGCTGCCAGGCAGCACAGTACTGAGCAAAGACACAAGCAGGACAAAAGAAAGGAGAATAACAGCACAAAGATGAAAAATCAGGCATTAGAGCCAGGGAAGAAGTTACTYGCCWGTTATTGAGCAGGTCTTGGCTTTGYCCTGTGCCTGAAACCCTGRGGACTCACAGCTCTGAACACCCACCAGGGATGAGCATCTCCTGGCATGAATTCTACCCCTGCACAGGCCTCACTGCTCCAGCYGCAGCTTCCCAGTGGAATGCATCCCTGGAAAGAGCAAGGATGCTCACAGCCTCAATTTATGTGAGGGAAATCCATCACAAGGCATGAAATCCTTTCTCTAAGGACAATTTGTTGCAGGAGTTATAAACGGAGGTGCTGGGAAGGCCAGTGTCAGGCCAGGAGTGCTGCAGATGGGCAAGGCAGAGAGAGCTTCCCCTGCCAAAGGTGTGAGAGTTCCCTGACGAGCACTGACTGGGCAGGGGGGCCAGCAAACAGCACCTCTGGGCATGGGGGAAAAAAGGAGGCAGGAGTGGGCAGCCTCATCCCTCGGYGCTGGTTGTAGCCTGGAGTCATCACTCAAAAGCAAGGACCATGATGCAGCCAAYGCCAAGGCCAGAGGAAGGGAGAGAGGGAAAGATTGATTATCCCATAAATCAATCGCCAGGCACTGATTGCAAAATAAACCACCAGGGCAAAGGTCAAGTGCTCTGTTATATCACCCAGCCCACAAGATTTATTTACCCCTTGGGCCATCCATCCCTCTGGCCATCTATTAGAGGGAGCTGCAGCCTCTGGACACAGCCAGCACAGCCCTGCAGGCAGCAGCACAGGGCTTGGAAATCAGATCCCAGGAGCAGGCAGGTTCAGGTACTGATCCTGTAGATCCTACAGAGCCACATCTACTGAGCTGGGACAGTGAAAGCCAACAGGCCAACCCTGCTGCAGGCACCAAAGGTGGCTGAGGGCACTCAGCAAGTCCCTCCTCACCACCAGCACCCTGGAAGACAATGAATTCTCCATAGTGGGAAGATCAGAGGGACATGGTCCCCTCAAGAAAGAGCCACCAGGCCCAACTGCGGCCACCACAAAGAGATTCCCGTGGCCACTGAACTCGGGGTGCACTTGCCATTTCCTTCTGGGCTCCAGGGAAGACCAAACACTTGGAGAGGACCAGCAACTTCCCAGCAGGCAAGCAGGGCCTCATTCMCAATCAGATCTGTACCCAGCCAAGCTTTCCATGCCCACTTCTATCATCTGAGCTCTGCATCCTTACAGGGAGAGCTGCAGGGAATGTCTCATAGCACTCAACTGGAATTCAGCCTAAAAAACTTTGTTTTTTCCCCCCCTTCCCTTTCTAACTTTATATTTTAAACACAGGCAGCAATAAGAGAAATTCCTGGGAGTATTGTTCATCTGTTTCCCATAAGCTGCTTGTCACTGACCATGAAAAAATTTTTCAGTCTGGCTCCTAAAATATAAAAACCCTAAAATGGACATTTTTGAGTCCTTCACAGCAACCCAAGGAGGATAACGTCAGAGCWRTATGATGTGTGTGCATGCGTACTCRGAAGGTGGCAAAGAAAGCTCCCGGGGAGGAGGCGAGGTGCCAGCCTGTGTGCCGTGGGCAGGGTCCGCACAGCCTGGCCGGCTGTTTCCCCACTCAGGGACATGCCCGAGGACCCTGAGGATGTCACCCCATGCCCCTGCACCACAGGGCTCTGCCAAAATGGCTGTTGCAGTTGGCACTTGCCCGGGAGTTTGTTTTTCTTCCCAAAGCGCTGAATGTGTYGACTCCGATTTTAGCCCATCTGCCAACAGAGGCTCAACAACACATCCCCACGAGGCACATGGGACACACAGGGGACACCACTGCACAGAGGGGACAGCTGAGGGGATGAATTGAAACACATAAAACCACAGACTGGTTTGGGTTGGARRRGACCCTAAAYACCATTCYTGTTCMAMCCCCTGCCATGKTCAGGKACACGTTCCACTATCCCAGGTTGCTCCAAGCCCTGTCCAGCCTGGCCTTGGACACTTCCCTGCTCCAAGCCAGATATCGGTCACTGCTGGCACTGGACAAACCTCAGTGATTTATCCCTGCTGTGACAGTCCCCACAGAAACCTCCTGCCCCAGGGTGGAATTCATGCACCTTTCATGGGGCATCTCATGGCCTTGCCAGCCCCTGGTCTGCTCCTGCTGATGCCACCCTCACACGAAACTCAACCACCACTCAACACCAATTGTCTTCAGCTTGAAAACACCAGGCACCCTCACTCTCAAGAGCCAAAACTCCCATCCCTGCTTCTCTGGACTGTAAAAAACCATCGCTCATCCTCCAGGACAATTCCATGTCCCTGCAGACTCAGAAAAGCACAAGAGTCTGTGGTTATTTTATTGGTCCCTCCTTCCCCGAGGAAAGCTGTACCCCACGGGAGCTCCCAGCAGTGCAGARATGGGCATCTCTACCAGGAGCTGTGTTGATCTCAGGGACCAYATTTCTCCCTGCAAGGGTGGATTCCTCAGAGGATGCTGCTCATCTCCAGAGCTCCATTCTCAACCACAGCCACCACTCTGACCTCAGTTTGCAGGGTGTGGAGGTAGCCAGGCCCTTCTGCACTCTCCCAAGGCACCCGATGGCAAAAATACATTATTCCAAGCATTCATTCCTGGAAGCTTTTGCAAATCCCTTGAAGTCAACAGTATATTACTTTTAGGGCTTGGTATGTCTCTCCTCTCCCTCAGGGGTTGTGACCTGCAGGGCCATCCGTCACTCCTATCGCTTGGGCCAGGCTCCATGCTTCAGACAGCGCTAACAAACCGAGTTTGGAACGAGGTGCTTCCATTCCTAATCCCTCCCTCTGCTCCYTCCTGGCAGATTTAGAAGTTCAGATTTAATCTGAAAGAGGGAGGATGGAGAGGAGCCTGAGCAGCTACAGTTTCTGTAAATGTCAGRGTAGGAAAGAGATCTTAGCAAGCCTTAATAGACTATGCAAATCCTCAGAGCATGACCGTGTGCTACCAGGGCTTTTTACTCCCCTCCGTGGTAATTGGAGAGACAGGGATTAAAAAGGGGAGTTGCCACAGAACTGGCTGGGCCCTCTGCCTTACCAATCATGGTTTAAAGACAATATTGGCACATACAGGGGCTGTAAAGACCCGCAGGCAGAGGTGGGTGCTATCTTAAAGGGCACTGGCCAAAGACTTCTGCCTGCATAAAGATATTAGAAARTGTCCAAAGGAGAGCTACGAAGGTGGGGAAGGGTCTGGAGRGGAAAGGCTTGAATGGAATGGCTGAGGCCACTTGGCTTGTTCAGCCTGGAGGAAACTGAGGGGAGACCTCATTGGGGTCTGCAGCATCCTCACAAGGGGCAGGCACTGCTCTCTGCAACCAGGAACAGAGCCCAAGGGAAAGGCTGGAGCTGTGCCAGCAGGGGTTTAGGGTGGGTCTCAGGAAAGGTTCCCTCCCCAGAGGGTGTGGGGCACTGACCAGGGAATGGGCACAGCCCCAGGGCTGCCAGAGCTCCAGGAGCATTTGGACATTGCTCTCAGGCACAGGGTGGGATTGTTGGGGTGTCTGTGCAGGGCTAGGAGCTGGACTTTGAGGAGCCTTGTGGGTCCCTTCCAACTCAGAATATGCCTTGATTTCCTGCTTTGGAGCATATTTGGTGTATGTGCAAGGGGATGAGAGCTGTGCCTGCATTTGGCTGACAGTGAGACTGTGCTCCATGGAGACAGGAGGAGGAGGAGGCACTGCATGGTGTCCAAGTGTGAAGCTCTGTGCTCCTTTTTCTACAACTGCATGTTTACATTGCTTTTTTTCCTTTACATGCCTTTTTTTTATGGATCAGGAAAGCTCCATCACTTTCCTTTCCTGTAATGATGTTGACCTGATTAAAATTTTTATTGGATTTTACAAAATAATTTCATACATACTGTTCCCTGGAGCACTGCAGGGTGGCGGGAAGGCGGGGGAGAGAGAAAGAGTATATTAAGAATGAGGTGGAAAAGGAAAATATTTTATTTTACACTGAAATGATGTTTCCTGAATGAATAATAGATTAGAAATCTCACTTAAAAAAAAAATGCTCTTACAAGTGCCCCTGCAACACGCAGGCATGAAAAAGTCACCACTTGTGCATTTTCGACCTATTTCAGTAAAAAATCTTTGCTTTCCTCCAGCTCCTCACCCTTTCCACCACCTCTCAGCAGTAAGCAAGCTGTGGTTAAGGGGTTGCCAGTGCCTAGGAGACAGGCAGGAGCACAAGAACAGACCCCAACCCTCCTGGATATCCACAGCCCTTCCCTCAACCAGCCCACAGCAACTCCTCTAGTCTGACTCCAGGTTTGACTTGATGCAAGACCGAACTGTGGGGAGGCACCACACTGTCCCTCCCCTGTGGGAGTTCCAGGTACTCCTAAGAGCTCTCTCACTGATGAAATCACACACAGACCAGGAACAGGACATACACATCAGGCTCGTGTCCCCAGCCTTGGCCAGTAAATGAGCCTGATGTGCCCCTGGGAGYTCACGGAGCAGGGCAGACCTCTGGGGAAATGGAACCCCAGTTACAAAGGAGGCTTTGAAAGCAGGGCTTGTCTTGCTATTTTACCATTTTACTACTGTTTTCCTTCCTTGCCAAGGCATTGCACTGACACTAATGTTTCAGGCACAGAATTCCCATTGGTGTTTCACTCTGGTCCCTAGAAAGAAATTTGGTCTTTGCTGTTTGAGGAACGTCATGAGGATGATTTAGTTCCATTTTCATATATTTAAACTAGATAGCAACCCCCTGCCCAAGGACTCGCTGTTGCATTCCAGAGGAAGGCAGGCACTCCTGCCAAAGGCAGCTTTGAACCCGAGGTCCCAGAACTTAAAAAAAAAAAAAAAATACTTTTCAGGGAGCTCAACACTTGCTTTGGTGTCCTTTCAAAAGTACCCCCACAGGGCTGGCTTGTTTGGAAATTTTGTTTTCCTGGTGGATTCTTATTAAATAAATATTTCAATGCTGCATCAATGCCTCACTAGAACCCCCCAAGGGACAAAGCCTCTGTGCTGAACCTGATGCCAGTTTAGTCGCAGACAGCAACGACAGCAGAGTGAACTCAAGGTGAAAGATCAAGCATGCTACTCTGTGGGCATGGCTCGTGGCCAGCAGCTGAGACTGTCTGCAAGTCCCCTGCTCTCCAGGTGGCTCTCAGGCTGCCATTGCTGGAGCTATTAAGGTGGTCTGGGTAACCCTTAATATTTTTTTTTTTTAATGAGTCTGTGGGGTGAGGGTTGAATTTTTCCCCAGCACTGCGTTCTCTTAACAATCACTGTTTGACATTTCCCCTTGAGTCTGGTTTTATCCCCAACAGGCTTCAGGCCAGATCCCCTCTGCAGCCCCTAAATGTTGCCCTCCTGCCTGGGACAGGACTGCTGGTTTGACACAGGGAGCAGTGCAAAATGTCACCTCCCCTGAGAACACAGCACAGCCCCTGACCCCAGGCAGTGGATCACACCCGACATTTCAGGGTTGGGATTTCACCCAACATTTCAGGGTTGGGATTTCACCCAGGCTCTGCAGTCTGCCCTCAGAGCACCATCCCTTCTGCTCCTCCATCTCCCACTGCACTCCTATCCTAAGGGCAGCCATCCGTGGGATTTCAGGATGTGTCTGTCATCCAGCACATCTTAATCTTGATTTCACCACTCTGTGCTACTCCATCCCCACCTGAGCCCCTCCTGGGCAAGGGCTGGAGGCACCAAGTGGGGCCACTGCAGGCTGTCCCAGCCCAGAGCCCAGCAGAGCAGAGATCTTGCAGCAGAAGGGGATTTGCAATGCAGTGAGCAGCTAACTGATAAATGCTACAGCGGCCAAATTCCAGGCTCTGGATAAAAATGGCTTATGGCATTAAGCTGTGCCCATTGTCCAAGAAATGGAGGGAATCTGTCACCACTATTACATTGCCCCACACCCAACACAAACCCCTCATTTGTTCCCAACTGACTTTGAATTCAAGTTCCAGACAGTGACAAAGAAAAGAAGAATATAAAGCCTCCCCAAGAGGGTGAGCACAGCAATTCACCAACAGCCTGAGCAGAGGGAGACACGAAATGGCAGCAGCAGGTCCTGTGAGAGGGCAGAGCCAGCTCCTGCCTCGTGCTGCTGCACAGCTGCCTCAGCCCCAGCCCACGAGGGGACWAGAAATTAAGGACATTAATTTCTACTCTGAGATGGGCAAAAAGACAAGCCCACAGGCTCTAACCAAACCTGAGTCTTTCTGGAACTCAGTCATTAATCTTTAGAAAGAAGAATAACTCTCTCCAAATACCCAYTTTCCTCTTCCTGGTTTGTGAGGAGACACCAGGCAGACACAGCCCCTCTTTGCTGGGTGACTGACTGCACAACCCACAGCTCCAGGAATCTCACACACTTCCAGTCCTCACAGCTCCACCCTCTCCCAGAGGAGCTCCAGGGAAGCCTCCAGGCTTTGAAGCACACATCTGCATATCAGCATCCTCCATCCAGGCTCCCTGGAGCTCTGCCTCACAGCCAAGGGCAGCCACCAGCCCCCAGGCCACTGCCTTGGCTGGTGCCTGGCCCCTAAATCACACATGCAGATGGCTATAAACACATCAATTGATTTCCTAACCTCACRTCTCTCTGGGAGCAGGGGCTGSAGCTGTCACAGCCACATTGCACGGGGCAAASAGGAGAGGTGTGAATTTGGGAACTGCTCCCAGACCAGTGACGAGGGACAGGCCAGCATCAGCTCCCACCAGTCTCTGCTGTCAAAAGACATCTTTTATGGGCAGGGATTTGGCAGCCAGTGTGTAAAAGGAGCCCACAGCCCACGCCACAAAACACCTTCACCACAAGTGGCATCTCTTGGCCTCCACCACAGGTCCCTCAGCGTGCAGGGGAGGCTTCTGCTGCTGCTGCTCCACCCTGGATAGCGAGGGCTTTAATCTCCAGGTTTGTCAACTTAGCACCTTGCCASAACTAGGACTCATTTTTAGTATTAAAAAATAATGCATATTTATCAAACCTAGTCAGGTAGCGGGAGGGGGAAACAGCTGGCAGCAGCCTCCTTCTCCCCATCTGACATGTGCTTGCCATTTTTCACAGTTTCAACAGCTCTCCAGCTCTAGTCCTTATAATTATTATGAAAAAATCCTCACACTTGACCATAGTGCCTCACAGCCAAGATGCCACATAAAAACCTCGTTACAAAAAACCTAAAATTTCTCAGAGTCTCTGCTTTATTCCCATCCTCCCTTACATCACTGTGTTCACATAGCATTCAATTATTTACAAGCATACAAAACACTCCAGCCTRGATTCTCAACTGGTATTAATCAGTGAAATGCCAACTAAATCAACAGAGCTACAGCCTTGCTCCCGAGAAGGATCTGTCCTGCTGTCCCTGGAGTCCCCTCCTTCCCTTCACAGCACACATTGGGAAGGAGGGGATAAAACACAGTTTTGGTCGAGGCTTTTTTTTTGTTCCCTGAGTCACACAAATGTGTTAATGCCCACACAAAGCCCTGCTCCCCACTGCTGACCTACTTCCCATTCATGTGCGTGACACACTCACCTGCCATGGCAGTCCCAGGTACCCCTGGAAGCAGCATCCCCACCTTACCCAGAGCCCTGCACCACAGGATCTCTGTGCAGGGAGCAGGCTGCTGGATGAYAGGATAACACCCTTGACATTAATGACACACAAGGTTCCAGATTATTCAGCCAGGCCTCAGTGCAGCATCATCTGCCTCCAGCCTGGTTTCTGGGGCTTTGTCTCCATCCTTTTCAATGGCAGCTTCCAAAGAGAGCYGAAGGGAGGGGCAGCTTCCCTGGCTGGTGAGCACAGAGGGCTCACAGACAGGATGAGCTCCTTCAGTGATGGATTCATTTCCAGCTTTACAGTCTCCATCATTTTCATTCAATGTCACCAACAGAGCCCCAGGACAGAGCACAATTCAGAGAAGCCAATACATTGGAGCAGGCACAGGATATTTCTTCTAAAGCTATGGGACAATCTTCAGTCAAATTATGATTTTTAGGATCCCTACAGAAAACTAAGCCTTCCATAAGACCAGGGCCAGCACAAGCAATCCTTTGGTAAATCTCTCTTTCTGATCACACAAAAATCAGAAACTGACTTCTGAAAGACATTTTGTTATTTGCACCTTCACTTTGAAACAGAAAGAGTCCATGAAAACATAATATGAGTATAAAGAACAGGTCTGGTCCCTGAAGAGCACTTTCACAGCCAGAGTGGAGAATCACGTGTGAAACCCTGGGGCACTGGGCACCTCATTAGAAGAGAGGAGATAAATGTACTCCTATTACCGACTCGAATTCGCAATCTGGGGCTTCTCCATTCRAAACCAGAAGGCCAAGGGAACACAGGAGATGCACACCAGGCTGGGTCTCACCGCACCAAACACGGCTTACTCATC
The DNA here is from genome assembly GCF_030028575.1 of Malurus melanocephalus. Classification (NCBI taxonomy): domain Eukaryota; kingdom Metazoa; phylum Chordata; class Aves; order Passeriformes; family Maluridae; genus Malurus; species Malurus melanocephalus. The sequence continues at coordinate 1,738,023 of NW_026623328.1, read as the reverse complement.
CCTCGTGTACCACCACCACAGCAGAGAGATGTCACAAGGCCTTCATCATGACTGGAATCATAATACCCATGATTCACATGGAACACTTTTTATACAAAGCACCAAGATAAAAATAAAATGAAGAGGGAAAAACTTAACAAGAAACTTGCTTCATTCCCTACAAGATGGATAAACTAAGATGAATGTAAACAGCTCAACTTGACCCAAATATTTTTTCGTTGCTGAGTAACCCCGCAAAAAATGTTGTTATCTCACCAGCATCTGGGGAGATTAGATGGTAGGGAATTTTAAACAAACATTCACTGTCGCGCCTTGTTTGAGGAATTTCAGACTGGACATGAAGCCTCAGGACTTGCAGCACCCCAAGCCCTTTCAGGAGGGAGCACACAGCTGAGGAGGGCAGGAAGCATCTGTTACATCTCCAGCACATGGACAYGCTGTTGACAATGAAGGATTACACRAAACATTTGGRTCTAGAGCTTCCCAAAGCCTTGCGAGGTATGGATGCTGCGAGCAGGAAACGCAGGCTCAGGCCATGCCTCCAGCAGGAGGTGGGAGCAGKCACAGCAGATGGCTGTGAGCCATTTTGGGTGGCAGCAGGCACCCGCTGAGGGGCTCAGACTGCACAGCCCACACTGGCTGCCATATGTTGTGACAGTGGCTCATCATCACACAGGACCCGATTTATAGCACCTTTCACGGCTGCAAGAGCCACACTACCTCGCCCTGCTCCCCATTAGGACAATCAGCTTTCCACCAAGCATCTTTTAGTACCCAGCTATCATATTTACTGATTTTTTAARTGTTTCTGTAGGTGGAAGGAGATCTGAGCGATCATCTGAGAGATTCAGGTAGGAGGGTTTAGTCTCATTTGTGCTCTGGAGGTCAGGCCTGCTCACTCCTTCCCTCTCTGCCAATAGATAAGTGCTATCTCAACAACACACAGATGCTTTTAGAGATCACCTTGGCCACTGCTAAGCTGTGCAGCACTCCTGCCAAGRGCATCCCAGCAAACAAGGCTGTGCCTGTGACACTGGGGGCTCAGAACAGGGCAGGTGAAAGATCACAGCTCTGAAAATGGCAGTGCTTCCAACAACAGCAGCCTTCCTTGGTGAATGTCTCCTGAAGAGACTCAGGGAAAGGAGAGCGACAGGGAAAGAAAGGCCTGGAGGTGGCAGGATGGAAATCAGGCTTCCATCAGCCAGGGCTCAGAGGCAGGGGATGCCAGTGGCACCTGGTGACAGCAATGACACAACATAAACGAGGGGCAGAGCTTGGGCAAAGCATCACTGTGCTCCTGTCACACAGCAGCAATATGAACCCAGGGCTGTGGCACAGTGCCACCACAGCCCACTGAGCCCCAGAGATGGGCAAAGAGGGGGCTTTAGCCAGCCTGAGAGCAGGGCGGCCTTCCACCCTGGGATGGCAAACTTCTCACAGCTCTGTAGGACTCCTTGGGAAACAGGGAAGTCTGCTCAAAATATGCAGCATCAACCACGTACAAGTCCATGGGCTGGACCTTCTGCCYTGTGAGAGCAGTGAATAAGGTCAGTTCACCCCCTGACACCAGCAGGAGCAGGGCACCCTGAACCACTGGTCWGCATCTCACCCTGGGTCAGCCCAGCAGGCAAACTAAAGATTCAGGAATTTGCTCTGTTAAGGGTCCYTAAAATATCAATTCAGCATAAATATTGCAGCTCCCACCAGGGCTCTGAGGGAGGACAGTCATCCACACTTGTGCTAGGCAACTGTGGTTGCATCCCTTGGATTTATGGAGAATCTGGGATATTTTTAACATTTGGAAAAAACACAGCTACTCGTTGCTGGTTATTTTAACTGAGTACAGTCCGTGCATTCAGACCAGCCCCACAAGTCCCTTTGCTGGTGCCTAAGCCATCTCTCCCTCCACAACTGGCTCTGGCCCCTTCTGCCTCCCAGACTGAGGCAGTTGCATTTTAATCCTCAGGTGATGCATCATTTTAACAGGCACAGCCAGGGAGCTTCCTGGAGGAAGAAATTGCAAAAATTGAACTTGCCAAAAAAAAGCTGAAATAGAAGTCAAAGCCTCAATTTTTCCCCTCTACTACACCTAGACTCTGCATCAAACCAAAATACATCAGTAGAGCAGACTTTGCTCTTCTGCAGGTGCTGCCTGAGCCTCCTCCAGTGCTGGCAGCTCCCTGRGCTAGCCCAGAGGCTCCAAGGAAGTCAGCACAGGTTTGTCCTACTTAGACTGAATCAACCAGCTCCATAAAGGARGTGGTACTGGTTACACCAGTGCAGACTGGAGCCTGGGAGCACCATTATCACCCCTGGAAAGCAGAGGCTTCTGTCTGCTCAGAACCTGCTAAAAAGCTTTGTTTTTCCTGCCCTGCCTGGCAGCTACACAGCCAGSTCCATAATCCCCAGCAAAGCACATCTCAGCTGCAACTTAATCTGAACTTCTACTTCAGCTCTCACTGACAGCTCAAGTGAAAATGAAAAGCAACTGATAAAAGGAAACCCACAAAGTGCAGCAGGTGGTGAGGGGGCCAGAGGCAGGGAATGCGACTGGAAAGAGCAATGCACCGCCAGATCTGTGGTGGCAAACATTAATTGCTTTTTAAGTACTCCAGTGCTTTCCTTCCCTGGTGGCTGGTGCAGAATTTCTGCTCATTCTCCAGGGGCTAAGGAGGAGAAGGAAGCCAAGAGCATGTCAGCCAAGCAAGTTCAGGGACTGAGCACCCASAAAGGGACCCCACAGGGGACAGCAGGAAGTTGCAATGACCCTGAGGCTGCTGGCATTTCTTTTGAGCACCATTGCAGGGTAAATGCACCAGGTCACCTCAGCCATTTCTGGGGCGATCTGAACCACTGGTGAAGACATACCTTGAGTTTCTACTCTGCTCCAGTGCACAGTTTGCTTCTGATCAGAGAAAGGGGTAGGAAAAAGCATAAACAAAGCAAGCACAGCCCAGATGTTTCACCCCAGATTCAGCAATTTTGAGGCTCTAAAGAGCAGAGTAATGACCTTCTCTCCTCCACCTGCTGCCCACGTGCCCCTGGATCCAGTCACCTCTGTGCCATCAACACCCTTTTAACAAAGCTGGCTTTGTGCATACCTCTGCTTTTTGACCTACAGAGGCCAGGATTGGTAAAGCACAGCCTCCATCAGGTACCACACAATGGCTGAATCATCTACAAATGCCTCCATCCTCTCCCTACAATAGTCCTGAGCCAACAACAGGCTTTAGGTTCAGACCCTCAAGCCTTCAGCAGCTCCCCTCCGTGGGGATCTCCCTTAGCACCACGCATATGATCCCACAGCAGCCACAGGAGGGTAAGGAAATAAACTGTCTTAGACTTTTCTCCAAATGGACAGGAACTGGTGCTGCCATTTTCAGGAGTCACTTTCTGGCACTGCAATGTCATTGATGGGAACTCAGAGGAAAGGGATGAAGGAGATCATGCCTCATCCTGCCTTTCCATAGCCAAGCCTCTTCACAAGGGAGGGGGAAAAGCAGCACCTTTAACTCAGGAGAAAGGAACTGCTGCTGCAGCAGCACAAAGGAGCTCACCGTCCACTCACACCCCAATGGATGTTGTAGGTGGGATGATCKGGGGGTTGGACACTGCTGGTGCTCCCAAGCAGACAACCAGGCATGTTGTGAGCAAGAGAGGACTGAATCCCAGAGAACTCTTCCAAAGGAAGAGGGGAAAGCAAGTCCCCTGAAGCCTGTGGCGGGGCCACATCTGTGGCCACTGTGCCATCAAACCACTAGGGTGTGACAAAACACCACCSAGGGGACACAGACCACCACCCACCCCATTACCACGAGGGTGCTGTGGAGCAAAAGGCCATTGGGGCACAGGACAGACACTGCAGGGGCAGTGCCAACAACGCACTGCAGAGATGAAGCTCTTGTACCTTCACGCACACTGCCTTGTTTTCCCAAAGACCCAATTCCAAGCCCTCCAAAAATCAATGAGATAACAAGGAGATGAGTTGCAGCCAATATGGATTTGTCAAGAGCAAATCACATCATTCCTATCTATCTCCCCCTCCAAGAGCCTAACAGGCTTTGGGCAGAGCACTCCCTGCCAAACACCTCCACTCCAGCAGAGCTTCTGACACTGCCCAGCCTGCCATTCCCATCAGCAAGGGGAATGTGATCTTAGGAGAAACAGTGACAGGGCAGGCACAAAACTGCTCAGAGAGCCATGTGTAAAGAGCAGATATCAGCAGTCTCCTGGGCTACAAAGGCAGAGCCTATCGATAAACAGGATTTTGTTGGAGYCTGTCACACACCTGCCTTCTTCAGRGTTTTCACTACTGACCTGGATGCCAGAGCAGAAAGGAAACTTATTAAATTCACAGGCAGCAYGGAGGTGGGAAGAAATGAGGCTCTTTTAGAAGATAGGATTAGACAATGTTGGAAAAAAAAGAGAATTATTTCTTGAGATACCAGGCAGATACAAGGGCCAGGATTTTCTCTCCAGCAGGAATAATCAGCTGTTCATGAACAAATGTCCACATAGAAAGAACATGTTTGCAGGGTCTTGCTTCAGTGCTCTTGCATATCAAGGGTTACTGATGCTTTAAGGAAGCGTAGCCTCTTGCTCTGAACCCTATGAAAGTACCATGTAGGGTTCAAGGCATGTTGCATTAGGCAGGCATCAGAGATCCCTTCCCTAGCAGCTTGCAAACAGAATCAGCATCAAGCTCAAAGGCCCAGWACAGGATCAGAAAACATGAATTCCCAGGCTGCTCTTTATCTCCTGCATCACTGTCACCTCGTGGCAACTGGCACACGGAGTGCTGCTCGCGAGAGTGGCTTTCAGCAGAGAGGACATGGCTGTGCCAGCAGCACATCACTGATGGTGACAGCCGAGCACAGGCACTGCTGGGCACACCAGAGCTGCCTCATCAAGTTGTCCCAACCATAACCAGCTTTATCTGATTCTGCTARAAGTGTCCCKYCTCTCCCMYGGTGACAACTCACACCATTTTAACSTGTRTAGAYRCTGCAGGTCCTCTGCAAGACAAGRRCTTCCCATSTCCACAYGGGATCACCACTGGGAGCAAGSAGAGCACAACTGCCCCRCAAGAATAATGAGCCAGCATTTCCAGATTTGGTCATTTTATGGAAAACCGTGGCCAAGCCTCTGCAATGAGCTACGTTTTTAACCTGCAGGGAAGAGACACTTGCAGGCTTTCTCCACATGATCCTTGGGCTTTCCTCTTTGACTGCACATTTGGTTTATCTCTGTGAGCTGGTGGGGAGTGGGACCTTGCAGCCTTGGAGACTCTGATGTTCCAGGTAAGTTCATTCACTGCCAGAGTAAGAAAGCAGAGTTTCCAAATAAGTGACATTTCTTTTCTTTTGGCAGCAATTGCAGGAAAGACTGCAAAGTAGCAGGGATTGATCTGGCTCCTGAGGAGGTGACTAATGGGAACATGATCCCACAGCTACGGCAGAGGACTRGATGGCACTGCCCCCCACAGCTGCCTTGGCACACAGACACTTCCCTCATACATAAGGGAAGGAATCTTTGTCCCACTCTCCCCACATATACATTTCCCAGGGTAACATTCTGCCACGCACTCCAAGAACCCAGAATGGAAAGCAAACACTCGAAATGAAAGCAGGAGAATCAGGTCAGGGAAGGGAAGTCAGCATCACACTTCAAGTTCAGAAGTACCCAGTCAGGTGGCAAAACCCTCTCCACTGGAGCATCACCCAGACCATGGGCTTTTAGCACCCTGTGGAGCATGACTGAATGCAGCCCTATCCCTCCAAAATGAAAACTGAAATAAAGCATTGCAGCAGAAATTACAGTGAGACTCGGGGTCATCCCAAAGCAGGTCTGGTCATGGTGAGGGGCAAGGCAATCCCTGCATCRGGAACTTGATTGAATTTAAAGAAAGGTCCGAAGAAGAGACAAAGTGGATRAACTGGCTTGTATTTATTAGCCACCACAAAAGACAGGAACAAGATCAAGCTGCAAAAGCAAGGCATTAGTACCTCCATGATCAACATCAATCTGTGAGGATCTGCCATCTCTCTCACTGGTACTTATTGTGATCTTTCTCCTGAAGGATGGACTATCAATGTACATCTGTACACACTCCTTCAGACTAAGGGCTCAYAGCACTGACAACCTTGGCACGGTCGGGTGAGGCTCCACAGCCTGCCATGCATTTTGTCCTTCAGAAGGGCTGGGCATCATTAACATCACTAAAAAGCCTGTGAAGTTTAAAGCAGGACTGTCATCACTTCTGTCATTCTCACAGATGCCAACACCACAAGGATGCCCTAGAATTTAGACAAGATCAGCTGGGAACTGAATGGAAGGTACAAGCTATGTAAATTCACCTCCAAAATGGCTCTGAGCACTGGAAGGCAGGGTCAGTGTGCCACTGGCACGGCCAGTTCCGTTCTTGGCTCCCTCACATCCATTGCTGCACCTGTGATCCRCACTATTAACACCAGCATGGCACCTCATTCCCGCCTGAGAAGAGCGGCACAGCCACAGCTATTCATGCCTTTTGCCACCTCTCAGCAAGACCACAGCAATCTGACAGCCCTGCAGCGTGTAAGAAGCTCTATCCAAAATGTGCTCTGCACCCTGAGTGCTCTGTAATCCCATTACCACACTGGGCTGGTCAGCTGCCTCCCAGCTCCTGAGCCAGAGATCCAGGAGAAATCAGACTCGAGACTGGCCCTCGTGTCCCTGCAGCCTCAGCAGCAGAGGCAAGGCTAAGAAGAGAGTCAGGACAGAGCACATGGATCACCGCAGAGCACCGCAGGATTCCAAGGGCTGATCCCCTCTGTGTGCTGAGAACCTCCTCAGTCCCTGCTAAGCTGTTCCTGCCCAGCCAGCACAGGTTATCAGACATTTCCTGCTCCACACAACTGGCTTTCTTTGTGCTACCTGGTCTGACAGAAATGCACCATGACATGGATTTAAAGCAAATATCCTAGAACATGACTTTCCACCRCAGGCACTTAACCCCTGGGATGACACTGAAATATCCAGACCCTGACAGAGCAGACACATTCACTGTCGTGCACAACTCAAATATCTCATAGACACCCTCAGAGCACRGGAAGCTCTGTCTGCAGCCCACACTAATGGTGGAGAGCTTAGGAATTCTCAGTCAGCCTGGTCAGCCATATCAAATTAGCATGGGARCTGTTTGGTTCCTTTGGAACAGGACTGGACCAGGTTTTTGGGATCAGGACAGGTATCAGAGGCATGAAAGGGAGAGGTGGGCTCTCCAGTGCAAGCAGTGACTATCATGGCATRAAGTGACAGAAAGAGATGGTGTCTGTGCCTSTGCTGAGCTCATACAATTCCCCTAYAGCTTYGCTCCCTCATCKGTAAAGACAAGGATAACTTGGCTCACCTATCAAATTCCTATTTGCATCAGCTAAAAAGAATAAAGGTCTGGTCCCATGAGGATCTGATTCACTCTGCTGAAGGTGCCTTATCCTTTTACGACAAGTTAATGGGAGCTGTGGCACAAAGCAATCCACCTTGTTTGGATGTGCTGGAGCAGATGACTTATGAAGAAAGGCAGCCTCAACACTTCACCCTGCAGACTCCCAAACATTGCTATAGACCTTTTCTTTACCTGCCTCTGCCAATTTTCACCATAAGCTTCTCTGCTTTATTATCGCCTCTCTAAGGCTCCTCCACAAGCTCCAAACACCAGCCAGGACAGGCAGAGAGCCATTAGCTCTGCAGTGCTGTTATTGCTGCTGCCTGGGCTGGAATTAATGCTGCTCAGCCACAGCRCAGTGAAAATATTGACTTTCCAGCTAATCAAACCAAATTCCATGAAAGCTACAACTTCMAACTTAAAAAAAAAATCCATCAATGATTCATAAATATTTGAAAGTGCCAGATTGATGGCATCTGGATTACTGCAGCAGAGGGAGCTGAGGTCTGGCTGAGGARGAGATGGACGAGGCAGCTGCTCAGACCCTGCTCCCAGGACCTCTGCAGCCTCCAGCAGAGGAACAGCACTATATCCCAGTGCTGGGTTATCTGTGTGATCCAGAGTGCCCAGCCTGCACGGAGGATGGACCAATCCAGTTGCTGGCATCATGAAGATTGGAATAATAACCTGGTTGTTTAATTTCTGACTCTGGAATGAAAAAATAATATACATATATATAGTTACAGATATTCCAGCCTCATCCATGCACTGCCTGCCCACCAAGCAGGTTGCTGGCGTTCCCAGAATGTGCCAACCTTCAGCTGGCCTCCAGAGAAGCAAGGGGATTTGTAAGCTTGGCCTTCTCTCCACCCAGCCCAGCCCTTCCATCTTCTTGCCATTCCGCTAGCCAAGAAGGAGTGTTTTATTTTCCCAATAACTTTTCCAAGGGGAACAAATTCCAGGAAATTAGGCGAGATGCAACAAGTCAAAAAGATCTATTTTTACTTCACCCCACAGAGAAGCTCCAACTTTTCCCACATAAAAGAGAATTATTYTGCTGTCTAATTCCAGCTTGGATGGGGGAAACTTTTTGGAAAGGAACACAATGAATAGCTTTGGTTGTAATGCAGACAGTCTTTGCTGCATGTAAGTCAGTTTGCAAAGCCACTGCAGGCTGCCTTTGTCCTCCAGGTCTCTGGAGCTACATTTGTACACAAGAGAAGCCAGCACAAAGTCCTTGCCTGTGAAATCATATATCCAGCTCTTGAAATCAAGAGGGGAAACAAGGGCCTACAAATCTTACTCTGAAACACAAAACTCTCCTTCATTAGCAACTGATGTGAGGAGAGAGTCCTTCAGGGCAGGGCAGACAGGTAACAGAAGAGGACAAGGCAGGTTCAGGGCACTGCACTCAGCTTCGTCTCCTGCGACTGCCTCATTCCTCAATGACTGCCCTGGCAGGAAGCACAAATGCTGACTGAAGTGCTCCTGTGATTTCAGCATTCAGAGGCTCCCCTCCATAATCCCCTCTGTAATCCTGTAAACTAACACGGTGCAGATTCCCACTGCAGCCTCTCCCTTACAGGAGCACTCACAGCTCCGCAGGGTCTGTGGGGAGAGCTGGGTGAGCACAGCCTCTGCACCTGCACAAGCCTGCTCTTTGTACAAGAGCAGCAGTCATCCCCAGGGGCTGGCAGTACTCGGCTGACACTCCCAGCTTTGCCARGAGCTCTGGATCTACCCCCACATGCAAAGGCACGGGCATGAAAAGCTTGTTTCACTGAGGCAGGAACCTCGTGGGAAGGGTACGCACGCAGATGTGCTGATGGCAGGGGCTGTCCCCCATCACGAAGGAGAAATCTGCTCCTGATCCTTTATGGAGATCAAGCTCCCAGAGCCTGCCAGCTGCCTGACCACAGACCCTGACCAGAATGAGAACATTTAGCTGCCAGATTGCTCCAATTTCCAATGCCCACCAAGCTCAAGATCTGGGCAAAGGGCCTCTCCCTCCCTGGCATGAAACCATTGGCCAGAGCAGCTCAATACCCAAAACACTGCTCACACTGGTTGATTGCTGGCTGGGGTTAAACCACAGCACACCGAAGGAAGGAAATTAAACCACCCATTTCTTTCTCACCACCAAAAATAAACGAAGGCCCTAAGATAGTGGTTCTAAACACAAGATTAGAATGCATTCCTTGCCCATAAGCTTCCTGGAGCAAGCCTGCCCRTCTTCATTCCAGATAAAGATACCTTTAACACAACTCACTCTACAGCACTGCTGGTTCCTCCCCAAACATCTAAGAATAGTCTCATGCTCTATGTATTTAAGGATTTTTCCCTAATCAGGAAAGAAACGGGAGAATCACTTGAAGTAGTTTAGTGAACTAGTTGAGAGTCATGAAAACCTCAGCTTTATTTGGCAGGCAGGGCACATACATTGGTCTGACCCTCAGTCTCATGCAGGGAGTGAGGGCAGGGCTGTGCCTCGGTTCCGTGCCAGAGATTGGGGATCCCATCCCACACACRAGCACCACAACTACCACAGCATCCAGCAAAGCAGCAAACACKCCAATGCTGCTCTGCCTGGGTTTTCTTCCGCAGGTCTCAGCCTGTGASACTGCTTTGTCAGAGACTGCATGAAGAGGAAGAAGAGCAGAGAACCCCAATAGTGCCACAAAACCAACAGGTCCAGCTGCTTCTCCAGCCCTGCTGCTGCACATACACATCATGGCTTGCCACCATCCACATCCTSCCCTCCAAGGGTGAAGTTGTTTCTTACGAAAATCAGAGGATCTCCAGTTTAATAATTGGACTCCAGTTTTAGCAAAAGCTATTTTAAAAGAAACCTGTCCTCGTGAGTTTGCTCATGGAAATCAATGGCATGCTAGCAGATGTACCAAAAATCCCCCAAAGTGCATGTGTCACTGCATTTCTTCCTTCAGAGATCATTAATGGCTCATGACCAAGGTCAGGAGTCAAGTCTAAGACTTTGCTGCTGATCTAGAGGAAAGCAACGTTGCAGTGACACAGGGCACAACCTGCCCAGCTAATAGACTCACAGGAACTCGACTCCCAGACCTTATCCATYCTCTAATTTATAAATAATAAACTGCCATTTTAAAGCTGCTCTCTAGGAAGAGCATCCTAAGCCTTCATCACCCCTYGGAGAGCGCAAACACAGCGACAACTGAAACACACAGCAGATTAAAATAGCTGTAACTAAAATCAGCTTCAAAGCCAGAATAAAAGCCAAGCACACCACCAAAATCTTCTGGAGGAAGAAAGGTTTTTAGCAGAGTAGGCCTAAAATGGGCAAGCCTGGGACCAGCCCCTGCAGCCTCCACAGGGGAGGGCACTCAGTCACCATAGAGACAAAGCACAGGCACGATTGCTCCTGTCCCCACTCTGTCTCCTCCGAGGCTCCGGAGCAGATGGCAACTGCGAGCAAGGGAAGGAGGCGCTGGTGAAATGCCGCATGTAAATAAGAGAGACAAACACTWGTGCCGTGCCTCGGCAGCAGCCGAGCGGGCTGTTAGGGGGCTGCTGCAGGCGAGCGGCTCGGCAGCAGTGATGAGCTGGCCACGAGTGACTGATCCGGTGGCGGGGCTGGGAGGGATCGATGGGATGTGCGGGATCGATGGGATGTGCGGGATCGATGGGATCGCAGCCCCGGCACTCGGCACAGCCGCCGGCTGATGGATCGCTGCAAGGGCTCGGCACCGGCAGAGCGAGGGACCCCCGCGCCCCAAAACGGGCCAGGACAGCGCCGGGACCATCCCAAGCGCTGAGCTCCCGCCTGCTTTCAGAGCAAATGGAGATGTTCCTTTTGCTGAAGTCCTGACAGCCCCGGTGCAAATTCCTGTCTGGGTCTGGAAGCGGGGAACGGGGATAACTTTGCTTCTTTGGAGAGATACATCATCTGCAGCACAGCAGCCATAGCCCTGRTGGAGAATCCTCCCCACGGACAGGGAGGGGAAGGTGAAGAGGCAGATGAATGCTGCCATGCTTTGAACAGGACACACTGTGTCCCTGCAGCTCAGACTGTCCCCTCACTGTCCCAGCCAAGAAACAGATTTTTTTTTTTTTTTTTCAAGAGCCTTACCTTGTTTACCAGGCATTCAGAGCATCTGGGTGGTTTTTTCTTTTTTCTTTTTTTTTTTTCTTTATACCTGAGGATTTTTTTCTCCTTAAAATTACCTCAGGCAAGGAACCTGTGTATCTCCTGGGCTTGGCCCACTGTCCAGGAGAAGGGAACAGCTCTGCACCTCTCAGATGGACTCGTGCAGCTTCCCAGTGCATGTTTGATACCCAAAGCAGCATCAGTTGGTCCCTCCACATGCATGCAAGTCCAAGCCTTCTGCACAGCTACATCAACACAGCCCTGCCCAGGGTGAGAGGAGCAGGAAAAACAACATCCATTTGGATTGCATTATCCCAGCAAGAGCCTGATGGATCTGGGCTGCAAAGGGCAGCCTAACAGCATGTGGAGACTGTCCCTTGAAGGAGAGGAGTATTCCCACTCCTGGTGATAACTGGTGCACCACATCTCAGCTCAGCTTGCAGGGCCTGAGGCTTTGAGATGAAGGGGCTGCCCAGGATCAGTCATTAGACCGGCCTCCAGCAGTTATGGATTTCTCTGGGTTTATGCTCTTCCACCCCTCCCTTATACAGCCTAAAAAGACTAGCAATAGTCACAGCTCAAATACTCTATTTAAAGGKTGCCTTGAGGACTAGAAGTTAATTTTAAAACTAACTGACCTAAGCTCTCTGCTATAGTACCTCAGGAGGAGGCTGCAAGGGTGGGGTTACTGCTAATGCTTGTCTAGAGAGTGAATGTTTTACCTCCCAGCTCTTATTTCTCATTATTAATGTCAAGGTTTTTTAGCAAAATTTGTCTTGGTCAATTAACTCAGAYGGGGATGCTTGTAACATTCCAAATAAAGCCAGCCACATCCTGTGCTCAGAAARATGAGCGAGCGTGCCTCAGGAAACAAGGGAATGACAAGGGCAAGGCATGACTCACACCCACCCCACTCCCACATCCCGGCAAACAGCCCACCCCACCGCCTGGCAAGGACACCCAGACACCAACAGGCTCCTGCTCTCCCCACAAGAGCTCYCTCTGCCCTCCTGCACGCCAAGGCTAACAGCTGCCTGTGGCACAGAAGATAAAAAGCCTGTTTTGAGGCATATTTGCCCGGTGGATCCATCACAACAAAAGCATCGCACTGTCACTTGCAATGACACTGTTGCACACTAAAAATAGAAAGAGGGATTCCTTTTCATAGGAAGGTGTTAGTTGTGCATCAAAATGCCTCCTGGTTTGACTTTGCTCAAATTCAATTACAGTGCATTGAAATTTAAGGTACAGGCAGACTGACCAGGGCCATAAGGAGCCACTCAGCATCTCTGCAGCTGGGTAAGAGCCACACTGGGGAAGAGGGGCCACTTCCCCTGGCTTTCCTCAGTTACACTCTGCATGGGTCACTTCACATGGTTTCCCTGCCTGAGTAACCACTGCTGTGGACTTGGAAAGCAGTGACCAGTTGGCACCTAAGAGGGATGCAGGAAGAGCTGTATTAATCCTTGACTGCTGAATGAGTATGCTTCCCTTCCCAAAAACACCTCAGGCTGTTCCCGACTGAAAAATGTTGTTTCTGTATCAAAGCATCCAAGTATTTCCCTAAACTATGTCATATCCAAGAGAAAGGATTAGTTCCAGGGAAATGTGGACAAAAAGTAATTTAGAACTTCTTCATAGATCTGAAACAAAGTGTTTCATCAGATACACAAAGTGTATCAGAAATTCATCTCTCAGCTGAAAAAACCCTTTACCAAATGYCTCTGGAATTTAGGGTGCTCACAGAAGCTGTACTTTCACATAAATAGAAGTCATTGTACAAATAGCGAGGAAGGATTTTTGAAAGCCGTCATCCGAACTCACCACTTTTTCCGAGGAACACATTCACAAGTATATTTTTTGCTACAGGAATTACAGCACATGTCAYTTCCAACCAGAACATGCACTACCCATCTCAAATCTGAGATATGGACAGAGCAGGCACAAACCCGTGGGAATCGCCTCCAGCCTCCCCCCAGGCCTTCCTCATCAAGTCAACTGCTAATGAAGAGCTGATAACCACCCATCTTGGGAGAACAGCCCCCAGCCGCGTGGGCAGGGCAGGCCTTGCCTCAAACTGTCACCTGGAGTGACAGGCACAATGGGACACGAGAGGGAAGACTCCAGAAAGCACCAAAATCTGTGACACATGAGGCTTGCAGGGACAAAAGCAATCTGCTGGTGACCATGATGAGAGCACAGGTAAGTGGCTGGTTCTGGTGAGTATTTATTCACACTGCCTCCACAATTTCATATTCCAATCAATGGAAATGAGGACTGCTCTACACATTTTGGCTTTTTGGCCAGAGATCACCTTACAGCTCTCAGCAGATGTCAGCTCTCACCAGCCACAGACCAGAAATCCCAGGGCACAGCTGCAGACCGAACCATTTTTGGCTGTGCAAAGGCCACTGAAATCCCCCCAGCAGCTCGTTCCTGCCCTCATGACAGGTTTGCACAGCTCTCTGCACTAGGTACAGCTAACAGCTTTCAGCAGAACCAAGGGAATCACGTAGGACTGTCACAACAAACCACCACAGGCACACATCCCTGCTCAGAAACTTCCATCGGTGCTSCCTGCTCCAGGATCACCAATYCCAGCAGGATTCCAGCACTGCTCAYACCTACAGGTCTGTGCTGATTTTGGGGTGTCTCTCTGCCATGACACACCTCACCCAGTCCCTTACRGGGACTCTGTGCCATCCCATCCCAAGCAGCAGCCTGCTCCCAACTGAACTGCAAAGCGTGTCAGTTCCATTATCTGCACCAGAACACATGAAAAACTGTAGCTAATAAAATAAATAAATAAATGCCACTCTCCAATTCAGGAGTGCAGAAAGATAACTGCTTTGATTTGCAGTACAAACTAGAACTTGAAGGAAAACAAGACCGATTTCTACTAATTGGAATCACAGAATCCCAGATTGGTTTGGGTCGGAAGAGACTTTCAAGATKGTATCATTTCACTTCCACCCCCACCATGGGCAGGGATACCTTCCTTAGGTTGCTCCAAGCCCTGCCTGACCCAGCCCTAAACACTTCCAGGCATGAGGCAGCCACAGCTTCTCTAAGCAACCTGTGCCTCACCAAAATCCTCTCCCTGTTAGTTCATTCAGCAGGGGTGTGGGAATTCATGGAGCAGAACAGGAGCTGTAGCTACTGCACAGCTGTTTCAGSTAAGTGAAGAAACAGCTGAACAAAGTCACTGTGCTCATCCAGCAGCCCAAGAAAAAGAGTTTTCAGGATAACCTTTCATTAAGTGAATCCTCCTTTGGGCTGCACACCTGGCTGTGCTGATACCAGCAGCCAGCTCCCCAAACCCTTCCTTGTCTGAGGCACAGCATCACATCCTGTGGATCCCCAGAGCCCGCCTGACACAGCACACACAGGCACTGCCTTTGTGTCTCTCTGCCTGCCGATGCCCAGTGCTGCAGATCAGAGGTGGGATCGATACCACGCTCCTGCTAAAACCAGTGTTGAGGCCAACGATTTGACACAGACTAGAAACAGAAGTAAAACTCACCTCATCGATTTTCATTTTCCAAACAAAGGTGGTGGGTAAGGAGCAGACTAGCAGTGCCAAGAGCAAAAGACTCACTTGGTGCGGGTTTTATATTTTTAATTATTTCACATTCAATATCCATGCCCTTGATCCCACAGAGATTTAAGATTTCTTTGGGCCTACACACTTGCGTAAGGTTGTGCRTGCATTTAAGTGACTGTGGGATCTAAGCCCAACTTTTTTACTAAGTACTAGGTAAGCAAATTTGCCTAATAGGAATTTTAATTTGCCATTATCCCTTTAAAAATGTATTTGTTCTCTGCTAAATAGTAATAAATTAGCCTAACAGCAATCATTTCTATTTCTTTAGCATCTTGGAAGCATCKCAATACATTTTTACCACAGCAGCCCAATGAAACTAAATCAACTGCCACATGTAGATCTCGCAGGGCTTGGTTTGAAGAGGGGGTCTTTACCATAGAAAGCTTGAATTTTTCATTCACTGAAAAAATATATTTATAATTTCAAGTGGGAGGGAAGACGCACGGGAGCAAGAAGAGTTTAATCTGTTGAAAGGAAGAATTCTTTCAGATTTTGTACCCTGCCCACCTAGCCACCCTCTCTGCCACCACACAGCAGGAAGCAGTCACACCCAGCCAGCCCAGCCCTTCCAAGGATGCTGGCACAGTCTCCTGCACACCTGAGCTTGGCACACAGGTACCAGTGCCCACCCCTGCACCACAGCAGATCATCCCAGTCCAGAGGTGGATGCTTCTCCCACTGYACAGATGCAGCAGACCCAGCTCAGGCACGAGAGCCCAGGCCTGCCTGTATCCTTGGCACTGGTTTCACCACACAAGGATTAATCCTGGCAAAATCTGTTTCACAAGGACTACAAAGTTCGGGTTTTTTTCTTGCTTGCCTGCTTCCTGAGCTCCCTCCCCAAATTGAGAAGGGTCTGAGAAGAGGCTGGAGAGGAGACTGACATTAACCAGGCAGGCATCCCCAARCTGCAGCCCTAAAATGTCTGTATTTTAGCACTYCTCCTYTCCACCATAACCTGCAGCACATACCACAACCCATTTCACTSCCAACACTATCCCTGGAGCAACACCACTGCAAAGGCAGGGAGGGGAAAGAACAGCAATGCCTRAAGAGGAAYTGAGGCTGATCCAGGGTGAGACATGCTAGCTGTCCTCAAAACAGCCATGCTACCATCCCCCCTCCCCACCAAACTGAGCCGGTCACTTGAGTGCAGCTGGATGGTAAAGAAGGACTGGGTGGAAATAGATTTTTTCCTCCTCCTGGCCGTGGACTGCTGGAGCCAGGGTTATTAGCTATGCATGGCAATCAGGCAGCCCTGCCTCATTAGCAGGCCACTCGTCTGCTCCAGCCACCTCCATTATTGGTTCAAAGGAGTGTGCCCAGCCATTATTGCTCTCTCCAGAAATTCAGCCTAATTGGCTTAGGGAAAGCAGAGGTTAAGAGCATGAACAGCTCTGCAGCTAGCACAGTTTTGCCAAGTCATGATTTTATGAGTTCAGGGAATTGCATATCCTCAGGTCCTGGAGTCTTCAGCACTGCACTTAACCTCACTTTCKGCATCAACTGGAGGGGACAGGATGCTTCTAATCCTCATGGCTACAGGGGGAAAGAGTGGTCCTTAAAGGGCTGCAAGCCAGAGGGAACAAGTTTACAAGTTTTTTAGTCTTTGTCCTTTGAGTCACAGAGTTTGCAGGCCATTTCCCAGGGAAGAGTAGGTAATATAACTTCCCCAAACATGGAAAAACAGACATGTTTGCTCTGAGCTCATGAAAACAGCCAGCCGTGGAGCCCACTGCCCCAGAAGTGACACTCTCTTTGTCCTCTGAAGCCAGGGAACCTCTGTCCCCAGGTACAGCCAGCACCTGCAGCTCCCAGCCCATACCACCAACCCAGCCCTTCTTACAGGGCTGGTGTAGCTCCATCCATCATCACAATCCAACTCGAGAAATAGGGGCGGAACGAGAGCTAGGAGAGCCCCTTCTCCAGCYCCAACCACCACCAAAACACATCCAGCAAACCATACCTTCAGCTCCTGAGCTGTTCCTGGTCAAGTGATCAACCATTCATAATCCTGAGGTTTTTGCAGAGGCTTCTCTCCTCTAAAGCTAGAGGAACACTTCCAAAACGTTCCCCCAATTCCTCCTTGCTYGCACACCTCTCCCCAGAGACCAGCCTAGCTCAGCCCCTCTGCTCAGCCAGGTTTATCACCTCGTTACCAGCCCAGCCTGCTGAGCCTCCCTGTTGGTGCCCCTGTTTGCAATTACCAGCGATGAGTGAGACATTATTGGTGGGCCACCCCCACCTGAAACTTGGCCACTAATGCATCTCAGCTGCCCGCTCCTTTCCAAACCTCCTGGAAAGCCTGACTGGGTTCCAGCTTTGCAGCCCAGACTCACAGAACTGGGGAGGTTTGCCCAGTTTCCTGGGGTCTGTTCTCTGGGCAGACTCTGGACTTGGTGTTGGGGGTCTGTTTGAACCTTTGTAACAAGGCCAGGCTGAGCTGATCTGCTGAGAACTCAAGCAGACTGAAATGGGTGGGAGAACTAGCACTGTCAAGCTCATCTTGCAGCCTGTTTCCTTCTTGAATAATTCTGATAAAATTCCCTGGAAATTGCTTGAAGAAATTATTTTTTTTACATTGACATAGGATGCAGAGAAGTGTGTTTACAAATTTTTTGATAGAAATGGTCTCACAAGCTTCCCTTTATTTCTTGCAACAGCCAATGTTTCACTCTCTGGATAGGGACCAATATATAAACACAGGCCTTGTCCATCTTTCTAGAGCAGATCAGAAATTTTTCATCAACAATTGCTTGCCACCAGAATAAAATAATCAATTGTGCTCATTTAAATCAACACATCTCAGAAAATACTAATGTTACACAGACTGTTCAGCAGCCTTTCTATTTAAAAAAATTAAACAAAGCACTTTGAGAAGTYTAAACCGCCTTGTTAAAAGTGATTTTTCCAAACAAAATCATTTGGTTTGTATTTTAAAAATACTGGCAAGCTGCAAAGGCTGAAATAGAAATGAAATGTTTAATTTTGGAAGAACATATGCTTCATCAGAATTTTTAACATTYATTTCGGAGTTGAGAGAAAAACTGATACCACAGACTTTCTTGTCAAAAGGAAAACTCGATTCTTCACTAGTCCTAATATTTATCACTTCTGCTCAGTGTTAACAAAATGCAGAAATACTTTTCACTTCCCGTGTGAACGTGGGAAGCTCTGTTACATCGCTGCCACACTCCAGCCCAGAGGCAGCTGCACTTCAGCCCTCTGTGAATGCCTCATTCCGTGGGAAAGGCTTTGGCTGTGGAGGTGACAGCCCCWCGGTGACAGCAGCCTCCTGTCATGACTGGCCAGAGCAGTGAGCAATAGATCAGTGTTGCTGTCACGGTGCTGTCAGTGCCCAGCCGTTAGCAGGCAAAGCGATGGATCCKCTGGGGCTGAATTAATTGAATCCCAATCCTACAGGCATCCTCCAGAGACAGGAGTTGGACACAGTTACCCCTGCCTTTGGCACAGGAGTGCTGCTTTTGTCTGAAAGCACCTCTTTCCCAGAATATGTTTAAAAGTGATTAGCAATTGGCAGGTAAACAAGTGACTTGGTTACACACTGTAATTCCAATCTGGGGATWGCACATCTCTGCTCTCCCTTCACACATGCCAGGAGAGAGCAGGGACGGGGACACGAAGGCCTGGATGGGAGTGAAGCTCCCTGCCTACAGGAGCACCCACTGACCTTCCACAGCCAGGGGATGGAGAAGGGGCTGCCTCTGGCCAAGGAGATAACGAAATCCATGCCTGATTCTGTACAAGCAGCTCCAGCTTTCTCACCAGAGGAACAGACAACGAGTTTGCTGTTCATGTCCCAGTGAGTACCAGAGTTAACAGGCTTTTTGGAACAGGAGCATAGAAAGRGGAATGCTGAAAATGAAGTGTGGATAAGAAATCCTTCCCCATCCCCATCATGATCTTATTGATAATGAAAATGCTAAGKTAATAGAATCATAGAATGGTTTGGGTTGGAAGGGACCTTAAAGATCATCCAGTTCCACCCCCCCTGCCGTGTGCAGGGACATTTTCCACTAGACCAGGTTGCTCCAAGCCCCATCCAACTTGACTTTGAAATTGCTCCAGGATAGAGGGGTGGGTAAGTGTGCAATGCCCGTCCCCTCTTTCAAGTGCTCCTGCCTCAAAGAAGTGTGTTTGAGGTGTGGGCCCTGCAGAAAAGGACAGCTCCTGACAGAAAAATAGGAGTGCACAATCACCTAACAGTCTAATTAGTCACCTAATAGTCTAATTAGTCACCTAATATAGACACCTAATAGTCAGGTGTAGAGTTGACACAACCAGAGTTGACTCACAAGGGCTTGGCACGTACACCACTTTCCTCAAATCCCAACAGGCTGCAGGGCAGGAAAGGACTGACAGTGTTTGTCTCCTGTGATATTTGCAATTTTCCCTTTTCCCAACACCTCAGAGAAAAGGAAGAGTCGTGTTCCAATCCTTACGCAACCATCCTCAAGCAGAGCCCATCCCACCGAGACCTGGCGTTTCTGTCTCTTCCGATAGCGCCTACATCCCTCAGAAAGACAAAATGCCCCCAGCAGACAGCAGGCTCTGCAGTGGAGGCAGGAGCTTTGCTCCCAGCAGCTGGTGGCACACAGCAGCCCGTCAAGTTCCCAGCCTGTCTGCAGGCACAGGCACTAACGCCTTGGAGCAGTGGGGGTCCACCAAACGCCCATGCATGAGCCTGCTCTCAAGGGACAGACAGCTCCTGAGTCACTGCACAGCCTTCAAACACGGCCTTTGTGCACTGCGTTATAAAAAGATGGGGAAAGAAGCCTTRAAAACATTGGGGTTTTTCATCTTTTAGCGAGGTGGCATGGGAAGGGGTGGGGATCGTGTGTCTCAGTGGTGGAGCAATTCATGAGGCCCACAAGCTTCCCTGAAAGGAGGCAAGGCAGCCCTAGAGAGATCAATCGCAATTTTATCTACCCTTTTCAAGTTCTCATTTCTTTTTATCCCGTACTGCCAGATAAAAATCTCTGCCTCAAACATGGGTAAGGAGATAGAGCTTTATTATACCATTCCAAAAACATTAGACGCTGTAGGCTTCGCCCTTTTATGAGTTCACTTTGCTGGCACTTCCCTCTCTGCCCCCCCAAATCCCTTCCCTTTAATATTTTTTCTCTCCAAATCAGAACAACAGGCACAAAACTAATTATGTGATATTTCAGATCCATGTTGTGTTAATGGCACCAGATCGCGTGTGACATTTCCGACTTGTTAGACTATTATTCTCGCTTATTGTTATCTCTGCAGCTCTGAATACAGGCTCAGGGCTTTATATCCCCCCCATGCACCAGGCTCCCACCCCCCCTTCCCTCTCTTGTTCTCATTTATCAGAGTGTGAGGATCTGTGGAATATTAAACTGGGCCATGCTGGATTGCTCACTCTGCTCACTGTGGGCACTGGCGGAAGGGAAGGTAGAGATGGCAGAGCAGAGAAGGCAGGGAAAAGCAAAYTCCAGAAGGGGTTTGTGGGGTGAAGCCACCATAGCAAGGCAGCCCAGGGGGAATCACTGACTTTAGGCAGAGCTGTGTCAGGCTGTGAGATGTCCATTCCACAGGTGACCTTCCAGCCGTGGCTGCCCATCTCACCTGCCTTGTATTCTCCAAKGGTGGACAGGAATCCACAGGAGACCCTTCTGATGTAGCTTCATCTGCCAAAGGCCTTGCTTGAAGAGACAAAATTGTTCCTTCTGCTTAGACCTGTGGGTGTGGCCTTGGGCAGCAGAGGCAGCAGAATGCCCTGGGCTGCCTCCAGAGTGACAGCTGGTGGCCATGTCCCACCCACAGCCTCTGCTGCTGCCCACACACCCAGAGACGGCCTTTAACCGTGGCACAGAGATGGAGCCGGAGGTCCAAAGCACCGACAGCCCAGTGAACATCAGCTGTTTGGCAGCTGCAGCACGAGGCTGAACAAATGGCAAGAGCTAATCAAGGGGTGCTGCTGCCACCACACGCCCACCAGGCAGATATCTGCCATGCCACCCCAGGGACTGGCCTTGCTAAGGGAACATCACAGTGCAGCTGTTGCCCCTTTAGGGCCAGCTCACAGTCCCAAGGGTCCAGGGGAATATTCAATCATTACACACAGCTTTAGCTGCTCCTTCACCTGCCTGAAGAGCTCCCATATCTTGAGGACCGCTGAAGGTACTGGCCCAAATGCTGCCATCCTTTTGTTTCACTTCCTGACTGATTGTGCTCCTGGGTCTCTTTAGTCACACAAACACAGCAGCTGATTTGTCTCCACGCAGCACTCAGCGAGATGGCGGCTGCCAAGTTCTTCCTGCTGATACAGGCAGTGGGATCATGCCAGCACTGACACTACAGGGAGAAGACTGAGAGGGCTCTCCTGCCTCCAAWCCTGCTTGCTGAGGCTTCCCAGCGTGCCACAAATCGCTCTTCCCTCTCCATTCAAATTCCCCCACTCCCTCCAAACCCMACTCTTGTTCCTGCTCCCTCTGTGGTGACCCTGTGGCCAGTGAGCAGCGCTGCAGACAAAACCCACGTGCCTGGTTCCAACCAGCAGGTCTGTGAAACTCCTTTTACCCTGCAAGACTGTCTCAGGAGAGATCCATATCAGTAACCAAGCCAGGGCCAGAGCGCAGGCTCCAGACACCATCATGGCCATCCAAACCATCACATGCTGCCCCGGCCTGCTCCAGCCAGCACCCTCCCAGAGGATCCTGGACACGGTTCAGGGCATGGCATGAGCCAGGGACTGCACAAGTGAACTGCATGGGAGAGGCCAGAGTTTAGTTGTATCAGCATAAACCACACCACATCACACCCCCRCAGGACCAGACTGGATCCTGGCTCGTTACATTTACTAGAATAGATACAGCCTTGGTACAAATGAGCTTTAGAGAGGAGTCTTTGCCRGGAATATAATCTCCAGCTTCATTCCTCTAGGGCTCAATCCAAGGAGAGTTTGCAATCATGTACTGCTCCCTCCGTGCCAAGGAGCTGGGAGGGGGTGCAATACCAAAACCTGAACATTTGGGCTAAATAGCTTTCTATAACTCTGAGCCATGTCTTGGTTTAAGCCCCATCCAACTCTAATGCCACCAGCAAARCTGGAAGTCACCAGGACTCCCGACCACAGGAACCCTTATAAAGGCCATCCCAGACAGGGCTCTGTGAGTTGCCATACAAGCCTTGGCTGTCCCTACCAGTCTGTAGGTTGTCAGCTATTTAGCAGACACACATCAGACCTGAAATAAACTTCAGCTGGGAATAGGCTGCTTCCAGTAGCATCTGCAGGGATCTGCTGCAGGAACAGCTTGGCGAGCACTGCTCATGGGAATGGTGCTGTGCACTCGGGGGCCCCAGGCAAGCAGCAATTTGTGRGATTTCTGTGCAACAATTCCTGTCCAGAGACACTCTGTCAGCCCTGCTCGTTCATAACCCATTGAAATTCTCACTCTGAGCAGATCCAGGTCCARCTCCATGACCACATTTCCTCATGGGCTCTCTACCCCTGCCTTGAAAGAAGGACTTGAGGACACAAAAAAGAGGACAAGCTGCCTCACAGCATCCCCAGCTCGTTCACAGTGCAGTCTGCTGCTCTCCTGCTCTAGCCCCTTGCATCCCTGTCCAAACACCCATCTGTGCTCTCTGCCTGCTCCAGAACCCTGTGCACCATGCCCTGGTCTCCATGTCACTGCTCCTCCCTGGAACAGCTGCAGCACAATATGCTCCACAGCTTGTCAACAGGGATGGGAGGAGGAGCAGCAAGATATAAATAAATAAAATAAAATACGTCTCACTTAATCCTTTTATCACTAGACTTCTTTCAGTCATTTACAGAGATAAAAATCGCCCAGAGTCTGCAGGAAGCACTGATGGAAGCAAACACAGAAATCTTGTGGCAGCACCCTACTCTCTCATCTGCTGTCACTTGGGTGTGAGGCAAGAAATCAAATCCTTACCAAGGGCAGCACAAGAGCTAGACCCAGCAGGGCTGGCTGGCAGGTAAGCAGGATCAGGGTCAGCAGGACATGGAAAAGGAAAAAACARGAAGCAGAGGAGAATTAGAAGCAAAGTTATAGAAAGAAGTGAAATGCAAAGAGAGGGAGCAAGCTAAAACAGCAGCCTGGTATCAAGGAACAGAGTGAGAGAGGGAAGAGATGACACAGTGCACGTGGCAGTTTAAAGCCTGTCAGTAAAATGCTGTGTTCCTTGGAGATGGACCAAAGGTTAAACCACTGCTCCATGCCAGGGTGTGGAAGCCCTGTCCAGGGCTCCTGACTGCTCTCTTCCACAGTATAGGAGTGCCCAGAGCAGCTGGGGGGATGCCCTGCTGTATCACCAGCAGTGACTGCACCAGGCATCCCAGTGGCCACCAGGGTCTCTGCTGCATTCAGCTAGGACATGGGAGAGAAAAATGTCCCTCTGGGCAAGGGCAAGAGAATCACAGCAGGTTCCTCCTGGGGAAGTGGACTTTGAGCTGGCCTAAAGCCACCCAAACACGGCAGCAGGAAGAGCTCAGAATGTCACCTCTTAGCACATGGTGACTCAAGTGCTCCCACACAAAATGGCAGCTGTCTCTTGCAGTAAACAGATGCCTTTGTGGCTTTAAAGGGCAGTGGATCAAGGTCATCTTTCCCCAAGGTTTAGCCATCTCTTTCCTTTCCCGTCAGATCTGCTAATATGGTATATCAGTCTGCTGGCTCTTCAACACTGCTCTTCCAGTCACATTGATTCACACATTGATTTGCTTAAGTGCAGCACCAGATGCAATCCCATTCTTCATGTGTTCTTCCTACCTTGGGGAGTCCCCTAGCAGACCCCAAAGGTGCCTGTCCCTCATGAAGAGCCCCCACCCTCTGGACRCCAGCCAGACCTGTGACCTGCAGCACCCAGGAGAAAGGACCTTCCATCAGGAAACATCAAGTACCTCAGGGTGTSATTTGCAATTTCTTGCAATACTAAGATCTGCAGTGCAATGGCAAGAAAACAAGTTATTATCTGACTTGGCTTCATCCTACCATAAACTGTCACCATGGCAAGGCTCAGGGAGCTGTGCATATAAGGACTGCACATGCTTTGAAGGAAGATTCCTGTATGCAGGTCACTGRTTCCTGCCCAGGGTGGGCCATGGGGAAGCTGCCTCTGGCTTCTCCAAGGGGAAAAGCTTCCCTGGAGGGTCAGGCTAAAATTTCCCAGGCAATCTCTGCTGAACATGTGGGTTTCAGCCTCTTCACTTCCTTCAGGGCTCTTCCATGAGCCCATTCAGCTGCAAGCCTGAGGGGCAGTGGCCCCTCCACAAGTCCTGAACAGATCTTTGTGCATCGAGAGTGTTTTCTGAGCAAAAAATGCCAGTGGCTCCTTCTGCCTGTCCCCACAGAGAGAGGCAGCGCCCCAGGAGAGTGACAGGGGAAAACAGAGCTGCTTATTCCAATGTRCTCCTACACGGGAGCGTTGTCAGTGCTGAGAACACGCCACGGAACCAAGGAGCAGCTGAAAACAAAGCAAAACCCAAATCCCCAGAGAGCAGCTTTCCTGCTYCTGACAAGGACATTCAGTTGATCACCAAATGTCACCTCTGCCTCAGCCCTCAGGTCCCTTGGGCTGTGCTCCTGATTTTATTCCCCAGCTCAGTGAGGAGCCGTACAGATGGGTTTGGGGAGGAGGTGACAGGGGAAGGCTGCTCTGGCTGGCTCTGTCCCCTGCYTAGCACGCTGCCCACCCTGCTTTAGGGAGTGACACACAGCCATGTTGTGTTTCCCCCATGCATTTCCAGGGGACCCTCGTAAAATCTGACCTTCATGCTATAAACCTGTGGCTGATTGCTGAGTAAGTCATTTCCCTCTTGGGTGATTTAGCAGGGACTGTCCACGGAGCTGCAGTTTGTCTGGATTAGAAGAAGAATTCATCAGGCAGCAGCATGGCTCACSTGGCTGTCTCCTCCCATTCCCACCTCCACAGCCATTCCCTGCTCACTGCCCCTTTCCCCCCAAACAGCCCTGAGCTGTGAGGATGGGGAGAAGTCAAGCAGGGAAAGAGGTGCTGGGCTGCCTCTGCTCTTTCCCTGTCATAAAGCTCTCAGGGCCAGCTCTGCAGTCAGGGGAATATTATCTCTCCATGCTGCTGTTAATCTCTTTATGGCATCATTTGACCCTTTCTAACATCCATTGATTTTTGAACTACCCTTTATGGCAACRCTTTAGCTCCCTTTGGTCTAAATTACTAAACATCAGTGCCCAGGGCAAAACATGGGAATAAATAAAGTAACAGGGAAAAGTCCTTTCAGTAACTGTGACTGCACTGGTGTTTTTGGGGCCCCTTCTYCCTCCTTCCCTGCCCCTCAGCCTCCTCTCTGTGGGCACCCAGGGGATCATCCYTCCCTTCCAGCACCCAGAGACACCTCGCCCTGCCATAGCTGTGTTCTGGGAACAGGCAGGATGGTACCTCCCATGGCACACCTGGCAGTAGATGCTGARCCCACCTTTGCAGCTTCTCCAGCTCTGCATTTTCCCCAGGCCCTGTCACTCTCAGCTTCTGCCTTTTGCCACCTGTGTCCAAACTCACAATGCCTGAAGCCACATCCAGAAGAAGCTCCTGGCCAAGCCTTGCTARGGCAGCCTAATAGGGCAACTCAACAAGAGGCTTCTGCTTTTAATTTACTGCAGAAATGACTTTTCATTCCAGATTAATACATTGTAATTTATTTCTGTTTTCCTGAGCTCAGCCCTGGTCCAGCAGTGACTGTCTCCTCGCCTCATACTTGCTACTTGTCCAAATGAAATACTGAGGTATATTGTCTACTATTACTGTAAAATACACAATATATCACACTGATGCATTCTGTGAGTATGACATAAAAATGACAAATGTGCTCTGGCCAAACACTGAAATGCATTCATCCCACATTAGTGCAAAATTAATATTAATAYGCTAGAAAATGGCTCGGGTGATGAGGGTTTTGTGTCATATTAGAGAGGACACTTCATTCCTTCCTCATTTTTTAGACAGCATCAGCCCTTAATGCTGACAGGAGCCCCAGGATATCAACCACAGGCATATTTTCACAGAACTCCAGCCAGGACCACAGAGGATGAAATKCTTGGACACATCACAGACCTGAGTCCCACAGAACAGATACAGAAAGCCAAGGTGGCACCAAAATTCAAATGGTTCCAGGCTTTTGTGTGGCAGATGCTTCATGATTTATCCCTTGTATATTATCACCCCGTCCCTCAATCTCTYCAATCACTGACCAGCATGAGGGAGGAGTGGGCTCCATCCCCACGGGTGATGGSATCAGATCATCAAGTTTGGATTTGGCTGGATTCACCTGCTGAGCACAAGTCTGTGTCAGATTTTCATAATTACTGCCCTCGTCTATGAGGTGTGGTAGAATAGCTGATGAGTGCAATGTGGAAGATAATCTACTTTACAATTAGGCYATTTAATTATTCCTTTGTGTGATTTCCATAACCACAGGCATATCTCTGCAAATTTATTGACCACGTACAACAAAATATGCCAAGTGAAGAGGAAAAAGCAGCTTTTTTAATGTATCAAGCATAAAATAATTCTTTCCTCGCCTCAGACCTGAAAGACTCAAGCCCTGAAAGTGGCTCCACCTARGATGTGCACGCAATCCATGATTAATTGCCCTGCCAGTACCATACACATACAATACACATATTATATAAGTAAGACAAAGTGGGAAGAGGTGAGGGACGTTTTCACCTTATCTAACCATATCTTAGGTAATGTTTTYTTACACCATGGCTTAGTTGCTGCATCTTTGCCAAATTTCCTGGAATCAACACCCCGAAGCAAGGCTAACCCAATGTCAGCAGCTGAGTGCAACTCACCAAGGCTTCATTTGCTGCCAGGGGATGAGCAATTCCAGGCCAGGTCTACCACATCCATTTCTTTCCCTCTGGCCAGGGCTTCAAGGGAAGATGAAACAAGWAAGTGCTTTATCATTATAGGTACAAAATTGCAAAGCCAGGACGGCTCCAGAAACACAGACTTTCAACTCCACGGGCCTCTGGCGCAGTCCCCTGTGCCCCCCTGCCCGATGCACACAAACCCTCCCTCACAGCCACGAGTTACTGAGCAAAAAAGCCTCCAGAGCAGCCCCAAAGGAACAGTTTGTACCCTGCCTTTCATCTCCAGCGCACAGGCCTTTCTACAGCACCATCAATACAGGATGGAGGAGGAATCGTTAGATGTGGCACTTCCATCAATATCTCTGAGAGGAACAGGTGACATGAAAAAAGGTGAACCTGAGACCTCTTCAGACTGGAGACAAAGAAATTACAAGGATCTTTTCTTTTCGATAGGTTAGCATTTTGGTTTATATCTRTATCTATACCTAATTTATATACCTAGAAACGGAGCATCCATTTTTYCTTTGTAAATGGGAAGTGGAGGCTGAAAGCTACAAGCTCTGCCTGGAAGACTAAATGGCCTTTGGAACAGGCTGATAAGTGATAAAAACAACCTGCAAAAGCATGTATCCTTGCATCATTTAAGATGACCTTTTAGAAGGGAGACACAGGAAAAAGGAAAGAAAATGAACAGAGAAAAGGGAAAAATGCTGGGGGAAACAAAATTTTAAAACCAAACATCCGCTGCTGGCATTTGAGACAGATGCTACTAGAACAAGAAAATAAAAATAAAAATAAAATGAGATTCGACGTTTTATTTCCCCCATCAAACAATATATCCCAGCTAATGGCAGTAGAATAAAAATTTACCCAATGCAGCCTGCGAGAAAGGCAAGAGAGGAAGAGGAGAGAACAAGGTAGAGGGAGGGGAGAAAGGTTATTATAAATGTGTCAAGCTTGTTTATGGTCCTTTATCAGCTAGTGCAGTGGAAAGAGAGAGGCACCGTTAGCGCATTTTAAAAGTGTTTGGCAGCTTTGTTTGGGAATGTAAATAATCTTTAYAGTCAGGACCATTTATGTTTCATGGAACATGCAGGCACGTGCCACCTGTGCCGACAGATTTTTGAAGGACCTTCTGACACCCCTGCTGGGCTCTGCCTCATGGGTCTGCAACGTGGGTGCTTCATCTGAAGGTCTGAAACTGCAAAGAGAGGAAAAGGCTGCTCTGGGAACACAAAGGGATTGAGGGAAGGACTTGAAAACAGTGGAAAACCCTTCTGTCAAGGTCAGATGCTGGGCTGCTTCACCTAGTCCCTGAGTCAGGGGAGTTAGATTGCACTTGTAGCAATGTTGCTACAAATCTGCAGGACAGCAGCTTTGATGCTCCATGGTGAAGACCACAGTTATGGCCAAACTGCAGCCCCCTGGGAGCAGGGGGGTCAGTCCAACACAGGACGTGCTCACCCCTTCTCCTGCTTCTCTCTCAGTTTCTACTACGATTAATGCAAGGGATCAGCAAATCGCTGCCATTTATTTACATGGAAAATATATTATCAGGAATGCCCATGCCCTGAAGGGAGCTGACATCTCATTTTTCATGGGCAGCATGGGGAGGGAGAGCCCAGAAGAGCAGCAGTGGCAGAGATAAACCAGGAGGCTGCCATGAACACAGAGACAAAGGAGGACACCGTGGTGCCTCTCCCCGCTGCTGCAAGGGAGATTCACGCTCCGCAGATTAATTCTGAAGCAGTGTTTAACACATCTCCCTTTGGGGATGAAGGATTTACCCTGCGTTTCAATGAGACATTCAAAATCACGCTCATCACTCTCGGAAATCACACTTAGTTAAATTGTCACCTCTCAAGCAGGAAGGCAATGCCAGGAGCTGCTCAGCCTGGGAGGAGAACGGGGCTGCGGGGCCACGGCAGGGCTGGGAGCAGCAGCTCAGGGCCTTGAAACACAAAGTTGAGCAGCATGAGTCAAGGGTGGAAGGAAAGGCAGCTCAGGGGATGGGCATGGGGCTGGCAGGGAGCTGGGGATGCAGGGGTGGGTGTGTGGCTGCCAGTGTTCCTTATGGAGCAGAGGAAAAGAAAAACAGCTGGAGAGGGTTAATGGGCAGAAGGCAAGGTTTTCATTCTTGGGTGGGAAATACGGACTGGTCAAATGAAGCCTTCCCTTTCTCTGATCTCATCTTGTATGCTGCCTTCTTTCCTGCACTTTGTGATAGACAAAATGATGGTAAAATTCAGAGGGAAGAAGCAGCTGTTCTTGCACATCCTGGACTCCCAGACAGCAGAGGAAAAGTGGAACAGAGCAGAAGGATCAGCAGCTGAGTGATACCCAGAGACCCAAGTGTACCATGTACTATGGTGGCCTGCTCCAGTATCCACCCCACACAAAAAGTGGGAGATGAACRGCCTTGGGAATGTCTCCATCAGCACAGAAGGGCAGAGCAGCTGCAGTGGCAGCAYTGGCTGTGCTCTCCTCATACTGTAAATCCACTTTGAGCTGCAGGGAAGGATCCAAATCACCAGGCCAGGCTTCTCCGCTCCAGTACAACTGGCTGTGGGACAGTAATCAGAGCAATTCCTCTCCCCCGAGTCTCCAGAACCACACACTGATGAGTGACAACTTCATTTGCTACTGACCTGAGGACATCTGAACAAAAGTCCAAAAGGCTTTTTTTACCCTCTTATTGATCTTGTTATTCACATCTGCTTTACAAAAAAAGTGTAACTGTGTTAAATCGAAGATCTTGAAGGTGTGAACCCACTATGAAAACAAAAGGTGGATTTTGATAAACTCAGCACACCAGCACTTTTCAGGAGGCCTTGGAATAATGTCAAACCTGTGTTCCCCTCCTGACAAGGAGCCAGCAAATTCACTTTCCCATGTGTGGCCAGGTACCAAGAAATCATCGTGTAAAGGAATTTAAATGTAGATATGTGATATTAACTGCAAAGCACGACCTGCACACAGACAGGGGAAGGAATGCTCGAGCAGGAGGAGTAAATGACTATCGCAGGCAGAAAACCCACTGCAATTCATGCATCACACAAATGGTTGTGTATATTAAAGCAATGAGGACAAAGGGTATTGATTTAGCACAAGTATCAAGAGTCCCAGGTGCTAAAACCTGAAGAAATACAAACTGTGCTGGGCAGAATAACAACAAAACGAAATGATAAAAGGATATGAGTGTTTGAAAAGACGCGTAGGACGGGCTATAAATTCTAATAATCCATATTTCTCGAAAGCAGCAGCTATTGACTCAAAAACAAAAGAGCAGGCATTGTAATGTAACAAATGTCAGACGGGATAGCAGCAGGAATTCAATTTGCTCTGGCCATATATCAACTTGAAACTTAATRTAATGGCACATAGTTAAAGCTGCACCCTCACTTAATGGCTATTACCAGTCCTGGGTGGGTTTTCCAGCAAGCATAAAGCAGTGAGTAATTGGCCCCGCTCTGCCTGCATCACTGCTAATGAAAAAAAACCCGCACTTGTGCCTGGCAGCAGCAGGATGAGGGGAAGGCAGGGAACCCTGGCAGAAGCAGGCAGCACTGGAGCTGCCAAGAGCCTGCCCTGCCAGGATGCCTTGAAAGAGTTCAGGAGAGACCTCCCRGACTTCAGCTGACCAGAGTCTCTTTTGTAGAAGGGTCAGATCCTCAAGGCAGCAGCCTTGTTAACTTCCTAAGTGCATGGGATCTGGTCTGCTGGATGAAGAGGAGGATCCCTCCCCTGACCCTAAGCATGGATTATTTAGGGCTGCTGGGGCAGGGGCTGTGCARTCGGCCAATTAGAGCCACTGTAATTACTTCTCTTCTGTGACTGACTGCAAACAGTGGAGTTAAACGGCAGATTTGCCATCCCACAGTTACTGTGGCTGCTGGAGTGGAGAAGCAGAAGTGTCAGCATCGTGAGAATATGCTCTGACCGTATGTTAGAGGCAGGAGACACTGAATGAAGGAGGAGGCAGTGGGCAAGAGGGAGACAGGATGGGTGTGYGACAGAAACCTTCGTAGCAAGGAATTGTAGAATCACAGAATGCTTTGGAAGGGATTTGAAAGATCAGCCAACTCCAACCCCTGCCATTGTCAGGGATACTTTTTACTAGATCAGATTGCTCAGAGCTCCATCCAGCCTAGCCTTGCACACTTCAAAGAATGGGGCATCCACAGCTTCTGGGGAGCCTGTTCAAGTGCCTCACCAYGTGCACAGGGAAGAATTTTTCCTAATATCTAATCTAAACCTACTCTTAGTTTTAATCCATTCCCCCTTGCCCTGTCACTCCAGGCTCTTGAAAAAAAGTCCCTCTCTGACTTTCTTGTAGCTCCTTCAGGTACCTGAAGGCAACAACTAGGTCATGCCTAAGCCTTCTCTTCTCCAGGCTGAACAATCCCAGTTCTCTCAGCTTCTTCACATAGGAGAGGTGCTCCATCCCCCTGATCATGTGGAAGTCTCCTTTAGAGTCACTCCAACAAGTCGATGTCCTTCCTGTGCTGGGAACATCAAAGTGAGCATCCAAAGCAATCTCAGAAGGCAAAGAAGTAAAATTGTCCTGATGGCTCCATTACAGAGAGGCAGGGCCATTCCCAATAGGCACGTTAGACTTTTAACCAAGAGTAAAGCTTGCAAAATGTTAACTTTCTAAGGATGTGCCACTCCAAATTTCAGGACGCAGTTTTGGAACGATCAAAAATAAATCAGCCCTTGGGAGAAACTCTCTCAGGTTTGTCATTGAGCCTCACACATGGCAGAAAGGGATTCTGGAAGGTCAGTGCTGTGTGAACCCCCCTGCAGCACAAACACAACCAATTTTATTCCGTATCATGAAATATGGAATTGCGGCCTTTGACTTTGCTCTTTCAATGGTTCTCAGGAGGCTATTTAAATACCTTCCACAGCCTTTTATTAAAGCAATAAAGATACCCGGAGCTTGTGACTCAGCTCTGCCTCCTCACTTAGCTCGAACCGCGCCTGGAGCTTGCAGAGATRCCCAATGGTGGCACAGATTACCCCAAGAAAAGGTTGGCAAGCACTGCTTTGGGTGGCACAACTGGTTTTAATCAGTATGGGGAGGCATTGGTTAGGTTTCAGCACAGAGGAGCTGCTGAACCCTGGGAAGCCTGGCAAAGGCTYTCTGGGAGCCCAGCTGCTCTCCCTGGGAACAGGAGGTGCCTATTTTAGGATAATTKCCCAGCTTCCATCCCTGGGTGAGGACACAGCCCAAACACCACTCCCCAGTGGAGAACAAGGTCAAGCAAGAGCACAACTCTCAGTTTGCCCTTGCCCTYGGTGTTCAGTGCACACAGCAGGACAGGAGCACATTTTGGTGTYCACCAGATAGCTGATGAGTGCAAATGGAGCACTGGAGGCTGTGTGCTCATGGGAACCAGACCTGCTGAGTGAGAAGCTGGAAGGGGGAAGGGATGTTGTACAAATCCACATTCCAGATTAAATCTCATCTTCAAACCCAAAGTTCCAGTAACAGTATCTGTTTTAATGCCCACAGGCCTTGCTTTCCTCAGTAATCTCAGCCATCAGTCTCCCGTGACTGACAACACCAGGAATCAATCTCTTCTGAAGCTGACAAAACTCACTCTGAACTGATTTTCTGTTGAGCTCTGTTTATCTGAGACTGAAGAAAGCATCRCTGAAGCAATCACAGCCCTTAGATCTGCACTGATGCAGCAACAGCCACCAAGTGTGGCCAAGGCCAGTCTTGGCAAGTGCAACACCTGCCAGCAGCAGGCCAGTTCATTTTCTGTGCCCCAGGCCCCTTCCCCTCTGGAGGCCAAGGCTGTGTTGACACATCCTGGCTGATTCCCAAGAGACCTGGGGCAGCTGCCTGGCAGAGAGGGGACCCCAGCCTGACTCACAACAAAACAGTTGGAAATATTCTGGGCGTCTGTTTACAGCCCCATAAAGATTTTATGCAGTGCATTTAGCCTCGTGTCTCTGCATTCATCGTGTTAAATGCTGAACGTTTTACTTTAATACCACAGTGGCTACAAGCAGGAATACTTAATGTCAGTAAATAAGAAGTAATCACATTTTCCTAGTGAATGGATCAAAAATGGCCACTGGGAGAGTTAACCTTCTGAAGTCGAAAGTCAGGAGCTCTTGCTAGGGTTTCCAGCAAACTACAGACCCTGTGGGGCATCTTCAGGAAAAGAAGATAATTAGAAAAATAATGGCATAAATAATAAAGCTTATGCATCTTTTAATTGAGGAGCTGGTCTGTAGATTGGGCACAGAACACTCATGCCCAAAAGCCAATATTATACATTCAAATGTAGGCAATGGGGGGAAAGAGGGACAGAAGCAGACGGACTAAGACTCTCTGCATTTGTGAGTAAAATCTACCGGAAAAGCACATTAGAGCTCCTTGGAAACTAGAGCATTTCATGGAGAAACACACACACAGAAGAGTGGCTTCTCAAGCGAGCCCGGATTATCACAACAGACTCTCAGGCACAGTTCCTGCAGATCTCTAACTAGCCCTGTCTGGGCTTTGGGCACACTTCTGTCTACCTGGGAACTCCAGGCTCTGGCACCAGTCAAATTCTCCTGGCTGCAATCACTCCTTCCTGGAGGTGGGCACATAGCCAACTCACCTGGGTGCCCACTGTGAGGAAGGGCTCAATGTCTCACGAGGTAACAGCTTCATTGGGGCTGTAGATTAGCAATATATTAATTATGTTTGGGCTATCTCAACTGAAATGATGCATAACAAGTTATCCTGATGAAGAAGGACAAAATCTAACTGAACATCTCATGGTTTTACCTTATCTCACCATGCCAAGCTGATGGGCTGCCCAGAGATGCTGTGGCTGCCCCATCCCTGGACGTGTCCAAGGCCAGGATGGACAGGACTTGAAGCAAACCAGTCTATAGGAAGTGGGGTTAGAATRGATGATCTTTAAAGTCCCTCCCACACAAACCATTCTATGATAGGTTCACATTAGATAACTATGTTATATGGTCTTCTGAACACACCTCTCCTCTACTCCCTGCCTCTGAGCTTCTCTCTGTTTCAATCTTCTCATGCAAAATTGGCCCTCCTTTGTTTTTCTCCAACATTTTGTCATTATTCTACCAACCACAAGACTGGCTTAACTCATTTGCATCCTAATTTAACCACACTCTCAATCTGTCACTCAACTGTCAGCTGTAATGTTGGGAAACAACACTTCAACACCTTCTACATCACATCACATCACTCCTAAATAAGCTCTCATCACTCTGAGCTATTGGCTTCTGTTGGGACCTACTGACACCACACTGGTCTAAATCTAGTCCTTGGCTATAGAAAAGATCCCCATATGGGTTCTGATCTCCAGGTTACTCTTCAAGGGCATAGCTGGAGCTGCTATCAGTGAGCCTGATACACATTACAACAGAGCTTCTTGCCCAGCAGATGARAAGGGTGGGGTAGACAGAGACAATGCCTAGTAGAAGATTGTACATGTCCCTACTGAAAACATCTTTCCCAGCTGTTAGATTCTAAAAACACAAAGATATTTGTGGAAAGCTTCTTCAAGGCTCAAGCCATCAGCTCCACTGGATTCTTCCCGAGAACTTCACTGTGCAGCTCTGGAAGTGAAGACTGAGACAGTTGATTCACAGCTGAGTTCTACAGTTTTCCCAGTCACAGAGGGGATGGGAATTAAACTGTGGAGATAGAAAGTGGGAAGCTCATTTGCTTTCTCCATCTCAGTCTTTTTTTTCTCTCTTGATAAGTTGCCTGCAGGAAAATGGGAACTTTGAAGTTGACAGCCAGACACCAGCGCTGCCCCACCACTGGTGGGCCACAAGATTTTCAGTTTCCTTCACCAATTGGAGATCTTCCAGAAGACCCTTGATGAGAGCAAYCCAAGACTACATGATGATCCACAAGGTCTCCAACTGCTGCTTGCACAACATCCCCCAGAATACCTTGCATKTCTCCCTTTGAAGTTGTGACCTGATTACCATAAGCAACACACTGCAGATGTACCTCTGCAAGCCCAGAAGCACCAGGGGAAATGAATATATTAGTATTTATCATATTAATGCAGATCAAGCTGGGTATTTGTTCTGACATTTCAATAATAGCTTTTTCTATTTTTTTTTAAGCAGCAGCTTGTATTTTCTTCTCTTTTAAATAATTCATTGTTACATTAAACTTATTTTAAATTGGGGTCCTAAAACCTTATTTGGATAGCCAAAGGGGAAAAAAGGTATAAATTAAAACTCCGTCTTTTCTCTCCTCCATTCTTTCGCTCCCTCTTTTTTCTCTCTTGTTAAAATCTCTTAATCAAAGTGACAATCTGTCTTTCCCGGGAAGGAAGCTGGCGCCTTTGAACAGTGCTGCTCCGAGAGCTCTGTGCTTTGATGTGGGATTTAACTTCTGCCTTTAGCAATCTCCAGTGTCTGTGCATCACGCGCTGCGTCCGTGTGTGCCCACGGTATGTTTGTGTGTCCTTGTGCCCATGGTGTGTTTGTGTGTCCTCGTGCCCATGGTGTGTGTGTGTGTCCTTGTGCCCATGGTGTGTGTGTGTGTCCTTGTGCCCACAGTGTGCATGTCCGTGTGCCCATGGTGTGTGTCCTTGTGCCCAGACACAGCCCGCCCCACCCATGTGGGCAGCAAAAATAAACTCAATGGGAAGGGGCAACACAGCAAATGCCACAGCCATGTGGAAGAGTGATGTGACCCATGTGGAGTTACTACAGAGCACAGCTCAGAGGGGACCTTGTTCTTTGCCTTTCCCCACAGTGACACGGTCAAGCACTTGATCTGTTACTGTCAGTGAACACAGAGCAGCCTGTGCCAGAGCTGACACCCTGCACAAGGCCAGCTGTGTGTGCTGGGATCTGCTCCTGTGGTTCATAGTCCCTGCAGCATGGTTACATCCTCCTGGGAGCTGAGACAAAGTCTGTGATTGGGGTGTTGCTACTCGCTGTCCTTTCCCTTCCTTCCCTTGCTGGACTCCAGGCTGCCCCTGTTCTCATCACAATCCCCCTTCTGCTTTGCCAATTGTTTCCCTCATCTTTTCCCTCAGTTTTTCTCTAGGCCCAGCTGACCTCAGTAGTGGCTTTGGYGGACTGAAGTCTTCACCTTGTCTCTTCTTCTTTGAGAACCCAGGACAATTAGCAGATTTGACCTCAGGAAACTCAAACCCCAGTTTGGGGCACTGGACCACCTCAAAAGCCTGGGCCCAGCTTGTTTCCACGGGTCACCACCATCCTGGTGCCTCAGTGATGTGTTCTGTTGTGGGATGAATGTCACAGRAAGCAAAACCAGAGCAGAGCTACCGACTTCTGTCAACTTCACAGCAAGAAAGCTCCCTCCCTATCACATCAGGAAGCACCATCACTTGCTGTTATGATTTTACAGCAGTTATTCATCACAATTCCCCAAGACCTCCGCTCTACTCCTGGCAAGTGCCTCCTGGGATTTTACCCAATCCTTCAGGGAGCACCTTTCCAATCAGTATTGGGACCTTTGCCATCCTTAAAAGAAATTCTTCACCTGAGTGAATCAGCTCTTGGTTTTGTGCACATTGAAGATTTTACAGGTGCTTCTACCTGTCATCCCCAGTGGTTTTCCATAGCAGCAGGCCAAGTGCACAAATGCTTTACAAAATACTGAACAACACGAACCTCAGAACTACAAATCTCCAAAGCAGCTTCAAGTCAGAGAAAACAAAACCTTGACAACAACAGAATCCAGCACTGCCTCAGGTTTCTTGTACCAAAAAGACAATCTTTAGAGCAAAACTGGTATCATCTCATAATGCCATTATCAAGAGTCTGAAGGGATTTTTTTAGTTTGTTTCAAGTTTTCCCCACTTTTCTTCTCCATTAGAATCTCATACACGAAAACACATACACAGAATTTTCTTTTGCTTTATGAACAAATACACAAAAACACATACACAGAAACACAATTTTTTTCTGCTTTTTTTTTTTTTTTGCTTTTTTTTTTTTTTTTTTTTTTTTTTTTTTTTTTTTTTTTTTCTTTTTTTTTTTTTTTTTTTTTTTTTTTTTTTTGGTCTTTTATGTGTGTCCTACTCCTCACCTCTTCTAAGTAATACTGGAATTTGTGGAGGAATTCTGTCTCGTGTTTCTGTAAGTTGTGAGGATAAGACAGTGGGAAATAAAGGTGATTTTTTTCCTCTACTTGCCTGCTCTGGGAACCTCTGAGCTACTGCAGATTCCTGCATCACTGGGAAGACCTTACAACTTGCCCATGTTGACCAAAGAGGGAGATGCCATAAGAGCGCTATCCAATTTCCAGTGTCTGCATGGCAAACAATGGGTTATAATCAAGACAGAAAATAATGATAGTTACAGAGTAGGAGGGCACAAGACCTCAGGCAGCACCTGGGACCTCCCAACTCCATCTAAGCAACTGCTGCCCCATACTGGTTTGTGACTGAGACTCTGGTCAATGTGAGCACTGCTGCAGGGATGCTTTTCTCACCTCCATGGTACTCTTAGGTTCATCTTCTCTATTTTGAGAATCTCTTTGTTCTTCTTGGCTTGGATCCTTTCAGCACCCTCCCAGGGCATTATCCCATTGAGCATWTATGGCTTCCAGAATCTTCTGTTCCTGTGTTCCAGATCCCCTACACTGGGTATCTATTTCTGCACCTCTTGGATCAGCCAAAACCAAGGGTGATATGGAGGAGAGAGGGAATGCAGCAGCTAACAAAAAAAACAAGGAAATATGGAGAGGTCTAGGACGGGCTGCCTATGTCCAGGGATTGTGGTAAAGGACACAAGATGGSCTGGGGCTGGAGACCACTGCCAGACTTCTTGGGGAAGGAAACAAAAGAGACAAAAAGTGAAAAGATAGTGACAGGGAATGGGAAGAACATGAGGAAGATGTTTTACAGTGGACAGAAAGCATTTGTTTCACATGTATGGGGAAGCAGGGAGATCTCCAGGGAGGTTTCCTAGGCATTCATTGTAGCTAGAACAYACACAGGAAATTTCCACCCCCAGCTTTTGTAATGTTTGACGTGGGAGGTAAAGTCTGGCAGAGGTAGAAACCTGAGCTAAAACTTCACCACTTCCCTGCCTGTCCTGACCACTTTTATATGAACAGYTCAGTCCATCCCAATACACTTCCCCTCTGAGCCCCTGCCTTCCAGAGGTACACAGCATCCCCACCCCCTGAGAGCCAGCAYGCCTACTCAGACACTCAGATCAGATCTCCGTGCACAGCTTTGGGAAATGGGGCACAGGATGAGGCTGTGCCAAATCTTGCTGCCGGTGCCAAGCCGGTTCCCCCGGTGCTGCYATGGGTATCAATGACGCAGCTCTGCAATACACAGCGTACATGTGCAGCCCAAGGAAGGAGCCAGCAATGGYATCTCTCTGCAGAATCCCTGTGTCATTTCTAGCAGGCAAGCAAAGCAAAAGGACAGGAGGAGCATTTCCAGACACAGAACACCTGTGCAGAGCCCTGCCGGTCCAAGGGCACCTCTGTTCCTGCCTGGTGCTGCTCCCTMAATCCGAGCCTGCTGGCTGCAGTCACCGTCTCCCTCCTGAGATTTGCCACCAGTTTAACAGAGTGCACACTGGAGAAGGTCCCCCCCGCCCCTACCCTCATGCATACCCAATCAGGCCTCCTGATTATGCAAATTAAATACAGCAACATCACCACCACCAACCCCCCCCCCCCCCGCACCTCTATCCCGCCCCATTCCAACAGAAAACGGGAGAGGGGGGTGAAGAAGTGTAACAAACCCTTCATTCATAACCAGAAACATTAATTATATGTAATGATGGGCAGTCAACTCCCTGAAGCATTTGCATAATTACTGATGCTAATAGATTCAGAGTGCCTCTCTCCTTCTCGTGGAGGAAATTTAATTGGAAAATGCATAAAAGCATGAGGAGGGAGGAGGGTGCTCCGAGTGGTCTGAAGTGGCACACGCAAAGCAGAGGAGCTCTCTGGGAACGGAGGAGGAAACCTGGTCACTCCCTCCCCGCTCCCATGGCCAACCTGCCTTTCCYTCCCTGCCTGCTCTGGCATCCCCCCCACTTCTGGGGAGCAAGCACAGGAGAGATGGAGGGGTAGGATTAGAGAGCATCCAGGTCAGTCATCTTGATCCCAAAGGGATTGTAAAAGTAAAATTTAATGAAATTAGGAAATTCTCAGCTAGGTGCCTCAAAGACAGCGAGTAATAATGCATGCCACCTGCTTGGCAGGAGGATTCCTTGGGCCCTCTGGCCCCACATTTCTCCAGTAGCTGTGTCTTTCTCTACTCCCCTACACATGCTGGTTGCTGCTGAGCTACCCTGAGGCACAACTTGCTGCTTTCTCCCTACTGCCTCCAGTGATGCTGCCMCCAGCCTCAGCTCCCTTCCCAAGCAAAACCAACCTCACAGCAACGACAGCACAACAGCCAGAGCCAGAACCTCTTCATGCCCTCAGGGAATGGCATTTCCTCCTTCCTGGCAACTTAATTATGGCTACAGAGAGGTGTCACATACGGGGCTGGGCCACCTTCTGTGGTCTTCTCAGTCCCCAGACTCCCTCTTATTCCAGCACATCTCTAAGGCTAGGATTTGGGAAGGGGTGAACAAGCGTTCCAGTGGCCATGTGGTTGTCTTCCACATTTTCCTTGCATTTATTCCCCTTTTTTCTGGAGGTGGGCACTGGGTCTGGATCTGTCCCTGCAGACAGGGCACAGGAGGTCAGCTGTGCACCCACTGCCCTTGCCCTCCTCAAGGGGCTGAGTTTCTGAATGGAGATAAGTTTTGTATTGCACTGGGAGCAGCTGGTGAGGCAGCAGATGGCTGGAAATCTGTAAAAATTTAAAAAAAAAATTTAAAAAGTGCCGCTGTCACAGCCCCAGGTATTGTTCACTCGTTCCCAGTACCACCAGACTCCGAGTGCATATCAAACAGCCTACGTGCCCTTGGAATCGTCAGCACAGGCAACTGTGCAAAACAGTGACAGAGCCACTCCCCAGCCAGCCAGGCAGCCCAAGAGGTCACACYGTGACAATAACAAAGCTCTGCATCACCGCAGAGGGACAATCAACCCTTCATCCTGCCCCTTGGCCATCCTTCAGCAGCGGTGCAGAACCCCGAGGGACTGGACACCAGTCATTGCTTTATTGCACTATAAAGCACCGTGCACACCTTTGGCAGTGCATAAATAACAGCAATAATGTGGTCCCTTGAGCAAAGCAGCATTTCATCAGCAAGGAAATTGTCCTCTCTCTCTCTTTCTGTCCCTCTTAACATTCCAGTGGGTACCAATGGCAGTCCCTGGCTCTGGGAGGGGTTTGCACATCTGCTTCCCATTGCAACTGCCCGTAATTCAGGGCAGGTCTCGGCTGTTTTTCATCTTTCTCTTGGCAGATAATTTTGGTTAACTTTTAGTACTTGTGAGGGCCAGAGCCAGGCAAAAGCCAGCTTTGGCAATGAATCTCTGTCTCCTGACTTGCTTCAGCAGCTACTCCAAGCTGGGTCCTCATTTTAACACCACCAACCAGACAGAAAATCTGAGTGGCACCTCCACACTCCAGAACCAGCGCCTTAGGCAAGCCTGAGATGGAAAAATGTTTCAACTATCCTTGTCCTCTTTTGTCAGCTCACCAGGGACCTCACTGGAGACCTGCTGAATTCAGTAGAAGCTGCAAGTTTCCAGCACCTCCACAAAACAAATGAACAAAACCCCTCAAGGAGTCCAGCTTATGACATGGAGAGCTGAAGTATTGATGCACTCACAGAATATTTCTTACTCAAGCATTTTTGAGTGAGTGATTCTTTTCTTAGAATATTGTTTTAGCTTTGAATGTTTCAACAATAAATTATGAATTTTACCAGTATATCTTGTTTACTCTAGATCCCACCAAAACCAGTTTTAAACTATTTTCCTTAGGACATTTCCAAAGTCTAAGCTCTCTGTTTACCCCTTTATTTTGTGGTGTTTTTCTGTTTGTTTGGGGTTTTGGTTTGGGTTTTTTTTTTTTGTTTATTTTGTTTTTGGGGTTTTTTTTGTTTTGTTTTGGGTTTTTTTTTKTTTTTTTTTAATAATGGCACCTTTGGATACACAGATATTTTGCCTGGATTGCAGAGCACTGTGAAATCTGGTGCACATTTGATCYGTTTTCCCAATGTAGWAGAAATGCACAGAAACCATGGGGTACATTTTCACTCCCTCCAGCTAATCTCAATGCAAACAGCAGCCCAGCATCACTTCTTTTAGCAAATATCCCTTTTTTATTCATTTATCACTAGAGAAAGAAGATCGAAACAAAAAAGCTGAAAAAAAACCTACTAAGCAGTGTAACTGCTGATTAAACYTTGTCTCAGCCAAGAGTTCAACCTGAACGTATCTAAAATTTTAGCAAAGTTAATCTACACATTTCTGTGAGAGAAAAAGAAAGCTTTTTAATCATTGTATGAAGGCTGCACCAGACTGCAGACCAGAAATGAGAACCATGAAGGACATTTTGCTCAATGCTACCCCAGAGCTCTGCTCTTGGCTTTATAACCCTGCTAGAGGTGAGGAAGAACAATTCTGCAGGAGTTTACTAAGACAATATGAAAAGCAAACAACKGCCACAGCAAGTATTATTTCATTTTATTGCACAGATTTAATGCTGTCRTGTGCAAAATGGGTTTGAGGGACCTCAAACTTTTTAAGTGAAGGCTGCCCCGGAGCCCTGTGACAATATTTGCCCAGCCTCAAGTGCCTCAGTGTGGAGGAAGCTCCATCTCTGTGCTGGGATTCCTGCCTGCTCCCCATGCAGCAGGAGAGCTGCCAGCAGCACAGCAGAAATAATGAGCTCTCTCACAGCTCAGGATGAGAAACGGACAGGAGTTTTTGGGGACAAAAGGGAGGGAGATTTCCTCAAAAGCAAGCACAGGACCTCCCTCCAATCCTGCAGCAAGGTTAGAGCTTGAGAAGGGAGAAAATCAATGAGTACAAGTTGAAGGACTGGAAGTGACTGAGAAAGGTACTTCAAATGCTCACTCYCCCAGAGACAGTGTGGAGTGACTCAGGCTGCCTTGCAAAGCCTGCTTCATTTCCCCACACTTCCCATTTGAGATCAAGGGTTCGGTAAGTGATCTYAAACAGCAGCAGTTCATATTGGTACAATATCCTCAGGACCAGTGGACCCTAAAAGTCTTCACAGATTTCATGCAGAAATCATCTCAACTATCACAGCAAGATTTTTCAAAGATAATCTGGGTGAATTTATCTTATTTTCTGAGGCTGTTGATCTCTAAATATTATTTTCCCTCCTGTATTTACCATGGCCTAAATCCAAAGTCCCACTGTCTGGAAGGGGATATTGCTGGCCTGTGAACCAGAATGGCCCAGAACAAAAAAAAAAAAAAATAGAGATTGTAGTAAAAAATTAATCAAAGAATTATTTAATTTCCTTTATCTTGCTCAGGTAACAATCTCAATGGCACTGCCAGCAGCACTACAGCAATAACTCAAGACAGGTCTCCTGAAGATTTGGTGTTTTCTGAACTGAGTGGAGAAATCATTTTGCATGAATCATTGAAGGTTCCTATTGTTGYCACAAGACTCATGATGGATTTTGTAGAAATTTCTCTGTTGCCCATGGTGGACTCTCAGATGAGAGACAGCACACAAAGAAAACCTTGCAAAGGTTAGTACAGAACATTTCTGAAATGGATTATTGCCTGCAAATACAGAGTAACAAAGTGGCTTCTGTGAAACCACAAAGGCACACAACACCACYATTTAGTTGTTTGCACAGATCTCTTGAATCAGTAGCAAATTAAATAACGTTGTTTCTACAAGATTAACTCATAGCTAAAATGCTGCATCTTCATAAGGCAAAATCTTTGTTTATTGACAAAAATATATTAACTTCTTTTTCAGTACAGGAAATAAAGACATCCTGTAGAAGGACAATTCTATTTTCTGTCTCTGATGATACAACCTTTGGAAATATAAAAATATTTCCAATAATCATTTGTAACTCCAAAGCTGAATAGGAAGCAACCCATTGTCTTCATGATGACTTTGAAAGCAGCGCTGAAACTTCATTTGGAATATTTTTGAAAGTTAAAGATTTACTGTAATGCAATTACTTCAATATTGGCAAAGTGTCTCCACTTGTAACTGGTAATGTTCATTTGTATATGGAGTTGTAATTCCCAAAGCCAATGGAATAAGGAATATATCATATAGCAAGTATCCCATGGATATATCATCCTTTGATCAAGGAGGCTTCATTGCAAAGTTTTAAATCTTTTTTAACTCATCTCCCAAAGTGATTCAGCTTTCCCACAGGGGCCTTGTATATGCTACATTTGAAAATGGTGKTTTTTTTAAATGTTCTTAAGCTGCTGGAAGTGACTTTGGTGCAGGGGAAGAGGATCAGATTGTTCAGCAGCAATTTTTAAGCTCTGTCAGGCACAAGAAGATATTTCCAGTACCCCACAATAAGGGTCCTTTCACAGTGTGCTAAAAGCTTTTTAACAATAAAGTTTTTAAAATTAAAACAATGGCAAAACACATTAAAGGTA
Source organism: Malurus melanocephalus (assembly GCF_030028575.1). Lineage (NCBI taxonomy): Eukaryota > Metazoa > Chordata > Aves > Passeriformes > Maluridae > Malurus > Malurus melanocephalus. The sequence continues at coordinate 1,694,473 of NW_026623328.1, read as the reverse complement.
AGTTACAAAAGGTACTTGGAGAAAAATTATTTGGCCATAAAGGCTGCTTTAATCTCAGAACACATTGTATCAAAAAAACCAAAAGGTATTGTATTCAGCATTATGCATTAGCTCTCAATTGTCTGCCTTCACATTTCAAGGCATTGAAATTAATTCTGGTGCCTTAATCCAATTCAGCCACTAATAAAAAAACTGTTGTCTCCTCAGGAAACCATGAATATTACCACTCCAAGGCCAAAATTTCACAAAAGGCCCTGTGGAGCTGCACCCTGACCACAGCACATGGTGAGAGTGAGATGAAAACATGAGCACAGGCTTCAGAAATCCTTCAGTCAAAGCTGGCCAAAGTTCCTACACTCTGGGTCTCCAACTCTTGTAGTGTACCTCACGTCCTTCCCTTTCCAGCAACATTTAACATTCCACAGCAAAATTAACATTTTCCTTGAGAAACAATCTAGGGCCAATTGCAGAAATAGTGATGCTGTTAAGGCAGAGTTTCAAATAAAAGTCAATTTCAATTATAGAGGTTTGGGAAATCATTTCAAAAAACAAAGTTGCATTGAAATTCATTGAGACTGTTAATAAGTATTTTATTTTAGATAAAAATTGACACTTAGGAAAATTGAATTTGGTTCTTGCAGGCAATGGAAAAGCAGACTAGAAATGCTAAGGAAAATAGTTCTTTAAAATGTCATTTAAAACAATTAGCTAAGCAATGCAGTTGTGCTAATTCTCTGCTATACATTGATGGGGAACCTGTGTCTAGTTTCCCATCAATGACAGACGAAACTATTGCACAGCATTTCCTCAGCCACACAGAGCACAGGACCTYTACACTGCACAGGCTTTCAGCTCCATTTCCACACCCTCAGACACAGCAGAGACACAGCCCAGGGAGCTTTCCTGACCTGACAAAAGGGAATTAGTGGGAAGATCACCYTTCCTCCAGGCTCCTCAGACAATTCTGGCAGCAGGAAGCTGTGTAGAACAGTTATTTTTCTAGGTGGACTCTACTTTCAGCACCATATGATTCCCACCACACATGAACCTGTAGCCCTCAGAGTGTATTTTTAAAACATTTCTTTTGTCATAACATTTCAATATCTTGTAAGAACACTTTAAAYGTTAGCTTTGATGCAAAATTTGGGGTTCTTAGCTGCTTCTGAACATCAAGGCCCATCCAACTAAGCACACTGGCCACAAGACTCTGCTCTCCATCAACCCAAAATCAGAGCAATCACCATCCCTCCTATTTCACAAGCACTACACAGATTTGTGTAACACTCAAAGCCAGAAAGAGCTGAAGTACAAGCACTACCAAAATGTGCCACCCTTTTGAAGGCTCTGTCCTTGAGCTGSTTAGAGCTCTGCAATCCAGGTGAGCTGCACCTTGGAGCTGCTGTTTACTCTCTGTGCCTTTATTCAGCACCCAGAGCTCCTTGCAGACGTGCTTAGACCAGGAGGTCACATGCAAATCCAGTGCACGGCCYAGAATTGCACCCAGGCTCACACACACAGGCAGCATTCTCCAAACTGCCTTCCTTAACGAGRAGCCTGGGTTAGATGCTTAAATAAAACCTGGCCAATCTGTATTCCAGGCATGATTCCACCACATGCTCCCTGTGTGACCTTCGGCAGGTCATTTAAACTCTCAGTAAAAATCAGGCTGATAACACTTCTGCTATCTGCCTTGCCTATTTACACCTTAAGCTCCTCAGACAGAGATTGTCTCTTATTGTCTCTTACMTGCACGGAGCCTGTAACAGTTGGGGCCTCTTATGGTAATTATCTGCCTTACAGTAGTTAACAGCAACGCTGCACACAGCAGTGACTTGGGCAGGGATGCACTACCCCCAGAAACACTGCACAGGGAAACAAGCACAAAGAGGAAGTTGTGGATGAGCAGAACAGGGATATTATCGAATGCAAACATATTTTYGAGCTCTGTGATCGAACTGGAAGGCAGGTTTTGGGCTGTAACGAAAGAAATCATGTTATTACCCACTTGCACAGCCTGACAGCACAGCCCCATGCACAATGCATGAAAGCTTTCCCTTTCTATTATGCTTAGGGRCTGTGATGGAAACTCATTTTTTCTTCTTTTCATAAATAAAACCATAAATGACTAGCAGTCAGGAAAGGCAAAATCTTGCAATGGGGGGAGATGCTCTCATGTTTTATCAATGAGGAAGCAGAGCACTGGGCATCATGATTTGTCTGTTTGCCTGTTTTCATTATCTTTTTAATGTTAACATTAAAGTCTTCTGGAGACTGTATTAAAAAAACCCGGTGTCGAATGACTATTTGAATAGAGATGAAATGCACCTTTGAGAATAGCAGGTAATAGCAAGGCTTTGCTTCTGCCCATGAGCTGAGAAATGTGCTGTAATGTCAATGCTGCAGGGGTGCTGGAAAATTCTTTCCTGTTCCAGATTCTCTGTGTTGTCTCATCTCCTTTGGCCTTTGCTCAACAGCAGCCAAAGRAGAGCTGGGGGCCATGGGATCCCAAACTGCAGCGCTTTTTGGCTAAAAATGACCACGAGATGCAGCGGCTCTGACTCACTCCAGGCTGTGAGYGCTTCCCCAGCCACTCACAAGCTGCTTCCAGGTTACAATCCCTGTCCATCCACTGGGAGCTCAAGTGCTCAGGGATGCTCTGAATAAAAGGGAGGTGCAGAGGTAAAAACCCAAACCAGCTCTACTTTTATACTGCCTTCTTATGCTGTACAAAGCAGAGCCTGAAACCTTTAGGCCAGCTTTTTTTTTTTTCTGTTTTTTTAACTTATTTGATTGTTTTCATTCCTGCTCGGGGTTTTTTTATTAGACATTCAGGTCTTGTCAATCTGTTTCTCTGGAAAATTTTGTGGATGGGTAGAGAACTAATAGGTTTAGGATATCAGAGGAACCAATAAATTGCAAGAGCCCTAAAAAAATCACAAATAGATTTGTATCTAAAATGAGGCAGTTGCTTAAAGGGTACCACAAAGACACATTTTACTAACGTAACAAATGTTCAGGCCAGCTTTTGCTTAGCAGGAGGTGCAGACTGCTTAGGAAATTTGCTTCACAGCCCACCCAAAAACGCTGAGGCAAGTGCAAAACCCATGCACACACATGCTTACGTGCACACATAGGGATTTTTAACAAGCAGTGACTTTCCTGTGAATTCCTCTGCTCCTCTCTCTTAGYGGTTTCTGACAGACCCTCCCCAATTTCACTGGTGCATTCTGTGCAAGAGTGGCTGATAATTATCCTTTACTGGGCATCAGAGCCAGAAATGATGGGTGAGATCACTTATGCCACATTCACATTTTTCATACACACATATATATGTTGCTTATGGCACAACTCAGTCCTTCTGTCGCTGCTCTGCTATAGAAATACTGGCAATGGGGAACAATTATCTGCTTGTGCCCTTCTGTCCTTCCTGATGGAGATGAAAAACAACATGGAAAAGAGTGAAAAAGCTTTACCAAACTCTGTGAAGCAAACCTGCGACCTCTGAGCTTCCTGGAACAGTTATTCCCACATGTGTTGTGTACAGACAAAACTGTTTGATTCCAAAATCACCAACCTGATAAATTCTAAGGAAAAGTGAGAATTCAGAGCCCAGAAAGTGGACCATTAGCTAACTGTGACAAGATTACCTCATTCCTGTGTCTCTTTGTTTCCTTCTTCATGAGCCATCTACAGATCCAGTTCCTATCCAGGAACAAGGGKGCGTGCTGGGCTCCTACCTGACTCCACAGAGGAGCCAGTTGGTTTTAGGGGAGCCAAATTCCTTATGGAGTCCGTGATTAAATATGCTGTACCYCAACTGCACTCAGGCAGGTGCTATCTGCACAGAGAGCTCATTAAATTGATAGTAAAACTGAAAGGGAAATCACTGGGATCTAAAGTGCAGGCCTAAAGATGAGCACAGTCCCCAGTGCGCTCCTGAATCAGGGCCAGGATAAGCAAAGAGCAGAGAAAAGGGRATTATTTCAGCTTTTTTCCCTTCTGGATGCTCCATATGCTGCAGCCAGCTGTTCTGGGTTTGTTCATACTCATTACAGTGGGTATGTGWGACAGACTCTACCTCCCTTCAGAGTGACTCAATCATGCAGGGTCTCAAATGGTTTGCTCAAGTCTTTAATGCAGGTTGTGTCCCCCTGGAGCTCCACATCCCCAGCTCTCCTCCTGTCTAACTCCAGTGGTTCTAACCAGTCCCACACATTGTGTGGTCAGAGGAAGGTTTAGGTGACTGTTCTGTCACCCACTGCACACCTGCCATCTTATAGACACTTCAGCTTCCAGAGGGAACACATTTCACTGAAACAACAAGCAAACTTGTTCTGGGAAGTCAGATTAATAGCTAAGAAGGTATCCTGAAGCACAAATACACATGTTTGGAGCTTTTGTGGTACCAGAGGCTGACCTGCTCACCGACACCATAGAGGCATTCCCAGCTTTGCCTCCACCACTCCAGCCATGTCCCCATCCCTGTGAGTTCCCCAGCTCCCCACAGGATCCCAGAGGGAGCAGAGATTCCAATAACCCAGCATAAGCTTTCCACAGCACAAAGCCAGACCCTGGGCTCTGGGCTGAGGAGAACCTTAGATGTACAACAGTGGCTGGCACATCCCAAGATCAGATCCTTTATTTATTCCCCATATTCCCCTAAGCAGAGGGACCCACTACTAGGAACCATCTTTAGGGTTTAGTGTTCTATCGTTTCTTCCAAAAACTGCCGTGCCACTCGCCCACAGTGGGTCTGAAACACGATGACAGGAGAATTTGGCTGTTTTCCTGCTACTGTCCCAAACAATCACATCTCCAAAACATTTGCAGCCTTCTCTGAGCCTTTCTTTCCCTATTACTTCACCCACTCAAATACCAGAAACCCTTCCCCATCTTTTTTTCCAGTAGATTTTGCTTCCAGTGGCTCAGAGTGGGTCCTCCCACTGTTCCCCCACATGTTGTCTCTCAGCTTTAATCAAAGTCACTTCCTTATTTCCCATCTGATTACCCAAGTGCTGCCTGGCCCTCAGCCACCCTCAGAGCTGGCACAAGCAGGTGCAGCTCTGACAAAGTGACATCAATCTATGTGCACCCTGAATTGGAGTTGTCTTCCTGATGGAGACCTCTTGATCCCCAGCATTTCTGAAAGCACAGGCTCGTGGTTTGCACATGTGACTGAAGCGCAGGGGAGGAGGCAGTTCTTGCCTCTTTAACCTACTCTGAGGATCACCAAATGAAGATCTGCCTCATTCTGCACACCTTCTCCCTCTCTTTGAAATGTAAATGCACTCTTTTCTGCATGGATGTTGGGTCAGAGGGATTGATGAGGCTGCTGAGAGCTCCTGCGGTATCGGCAGAGCCTTCATTTACATTTCTCACCACAATCAAATCCCTCTCTGTGCTCTCCCTTGTCCCATTTGAGTCCCTTCCCAGCCGGTGTGATGGTCCCTTCAGCTCTGGAAAAGGTGTCAAACACACCCTCAATGTCTGACTTTCCTGCCCCAATATTGCTCGGGCATCAGGCAGGCACTGGAGACAGTCAGGCTCAGCCTGTCCCTGCACCTGCACCTCGTACCTGGCAGGAGACACCTGGGACAGCACTGCTGTAGTAACTGGAACCCCATGAGAAGGGGAAATAAACCGATTTTCTTTTCCAGACTGGTTCCCAGCTGATTGGAGAAACGCCTGTCTGCAGATTCATCTTGAGGGAACTCCCAGAGTCCCGGAGCACATGCAGATACAAACCAGAGCCTGGTTTTTAGAAGATATATTTGTGCCAGAAGCCTTGAAAGTATTTCTAAGATACAAGCAGCACTCTGCTGACTCACACTTCCACTGAAAGCCATTCACTTTTCAGAAGCATCAGTGATATCTGCCCAGGGACCTTCAGCTCTTTGAGTTATTAGGTTTGCTTTACTAGTGAAGCCAACACAAAATCCCATGTTTTGGACACCGACAGGATTTGAGCAGTGGAACTCTTTGTTTCAGGGGGCTGGATGCTATAAATTCTTGTAAGCTGAAAGAGCGACTGAGCAAATTCAAGGGAGAAAACCCCACCTAGAGCTACTGAATTAAGGAAATAATGTTAGCTAAGAAAGTAATAAATCTCTGGAGATGGAGAGAATATATTAAAAGGTGTCACTACATACTTATCCTGTTCCCACATTTATCCTCAGGCATTCACTATTTATCACTGCAGGAGAAAGAACACTTGGCTGGCTGGATGGATGCTCTTATTTAGGCAAGCAAAGCACACTGGAATACACCTGTACACCTGAACTACATGCACAAACCCTCACCCATCACCACATTGCACCAYGAGCTACAACAAAGCCACCCTGTCATGATGAACGATTGAGATCTTGATACATTTCAGAGAGAGCTCGTGTCTAGGGTCAGAGACCTGCATTTACCTCTAGTACCTTCAACAYCCAAGGGAATACAGGACAATACCCATCCCAAGCTCATTTTACAGTCAGCAAGAGATGAGAGTGTGGCCAGAAGGCAAGTGGCCTCAGATGAGCAGATTTCTCTCTTTGTGACTGTGATACCAGCACCAACACACGGCTGCCTCACGTTGATCTGCATTCCTCAGCTTGGATGGGATGGACCCAAACTTCCACGACAAACACAGAAAACAGAACCTGCACCTCATTGCCCCATGCRATGAAGTAATGCACTGCTGCAGCCTCCGTCTTCTGTGACAATTGTTTTTGATGAATTACAGGACAGCATCTTTGAGAACACACGAGAAAGGCTGTTCTCAAACAMTTCTGTGTCTTGGGCCACTGCAGGCAAGTTACCTGATCAGAATAATCTCTGTGTTTAAAAGGAAAGGAAGAGCAACCAAGACCAGAGTTCCACTAGCGAGAAGGATGTGCAAAGAAGAYCTCCCAAGGTCATGGCTGACAAGATACACCCACAGCTGTACCAGCAGCTGTCAGGCTCTACAGAGATGCCCTTGCTCAGGAGATCTCTGGGAAATAAAGGACATCACTGAGCACACAGACCGGTATGGACAGCATGTTTCAGGCTCCTATGACCTGGGCACAGAGAATAAAGCTCTCCTGCTCATTCCCTGTGCACAGAGATGTGCATCATCCCTTCAGATGCAGTTCAACCTCATGCTGGAAAAACAAAGGGAAGTGCTAAAGGCCAGAGCTTCTCCTTTTTCTCTTGACAGCTCTGAAACACCAAATATACCACARCATCTGGCTAAGCAGCCTGGTGCATGCTGTCACTCCCTTGCCAGGGAGACTGACTGATAGATTGGATCAGACACACAGATAATGGGCTGGGACATCTTGAAGCCCCATTTCAAGCTGATTCCCATTTGCAGCATTAATCCCCAGTGACAGAGGGCCCCCCAAYATACAGAAACCAGCTGTGCAGCACTCGAAGTAGGACATCATGTCATACATGCTAAGGAGAGCGTGAAGGGATTTCTGAGGTGCCTTGGTGCATGCTAGGGCAGAACATCCCAGTTAGAAACTCTGCCACTGATATGAGGAAAGGCTGAAATGGCTGCTGTGAACAGGGAAGTAGAACAGAGAAGTCCCAGGATACAGATGGGAGGGTTGAAATCTCCCTAAAGACAGCCTGTGTGTAACCCATCTATCAGTAGATGCACAAAGCACTATCCTGTCACTAGATCTCAGATATCTGTACAATGAATGCCAAAGAGCATTCATTAAACCTTGATCAGGGAGGGTTGTCTCCCACACCGCCCGCGTTGCACACGCCGCGATCCATCAGTCCTGTCGCTCACGGGCTGGCTGCAGCCACAGCCTGGGCCTCTCCCTCCACGTTCCAGGTGACCTCTGCCTGATCTCCACTTCAAATGCTCCATCTCTGACCCCTCTGTCTTCCCTGGCGGCACATCCACCCTCTGCTTCTGCCACAYAGCTATGAATCATGATCGAATAATAAGCTCGTTTATGAGCTGCACACAAGCCCAAAGGACCAAAGAGCGGAATAAATCGCTACAAAGCCCTCTAAGCCGATTTACTCATTCAACAGTTTCTTGCTTTGACTCCAGCCTCCCCTAACCGGTGTCCAGACTTTGTGGTAGTACAACAGGAAAAACAGCAACCTTCTTTCAAGAGGTTCATCACTTTTGTCTTTTCAAGATCAAGAGATGAACTGRCTTGCACAGGACTTGAAGGCTGGCATGCCAGCTGAATGCATCACTGCTCTGGCTGACTCCCAGGCTTGCAGTGAGGCCTGCAGCCCTGGCTGATATGTAAATGAACACCTAACACAGGCTTACAGCACACAGCTTGGCCAGGGAAAGATACTGCCTCAACTCCAGAGCCCTCTTGTCCTCAGGAAAGGGGATAGGCCTCTCTTGGGGCAGAAAGGCTCCCAAAGTTGAGCACAGTTGTTTGCTGACTGGTACAATACAGTGTGAAGAAAGGGGGCTTTGCCCTTCTTTCACACCATGGATCACAGCACTCAGAAGACAGTCTCCCCAGGCAGAGCTGCATCCATGGGATAGCCGAGAATCACTCATCAGATGTCACAAATAGGAAATAGAGGCAAGGCAGGTTGAACACACTGATCTAAGTCTGTGTTTCAATGTAGGTACAGAGCTGGAATAGAAATCTTCAGATTYCACCTTCCTATCCATCACCATCTTAGCTCCCTTTCACCTTTCTCCCAAACCCTCACACCAAAAGCTCAAGAAGTCAGGTTGACTTTTTTTGCCAGGCCTGTCTGTTCTTCAGGCTTACCCGTTCCTGGGCCCTGTCACCCCAACTTCCCCAAAATGCTGGTAGGAAAGCTGTACTTCTGTAGCTTTTTCAGCTTTGTCACAGCTCAGGTGCAGCAAATAAGGAGAACATGAGGTCACACAGGATTTCCCCTTGGAGCAGTCACGCACAGAAATCCAGGTAAGTATCCAAGCCTGGAGCTGCACCTTCTCAACCTCACCACAAAATGGGATCTGCTATGTCACACACACAGCCCAGCAACTGGAGATTCCAGACCTGTTTCTTTATCTGCCYTTGAATTACCTGAGTGGCTCAGGTAAAAAGGTGTTCTCACCTGTAAGAAATGCATACAATCGCCCCTTAAACTCCTATTTTCTTTTAGGAGGGTGAGAAAAACTGCAATGACTCAATAATTCAGCCCAGAGGAACATTCACCTGGGATACAGGAAAAGGGTCAGGGTCCCATGGCAGACTCCACTGCTGCTCCCAAAGCCTATCTGTGCCTGCCAGGTGATACATGAATGCAGAATATTTCTCTCTTATAGATGATTGGGACAGGAACTATGAAAGGAGAAGCAGCAGGGCAAAGCTATAAGAGAAATAAGCACAAGATGGCATCTATTAGCAAGCATCCAATTTAGTGACTACCCATAAACCAGGCAGTGTGAACAAGAGACATTAATGGATCTCTCACAGGCCTTTGCTATTACTTTTTCACATGAGCATCACAGCAAAAAGGAAGTCTTAAGAGTAAGCTGAGTCCCTTGATTCATTACACCCTCTAAAGTCCTAAAAGCCCCATAACGAGACAGAAAGCACCAAAACAAACTGCAAGCAGCTTTTCCCAGATCCAGAGGAGTTTTACCCTTTGGGAGGTAGTTGGCCATTTTTACTGATGTCCTCTCTGCTAAATTCACAAGATTTTCTGAAATCCCTCTGCAGAACAGTTGGCTTCCCAACTGTGTTGCCCTCATGGTGCGAGTATCCCTAATTTATCTCCGTGGGGATAAGAGGAGYCGAGAGAAAGGCATTCAGTTCTTGAACAAAGGAATCCCCCTTTGCTTTCAAAAGAGCCCAGGAATCTCTCAGCTGGCATTTTCATCCACAACTAAACACTGGTGGAGGGTGCAGCATGTGGCTTAAAGGAACAGCTCACTATCAACACAAACAACTGCCATGCTCAYATTGCCTCTGCTTTGAGCAGGACTCTGGCCTTTGAAAGGCTTTTACAACTTCCTTTCCTCTACACAATTAAAAAAAGATTATTTTTGCAACAAAGGATGGAATCACGCTCAACATCCTGATGACAGCAAGAAGATAAAGCAGGGGAGAGACAGGCACATTTTGCAACTAGAGGATAAAYGGCCTTCCAAAAATTGTGGAGGAGGAACAGAAATTGCAAGGAAAGGGGAGGCTGGAAGTGAAAGGAGGGACTATTCAATTCCTGTAGGGGTGTAAATTTTGGCAAAGTGCTTGCTTCAAGATCAGGGTTGAGGTCCATTTAGCAGAGCAGTGGGGGAGAATCTGAAAACCAAATTAGTAAAGACAATTAATTCTTCCCTGTGTGCTTGGGGCAGGCTCAACTCAGCASCCATTKCARYTACTGGAAACCTTCCAAATGAGTRCACTGACCCTCAAAGCCAGCAAGGCCTGGACTAGGAACCAGCAGCAGGAGCTGTCCAGGACCCAACCAAACCTGGAGTCTCTGAAGGTCTCCCACATGCACAGRAATCTCTTCAGCTCTGGGTGGAACAAACCAAAGCCTTCTGCTGGAGTGCAGGTGAAACTGCTGAGCAAGACAGGAAATGGAAAGAAGCAGGCTGACCTCTCTGACTGCATCACTGGTCACTGGCTTTAGGACAATGCCATCTGTTTCTTGCAGAGGTGAAGATAACTTGCTCAGCAGTTCAGGGAGCAGTGGTGGAGGCTGTTATGGCAAACACCAGGCACGGCTCACRTTTGTCCCATGCTGCCACCCAGCCAGGCACACATTATCCCAGCACTGTGCTAAATGTGGGCTCAACAAGGCCTGAGCTGCCCACAGAGCAGGCAGAGCCCACTTGTGCTGCCTGGGAGAGCTCCTGCASCAGTGCCACTGCTTGCATGTGAAGCAGCCGACTGAAATTTGGCCCTTGCCTGTTTTTGAGAACAGCAGCCTCAGAGCAATCACACTGTATGTACAAAAAGCTGGGTTTTTTTCTTTTTCCAAGCAGCTCTGGCACTGATTTGAAAGGCATGCAGGCAGTGTGGTGCTTCCAAGAATCCCTTGGATTCGTGAATCAAGGGTCTGAATGTTTTGGGACACTTATTAAGAGCCCACAATGTGCTTTTGAACAAGTGACTCGGCCCCTTGAAGGCATTTTGCTACTGTGGGTCCTGCAGCTCAGTGGCTTCAAACTGGTTCCATAACACAGAGAATGATCCAACACATCACTGTATTCTGTTTAGACATTTTTTCCTCATTTTCACAGGCAAAATAACCACTTAGATTTGACTTYGCATCAATAAATTGCCTGAGATAATAGGATAGATGAAAAGAAGAGCTGACTAGCAGGAAAATATAATAAAAAGGTGCTTGACTGCCTGAGTCAGTTCTGGCCCGGGTGTCAGCAGCACAATTAGTCCTCCCCTTGCAGGCCACATGGTTTGGTGTTGTATTTGACAGACAAATCAATCCTCCCCTTCTTCTAWGCACTGTCTAATGAATAAATCAACAAGGTCACTGGTGCTGCTGCTTCGCCCTTTCCCTGCCAGCCGGCTGGAGCTGGACCCGCTGCCTCGCTCCATCTGCTGTGCTTCCAACAGGATCCGACTCTCCTGGGGAGCAAGATGGAGTGGTTAAAATGCACAACTGGGCACTAAAAGTGCCTGGATTTACTCCTGACTTGTGTGTTGTCTTGGGCAAGTCACATCAAAAAAGGCATTCACTCAACAGACCTTGTCTGGTGAGGCAGCCAGGGGAAGAGGGGGAAACTGAGGAACAGCGCAGAAAGGAAGAAGTGCCCAAGGACTCSATGTCACGGGTTGGAGTGGGAGCTGCCACGCAGCAGCCAAGGGGGCAGGAGGACATGCTGTAACCCAGCCCTAACCCAGAGCTCTCCTGCCTGGCACAGCTCCCAGCACAGCAGGCACAGGGCTTTGCTGGAGAGCCCTCAATGGTTACACCATACACTTAAAACAAATCGCTGTCATGATCTCGTCTTGTGCATGCAAAGGGGCCCTGAGTCAGTTGATGCAGTAATAACAACAATAATTGTCATTTACTCAGCACCAAGTATGCACCAAGGGTTTTCAAAACACACAGGCAGATGAGGCTCCCGTCCCAAAGCGCTCACTCTGAATGGAGAGGAGGGAGATGGGAAAACAGACATGGGGGGATGGGTGAGAATGGCAGCGTGACTGAGACCTGCCAGTGACGCTTCTGGCAGATCTGTGGCAAACCCGTCAACCAGCCCCACCCAGCYGTGCTTGCTTTTTTTGTTTTACCCAAGCCTGTTCCCTTGATGGATTTGCCTCAGAACTCCATACAAGGCCATCATCCCCCTCCACTACTTGCCCAGATAAAGCATTTCCCACCTCTTCTCTAGCACCTTCATTCCCACATCTGCCTCCATTTTTGTACGCCTGGAATTCCTACAGACGAAAGAATAACACAGGACCAAAATGTTTTGGGACTACCCATAGAAAGTGATTCCCTCAGCCTGAGCCAAAGCCTGGTCTAAGAAGTAAATACGATTTCTGTGGCAGCTCCAGAAGTGGTTGGGAAAAGGGATGCAAAGGAAGAGGCAGCTGAGAAGGCAGAGGCGAATGCTGAAGGGGAAGGGGGTGACACAAAGCGAGCTAGGCCTGAAGTCAAGGGAGTGTCACATTTCTGACCTTGTGCAGAGGATTCCTTGAGAGAGGAGYACAAATCTCCTGCCAAGCTGTGGGCAGCAGTCAGTCATACATGGGAAAAGCACAGCTGAGCTGGAAAATGGCCGAGGGCTCCATGTGACAAGACTCCCACCCTCAAAGGGAGGCATTTTCTCATCCATACTTTTTCCCTCATTGCCCTGACACTTCCAGTCAGTTACCAGCCCCACCCTTCCCAACCTACTGCCACCCTCCCTTTTCCCTGCCAAGCTGAAGGTTGCTTTCAGCACCCAGGGAGCTTTTTCCCTTTCCTACACAGTGAGGTCCCCGGAGAAAGGCCCTGCCTTCCCTCTGTTAGCTCTGAGAGCCTGTGATGCCATGGGAGCCAGTGGCTGCTGCATCCCTGGTTCTCACCCACACATCCATATGATTTGTGGATGTGCTGGCACACAAACATTTAGGAGAGCTGTAGGAAACTCGTGCAGGGATAACCCAGCAGYCTGCAACAGCAGGAGAGCCCTGAATACAAACAGCTGTGAGGGAAAGAAAAAAGGGAAATAGAACAGAAGGGAGAGCAGAGGCAGGAGGAAAAGACAATGTGGACTTGCAGGAGGAACAGAGGAGTCAAGCAGGGCAAAGGATCCAGCAGGAGAAAAGCAAGAGGCTGATGAAGTTTTTGGGAAAATGATCTGTAAATCAGTCCCTTTTCCTTGATATTAAAATGAAAATGAGTTACCTACCCCTAACTTTGCCTCCTGAAATGGGCCAGAAAACCCTGGTCCTGAGGCAACATCATGGCCTGGAGAAGTGTTTGTGTCTTCCCCACACCAACTTAGCCCACCAAAGGGATAGGAAATACTCCTTGGAAAAACACCAGAACAAAGCTTTGCCTTAGCTGGGCTACCCAGGGCAAATCTCTAATATTATCCCCAAGGCATTCACTGAAAGTTCCATTTAGGTATGAAGCAAGAAGGGGAATGCTGCAATGCCTTCCTTGCCATGCAGCACAYTGAAACCACTTCTGCTTGAGCCCAAAAGCTCTCTGAACAGCTGAATGCCCTCACTGGCTGTTAGCCACAACATCAAGGAAAGGCTGTGCCAGCTGCACAAAAGCAGAGAATGCCCATACAGTAATGAAAGATGACTAACTGTTAKGCCATTGGTACAGATATTAATTACAAATACAGCTTTCTGCCACGCAGGCATTCTAGTAATCATGTAAACAACAAGTTCAACTGCCTCYTTCCATCAGATTGATGGAATAAGAAGAAGGCAGTCCTCTGGGCTAGTATGAATCACCAAAATGCAGCCACCCCCAGGGTGGGATGCAACTGTGTGCAGTGACAGCACCTAATCCATAAAGGCAGAAACAAGCATGACAAGCATGTACCAGCCAAAACAGAAGACAGAAGACAAAGAGCACCAAAATTCCTCCCTGCCACAACTCTCCTAAAATTAGAGAGGAACCAAAAGSAGGTCTCTTGTTATTAACCCTGCCTCTGGCCTTGACAGACAATGACCCTCATTAGYGACTCTAAGGGCTAAAGGCACCTCAGAGGCTCACTCCCCATCTTGACGTCACCCCCATTACCAACCATTTGCACCTTCCTCCCTGGCATAAGTGTGGCAGGGGTTGAGGAAGTGTTAAGGACAGAGCAAAGCACCAGGAAGATGAGGAGCCTGTTGGACTTGGCACATTGCTCCACACACTGCAACCTGTGGCGTCCCTTCCCACACACGTCCCTCCCACACCCCAGAAAACAAGAGCAGTGCAGAGGGAGAGATGCCCCYGGCCTGGCTTGGCCTCCCTTCACTGCCTCCCTCCTCACCCCAGCACGGAGGAGTCACCTGGATGTCGGCTCCAGGATGCCCAAGGGACACAAAAGCTGCTGCCCTCTTTCCTGTTGGTCTGTTTGACCACAGAACATCTCCCCCTCCCTTCTCCCCTTCACTGTCTTTTATGGCARTCTGGCTGTACAGGTACTCAGTAGATGCTGAGCTGTAAATCCAGCTCCAAGACAATAAATTCAGCTTGCTGAAAACACACATTCATTGTCAGTGAGTACAGGAACCCAGGGCTTTGCAGACAGCAAGGCTATTAAATGCTGCTGTCAGAWTGGGTTTATTTGACTGCAGCAGCTTTTGTAGATATAAGCAAAATGGAATTTAGTCTTGCTTGGGATCACCCCCAGTACTGCAGTCTGGGAGAGCAGGCAGTGGCCACTGTTTGCCAGCTCACAGTTGCCTGCTCAAGGGGCAGAACACACAGAACAGTCATCAAGCCCAGARCAAAGCCAGGACCCAGTCCATGAGCAAGATAAAGCTTTACAGTGCTCTTTGTCCATATCTAACTTGAGAGATAGAACTACTCCAAGTTTAAGCTTGGTCCTGCTCTTCCATAAATGCAGACAAGACTGGAAGCAGAGGAGTGGACAACAACCTCCCCAACAGGATATAATGCCACAGCAGCTGAGTCAGGCAGTCAAAAACAGGTCKGTTAATAAATCATCAGACAAAAGTAAGAGAACAAACCRGGTCTGAAGTCAGTTCAGGAAATCMAAACAATCCTCAGGTCAAGAAAAGGCTAGAAAAATGTACACTGAAAGTCAGGAAAAGAGTGAGGCCCAGACTTTCAGTGGTGCTCCAGGGCTGATGGGTAGAGGTGGATGGAGGGCCCAGGGCTGAGGGTGATCAGGGCAATTAAAGCCTATGAGTGCACTCCCTGCCCTGTGTTCGAGGGTGTAGCTCTCCCCTCTTCAGACAACTCTTCCTGAGGAACAGGGCTGCTTGAAGCTCTTCCTTCCTTCCAGAGCTGCGGTCAAAGAGTATTGAGCTGAAGATGATGAGGGAGCTGCAAGAGATGGCAGACTCTGAAGGAGGAAGGGAAGATGACAGAAGGGAAAAAGAGAGAAACTAAGAGACAGAGAAGGCAGAGGACCAATTATAATCACGGGACAGAGGCAGGAAATCCTTGCTGCTCACACGGAACACAGCCACTCACACCAGTGCCTTCCTCCAAGCCCCACTGAGATCCACAGACAGCAGTACCACGCCACAAAAGCAACTTTCCTCTCCAGTGCAGACAGGACAGGTGGCATCTGAGATACACAGCACCTCTGTGACCCACTGATCCCATTTCCCACTTCAGCAGTGGGATTAAGAGAAGGGACAACTTTCAGCAGGCAGCAGAGCAGGAGGATCTGTCTTGGGACCACAGAGGCAACCYCTCCTCTGCTGAGAATCCCAGGAAGAAATTTTGTTGCAGGACATTTAGAGAGGTGACCCAGATCCCTCAAGGATGCCGAGCAGATGCTTTGTTWCAGTGACCAGCTCTTGCTGCAGATAGCTGAAGTTTATTCCTAGCAGCTTCCAGGGGAATTTGAAGGAGATTTTCTTGTTTCACACAGCTTACTTCACTAAACTAGAAATAAATTGGCCCTTGTTTTCCTGGAGCATTCAAAGCAAAGTCAAATTCCCTTTGTGYCCAATGACCATCTCTTCACCTGCTGATCCCCATGCTTAGASAGCAATTTGGGCTCTCTCTGGGAAAAGGATTTACCTTGCAGAAGCAGCCCAGGATCAGTTTCTATCCCAGTGGAAGCCCTACAAAGCCACATCACGGTGTAGTTACACAGTTATCCAGCCCCACGAGACTCACTGCCAGCTCCTCCCAAGCTACAAAAGCCAAGAAGTTATATCAGAGATCTGAGTGTAAGAGAACAGCATGAACCACAGGACTGAAACAAGTGAGAGGTGAATCAGGCTCTGCATGTGGAGGCATCATAACTTTTTAGGGTCTCTACAAAGCAACAGAGCTACAGGCAATAGAGCTGGGCCCACAGGTGGGGGACACAAGGAAGAAAACACAGTCAGAGCAAATGCAGACAACACAGACAACCCTTTGTACTTCAGCCAGGTGCCCACTAGATACTCCCTGGCTAAACAGGGCACATCCAGCAAAATTCCTCATTTCTGCTTTTATGAGATTTTCAAAGTTGCTGGGGATGGGGGGGGGGGGGGGGGTGTAGTATTTCTAAATTCCACTTTAAATTAATGTTAATCAAGCATTGAAAGCCCTATGGTAACTTGGCAAATCTCTGCTTTAATATAGAGTCTCACTGTAATTAATATCAGATTTTGGAGCTCTGGGATGTACTGCAAGGAGGTCACTGGAGCATCTCTGGCATTTCCTGAAGGCCTAAATTCAGGCTGAACAATAAGGAAATCTCATGGGGTAAGCACAGCAGTTTTATGGTTTCAAAAGGACACAGCCCCCCTCCATACCAGCTTCACAAGTAGGGTTCAGCCAATGCTCCTCATGCCCCTGGAAGCCTAGGAATTACTTCTGAATTGGATTAGCAGGCCCAATGTCAGAAGTCTGGAATTCATTTTGCAGCATTCAACACCTCACTCAGGAAACCTCACAAGACGTACGAATCAAAAACTTGAAGGTTGTGGAGGAAGACACCCTCAGTCCATCCTCCTGCTGCAGCAGCTCTGTTATTAGCACAGGCCAAGAGCCCAGCCACCCCTGTCCAGCAGAACTGGCTTCATTTCTGTGTCTCCACACACAGTTCTTGCAGGATTTAAACGCCCCCATTAAGTGAGTTGGCAAAACAGCACTACCAGGGCACAGTGACCCCAGGTCTCTGCACCCAGGGCACCTTCCCCCCGCAGAGCAGCACTCTGAGCTGGCCTCACTGCCCTGCCAGTCATCAGCACTGCCAAGCCAAGGGGCTTGCAGAGAGCAAAGCCCCCCAAACTGCACTTGGGCCACCCAGTGCAAGCCCACCCCTAAAGCACCATGGGACAGGGGGGCAGGAAAATTCCCAAGGCATGAGCCYTTCCTGTGGGAAATGGTGTGAGCACAGAACGCCAAGCAAGGCACGCTCAGGTGAGTTGTGTAACTGCAGGTTACGCTCACACTAAACAATGGTTGCCTTAAATCAACAGAAAATAAGATGCTGAAAGCAGACAGCAAAACAATGAGAACTGGATGAAGAGAGACCAGGAAGGAGCTACTTCGAGCTTCTAAATAAATCTGACAGGGAATATTCGTCTTAAATCAGGGTTGCCACAAGCTGGTTGGAAATCTGCCTGGCCAATTTTCCTGTCATCTTGCCAGTTGCTGGGGAGACAGATGAATTTGCCAAGAGTGGGGTTTTTTTTAATATCCAGAACTGGATTTGCTGCACAAGCCCAGACATACTGTACATGCCCAACTGCACTGACTACCTTGGTTCTGCTCRTCTTAAAATGCCCTCTCAACAGAACCACACAGGTGTTACATCGATTCCCAAGATAGGCCCAAACTTATTTAAGAGGAGTCAGGAGAGTTGTGCGACTAAAGCATGGGAACAGTGCCCACTGCACTCCCTCTGACCCAGGATTTAGCATAAAATGACCCRTTGTCACCACAGACAGCTCTCAGCCCCAGTCTGGACACATTTTTGTTGTGGGTGTGAGCAGAGATGAGATGCCATATATTGCTTCCTCTCCACAGTCCAAGTTGCTCCCACCTTGGTAGCCTTCCAAAGCCTTTTCATAGCTTCCTTTCAAGAGGCATCATCCCACATTTGGCCACAGAGATCCCACAGCATCTCAGCACACAGAACTATGTAAAAACCCTGAAAACACAATCCAGCAAGAGACCAAACATGAAAGACGTGGGATTGCAGATGGAATTTCCAGGATGAACACTTTAGGCACAGTCAGCCTGACCCAGCTTTGGTACCTCCCAGGCTAAGCAGACTGTGCCTACCCTCAGAGTTTTTAACACACGTTTGGCATCCATGTGCATAACTTTGTGAAAGCAAGGCAGTGGGTGCTTTCAGCCAAGAGAATGAGGCTACCAGCACTTAGAGCTGACCTCAAAGAGCTAATCCGGGAAGAAAATTATTTCAACTGGTCAGAAACTGATCTTTTTCCGGAAGGAAAGAGATCTTTCCAAGGTACTCCACTSCAGCTTTATTTAGCCACTGAGAAGCCAACATTACAAGCCAGCTTCAGTAGGAACGAATCCAGATAACCTTACATATCCAGAAATGGAAGTCCTCCCCAAAAACATGCACAGCTCACAGAAAAGAAGGGTTAAGAAGAAAACAGCAATTTTCTGCCTGGCATTCGCATAACTGGATTCTAGCCTGGAAATAAAGGAATATAGAAAAACACTTGTAAAATACTAACACGATGTGCTCAAATCATGCTTCCATTGACTTTGAACAGTGTTATGCCTGGAGTGAAATGGCTCTGTTGGGCTTAAGCTTGTCCTCAGAAATGCATTCTGAGTTCTCAGCAATGCCATGGGAACCACGCAGGCATCTCCAAGGGAAGAATTTGGCCAAGTCCATTTTACTATTTAAAATTCCAGGGTTATTTGCAGAACGCAAGCCAGAGTCTCATAAAAGCAAAACAATTTGAAGAGAAAGAAATTCCAGAATGACTGTGAAATGGCAAACTGCACCCTCTTCTCTCATCAAARCGCATCCGTTTACCAAGTGATCAGCGTGGGTATTGATTCAGGCAAGGAAGAGACAATATTTACCTAAGCACCTGCACTTATGATGTGTTAGACCCACCAAACAGCCTGCAAGCCCAGCAATCATTTACCATGGGAGAGGAGTCTCTATAATTTCAGCCTTAAAAGAGCCATGAAGCAGCAGATAGCATATTCCAAAGTGTGCATTTTGGCAGCWTGGGAATAAGTCATTCTGTGCTAGAGCCAGAGCCTTCTGTTTTGGGTCACRTGGACTCAAATGAGCTGCTAAAATCCATTCTCACGTGTTCTTCTCCCTTAAAAATCCCTGTGCCTGGGCTTGAGCAGGAATTTCTCCCCCAACTTTCTCCTAAGGAATAAAAAGCAAGCACAGAGCTCAGCAGAGAAAGCACAAGAACCATATATGCCTCTTCCCACACTCTCATCATGTTTCTCCCACAGTYCCCACCTGCTGAAGCCAGCCTGGGTGTTGTGAAGAGCAGAGGAGGATGAGCAGGGGTTTATGCTCATCCTGGAAAGTCCTCAGCCCTCCACTCATGTGCTACTCAGTTCAATCTGCCCCTGCAAACTAAATCCCTCTATTCCCACATGCCAACCTTACAACCAGTTGTTCAGCTGCTAAATCTGGGCATAAAAGAATAGGAGATGTAAGGAATGCCACTGGGGCACTCAGCAGAGAAATCTGCAATATCAGGAATCAGWTTAAAAGGCCTGAACCACCTCCCAAGGCAGATATTGACGTGTCCAGAACACGGCTTCCTGGGCTGTCTTTAATAGCATTTTCCAGAATAACATCACTGCTCTCATTTATGCTGGTCAGCTCCTGCATTCTGCACTCCCTGCAAACGKAGGAGCTGTGCTGGACTTCAAATGCCATTAACCCAGAACAGGCCTCACTTTGGAAATGGGGACCTATTTTTTTGGAAATGCTTTTGTGGTGAATGACAGCTCCTCATTGCTGAGAAAGCAAATCTAAACCCCAAAGAGTTCTCAGCACAAGGCAAGCAGGTTCCAAAAAGCACACACTGCCCAATGATRATTATTAGGACATTTTATGTGCTACTAGGTAATGTTTGTAGGTTGATCCAGAAAATTCACACAGGGAATCCACAAGCAGCACCTGCAGCACCTGTGTTGGCAGGGCAGGAAACCTAGAAGATACCAAMAGCAGATTTAAATTTGTCCTCTTAGTTTCTTTTTGTCAGCGATTGGAGCAGGAAGGACCWCATCCTGAGAGACAAGCAGAACATTTTCCTGCTCTGCTCACCCAAAACCTTTTGGATTCAGTCCCACCTCAGTGTTGTCACCATATCAGGTGTCACACAGGCACATTACAGGACATCCTTAATTCACCACTGTTCTAAGACAGAGCTGGCTCCATGACACATGGCACACCACAGCAGAACAGGGCAGAACCACTGCAGCGTGCATTCCTTGATAGGCAGAGAGAGCACTTYGAGACCCTCCAAAAGAGTCTTAGACTTCATTCCCCTCTCTCAGCACAAGCATAAGCCCCTTTCAGGGGAAAGACTGGGTGTTCCTCTCCTGCCAGCCYTGAGCTGGAATGACCAGGTTGTATCAGCCAGTGGGACAGCTGGCTCAGATACAGTGGCACAGAACCGGCACCATAACAATGCCAAGGCCGAGTTATTTTGGCGCCACTTGGTAGCAGGGATGTGTGGAATCCCAGCAGGGCTCTGGCAGAGCAGAGTGCCCATGGCTCCCAGGCACAATTTGCAGCAGCAGCRCAATCCCCATCATAACGAGCTTTGTACAGGTGGAGCTGGCAGCACCCTCGGCAGGTACAGCCAGGAGACATTTCTCATCCCAGGCTTTTTCAACACACTCTTGAACAACTATTTCACAATTTCATGTGTTCCCAGAGCTGAAGAGTTTTGACTCATCACTGAAAAACCTCTTCAGGTGCTTGTGAGTTACAAAATGATGAAAAGTACACTTTGGGGGGGAAAAAAAACCCAACAAATCTCAAAAGCCTTCCAGCCAGAAAGCATGGCTGGTGCTTGAGACCTGACACAAGGCACCTCAATGAGGAGCTTTCCTAAATTGGAAAAAGTTGGGCTTTGATTTAACGAAGTTATGAGTGTATGAAAATTGCATACTTAGCATGCAGTGTAGTAGAAGCCTTTGTGCAGTCTTAACTCTGCATTAGCATATTCTAAGTCATTTAATTAAGTGTTGCAAATTGTTTTTCTGTTAATTATTTCAGTATTGGACATTATTATTTTCTCTTTCGGAAGACAGGATCTATTTCATAGGGTTAATAATCCTGCTAACTCTCCTTTCCTTAACTGTTCATTGCTGCTGATAAGGTTCCACGTGCTTTTGTTWGACTGTAGGCTTCTAGCTCATTTATAATTGGATACATCCTGTACCGAGTATCTCCAGAAGTGCTGATATGATATCCCAGATGGTAATATTCCCTCTTTTCTCTGCGTGTAATTTCACAAAAAGGCCCACTGACAGCTAGTGTTTAAAGGAAATTCKTGTAAGCAGACATGGTAGGTGATCTGATCTGCTTTATATTAGGGATGGGTAAATCCATTCTGATGAAAAAGAAGCAAAGCAGAGTGAATCAGAGCCAGGAAGCGGCATCTGGGAGTCCTGGGCTTTATTCCCAGCACCACCACTGATCTGTTACAGAACCATTAAACTGCTCCACCTCAGACTTCCTCATCTAAAATGGGCTTATTATTGACTGTACCTACCTGGTAGGTGTCTAGTGGGGATTAACTAATATTTGGAAACACTTTGAGATCCTCTGAGGGAAGGTACAATATAAATGCAAAGCAGTTGCACTGCTACTCTATTAACTGTTGACAGCCTGCTCTGCTCCTTTTGAACTGCCTGCCCACCGACYTGAACCAACAATGAATGCAAAGAATTAAGATGAGGAACAGCCCCAATCAAAAAGTCATCCAGAGGGGAGTCCCCATGACTTTTCCAAGGAGTGTGTCTCCTATCTTCCTTGCTTTAGCACACMAAAGCAAACCTCTTCATGCAATAAAGGGCTGCTCAGCAAAGCATAAAGAGCTGAAGGCATTATCAGGACTAAACACACATTAAATTCTTGTYCCATAACTTATTCAAACATTTTGCATCTGCAAAACTGAGCTGGGAATCTCAGAAGAAGGATCTCAACCTCTGTCCCATGGTACTGTAATCTACACCTTCTCACAAAAATTTGTGACCTTTTAGCTGGTTTCATTCTGCAGGCTGAGACCATTCTAATCCTCTGCAGGAAAAAAAAAAGAAGGAAAAGAAACCCAGTGAGGACAGTATTTCTCAACCTTCAGACAGCAATTGGTCCCCCTTCCTTCTGCAAAATCATCCACATACCATATACAAGACCAACAAAGCATAGGACAGGAAAGCAGTAATTTTTCAAAAGGCCTCTAGGCTGTCCCTGCCTTTAGAAAGAATAACAGACACTGGACTAGAAGAACTAATGCATTTTAACCTCAAAGCATCACATAAACATTAACCTCATCAACCTGATCTCCAGGATGTGATATTATTCTTTCCATTCTATAAAACAGTCTGAAAGATTGAGGAGTACCTCRCTCTGAAATCCACTCCAAGCAGCCTAAAATGGTACTGCCCCCCTCCAGTCCCCTTTCCTCTCTCTTCACCCAAAGGTGTTTATCTTTCTCTAAAAYTCACACACGTCCCAAAGTAAATTAGAAGGCCAGGGCACCAGGCAGGGCCAAAGGCTAGCACATGAATTTACTGTGCTGTCTTCACTCTCCCAGAAGCCCTGCCTGAGTCCTAATAAAGATATCTGAAACAAGATACTAATGCTGGATTATCCAGGTAATCTCCCAGAGTTACTTGCCTGGTTTGCCTGGTTATAAATAATGAAATAGGCCTTTACTTATTATTTCTCCTGCCCTTTGGGGTCTCTGCGAGGCTGGGGAAGGAATACAAATTTAAGAATATTAGATCCATTTATTAATATCAATTTCTGCCAATCCTGCATGAGAGATGTCCCTCACCCTTGTGCATGCTCCTGATACTCCAAGGCGGCTGGGATGTTAATG
This sequence comes from Malurus melanocephalus, assembly GCF_030028575.1. Lineage (NCBI taxonomy): Eukaryota > Metazoa > Chordata > Aves > Passeriformes > Maluridae > Malurus > Malurus melanocephalus. Next base: position 1,671,356 of record NW_026623328.1, on the reverse strand, counting down.
GCATGGATCTAATCGCTGCGAGCTGGCCCAGCCTTACTCACCATTCCCATAAATTGAATTTTAAAAAGGCAGATGGGTGCTTCATAAGTGGAAACAGAATCATGTGCCAGTTTTCATTTCTTTTCCATTCCTGAGCACTGGTGAAATGAAGTCTCCCCACTGGCTTTGTCCACATAAGCCTGTCGACACAATTTAGTCCCCATCTTAAGAGTCCCTGTTATTCCCACACTGGATTTCTAAAGAATCACCTTAACCCCTTCTCTGCTGCCTTCCTCTGCAGCACCCATTCAGCTGAACACAGCCACAGCAAACACACAGGCTTTCAGGGATCTTTAGGCTGASAGAACAAGATCTGTCCCAGAGCCCCTTCTTTTTCTCCCTCTTGCCTTATTCCATCTGCTCTTTGACAYAAAGGTAATTAATTCCTGTCATAAATATGAGCGTGCCTGCAGCACTCACTGTGCTGSGAGTCCCAAGCTGAGCTTTACTCAAGGGACTGGTATTAATTTCAGCTACAGTCTGAATGCTGGCAGACTCTTTAGGCCAAATAGCTTTTACCACCAGGCTCCTCAGCCTGCCCATGGCTCTTCTGGCAGCCATGGCAAACACCAGCAATTACAACAGTGTGCTCACAGGTGCCGGTATATTCCCAAGAATCCAGACAAAATAGTGCCTCTTGCCTTCTAGCACCAATGTGAACACAGGTGGCCAYATGAGCACTCCTGGTAGGCTTCAAGCATGCAGTTTGCTTAATTACCTTAATGAGTCTCATCATAACTTCAAAGGCCCCTCACTAAAGGGATCGGTCACCAGCCATCAGCTGAAGTTAGGAGAAGCAATGGAAGGAAGAGTGTGAAGTTTCTCTAACTTGAAACACAGGCCTGTTCAGAGCTGGGCTGAGCAGGACAGGGTGGGATCACTGCTCACCAGTCTGCACAAGTTCTCCTGCCAGGCAACAATTGAGACTTCAGCAAGGCCCTCAGCAATCTCCACCTCTTCAGCAACAGGTTAAAGGAGCCATCCCACCTGTGCTTAAGGCAAGAGATGGATTCCATGCTGAGGATCTTGAGACACAATTTGAGTGATCATCAGGGTTTGTTTCAGTCAACTCCTGAATTCCAGACACATCCTCAATAAAGCCAGGCCAGGTCCAGTCACTGCCCGTAGCTGCACAGGAARGGCATCCTTGTGAATGCCATCTTCCTCTGGAACCCTCACCTACATCTCTCTCCTGCAACACCCGAGGCTTAGCCAGTGAATGCAGCAGCCACTCTGCCATATTCTCTCTTCAGACTTGAGATTGTGGTCATGTTTCAAAAATAATTGGAAATCTCAGCCAAAATACAAGAGGAAAACAGATTTTGCCGTGCAGAGTTTCTCTAGGTTTCAAAATACTTCTGAAATCTTTGTAGAGTCAAGAAATGTGTTGTTTTCTTCCTTTTCCACTTTGATGTTGTTTCATTGACACCTTTGAAACGTGGATCTCCTTTCTTAAGCATAAACACAGCTCTTTAAAGGCTTCTTATGCTTAAAATGCACCCTTTCAATATCAGCCCCATATCTGAAATAAAATAGAGATCATATGAATTCCTGCACTGAAAATGGTTAGCATAGCTAAAGGGACYAGGCCTGAGAGATATTGCCCAAGCAATGGGCCTTCATTTCTGGAGATGTCCTCTGGAGCACATTTCATGGCTCTCAGCATTTGCAGATGTGTTCCCATTTGCTCATGGGCCCTCTGGAAGTCAACAGCAGATATTAGAGAATTCCTCTCCCACAGAGTGCAATGGTATCTCATGAGGAAAGACCAGGCTGCCACAGCAATTGAATKAGGACTTGACATTCCCTTTTCTCCCTGGAAGCACAGACCATTTGTTCCCCTTCTCTCTCAGGTAGCATATTTAAGTCCCTTGGGGAATGTTGCTAATTGAATGGGGAGTGAGACTGTCTGAGCCAGCAGAAAAGGCAGATGGCTACCACTGAGGGATAAGTCACATGCAGTTCTAAATTCTTCTGCAAACTGAAAACCCATCCCTCAGACTGGGGCATTTCAGCAATTGCCTCATGTAAAGGTCATAACAGTGGATATTCTCTGTTTTCCATGCCTTGGTGATGWCCACAGAGGAGCTGTCTGGTCACCACACCTAAGGCACAATCCCCTAGGACTGTCTGGAGACATGCTCACCACCCAACCTGAAGGCTTCCTTGTAATGTTGATGTGCATGGGATTTCATCTCCTTGAACTGGATATTAAATTGTTATCTTGCGGCTTTCAGAATCCCATCATAAGCTTGGGAAGGGGCAGAGAGTAGTGTGGGAGACATGGAGGGGAGAATACTGTGTTGCTCAYATCTTGTAGCCCAGAAGAAAGGAAAGCCTTCAGACCAGTTCTACATTTCCCTGACAGCCAGTACATTTTAAATCTGGTGTTGAGCAGCCAGAGCTGGGAAGCAGTGAGAACACACACACACAACTGCTGCTGCTTCTGGTGAATTTTGTATGAAATGGGGGGATCTCAGAGGCCTATGAACAATGTATTAGACAAGCCAATCCCAGACCTTAGAAATGCAGGAGCAAGCAGCCAGCTGTCCATCCACTTGGGAAAACAGGAACAGGCTGAACCTTTCCGTGTTTCTGAGGCAATTCAAAACAAAACAGGCAAAGGCAGAGAGGTATTGAGAGAGAGGGGGAAGGGTTTTCCTCAATGCACATTAGAAATATTACACTAAGGTTCAATTTCAAACCCACACACCACGGTGTTTGCCATCACTTTTGTGGATCACTTGATATCATCCCACCAGCCACAGCATTTGACATTAGCTTCTGTAGAGCAGCCTGTTGCAATACCAAGCTTCCACATTTTCACAGTTTCAGAGATAAGTATGTGAAAGATCCTTGTCCAATCCCGGTGGGATGTGCAAGATGGCAGCTGATATGCCCCTAATAGCACTTGTCTGGAGACAGCTCTCACACGCAGAGGAAACCCCCCCTGACTTCAGCACTTCCACAGGAGATATTTAACTGCATCTTGATGGGTCAGACTCCTCCTGGAGTAACTACACTCAGCTCACACCCATCCTTGTCACCTCAAACTGGCTGCAACAGCTGTTGGCATGGTGTGGAGCCAGCTCCCACCTCCCCGTGCCAGCTGAAGCTAGAGGGATAAGGGGGAGGATTTTCTCCCTTCTCTGCCCTTCAGCCACATCGTTCATCTCCTGCCCAAAAGTGGGAACAGTGCAAATTTTCAGCCATGGCTGGAGTTTATCAGTGGCTGTATACAGCCAATGGAGTGATCCTTGCAGTGTAAGGTCTCTGCTCACCATCGTAATATTGTGTCACACACTCTTCTCCTGAGCAGAGGTCAGGTTTTAAACAAGGACAGAGGAAAAGMATGTTTAGATGCAGAGGATAAGACTGAGGCACTAGAGATTAGAGCAGCCAGAGGAAAGCTGAAAGTCATACTGTGGCATCCCATTGCTTTTTACCTGACAGATCTGGCTTTCAAACACCACTCTCATGTCATTTGTGCAGTGACTGAATTTATTTACCAAGGCAATCCAAGAAGAAAACAAAGAAAAAAAAAGAAAATATCCAGAAAGTTACTCAGATTACAAGTCTGCACAATTAAAACCTTGATATTTATGGCACTGTACGACAGAGGCACATTAATAAATAATACTTTGCTCTTTTGCAGCACTTCTTCCTCTAATGATCTCCAAGCAATCTACAAGTTTTTGCTAGCTGAGCTTCACCAAACCCCTGCAAGGCATAGAATAGATAAATTGAGTCCCTTTGCTCCCAGCCAAAGTTAAGATCTCTGGGAGAGAAGCAATGTAATACACCAAAGGAGCATTGCCAAATGCATACAAGTACAAAGATAAGMCAAGTGCAACATTTTTAACAGCTCAGCAATACCTAAAACACTCAAGCTGAGGCTTCACCATGCTGGGCTCTACCTGACACACATTAATGATATTCCTTGAGCCAAGGACACAAGACATGTGAAGCATAAAAGAATGTGGGGTCAGGACAGGTAGAAAACCACCTAAGAAATGTCTTGCATACATTGCAGTGCTCTAATCAACACACAGCAGCAGCCCTGGCTGCTTGGGGCTGGCACTGTGCTGCAGGAAGAATATTGTGCGAACACCTGAGTTATCGGGGTCTGGGCTTCCCTCAGGAAGGAGCTACAGCAGCATTTTTGGCATCCAGGGCCCAGTCATGACAGAGGCTCAGGGTAGCAGATGGCAGCAGGGCTGGGTGGCAGCCAGCTGGCTGGGTTACATGGAGCTGTTTGGGCAGCTGACCAAGGCCTCCAGATCATGGGAATGTCACCCAGGTGAGGGCTGCAGAGCTGAGCAGATTCACATCAAACCAGAGCAGCCRGGAGTTGAAGGGGATGTAGGCTTTGGTCTCTGTATCATTCTGGAGTCCTTCCTCCCACTGCTTTATCCTTGTAAAGTGTGAGATTATCTCATGCACTCTGAAAAAGTCCTTCCTCCTGGGAGCAGAAAAAGCTGCTGGGTTAGGAACAGGGGAACCCTGAAGGCATTCTGTGCCTGATCCTTGTGGGTCTCACACTAACACCACTATCCCCATTAGCTCCTGGGAGCTGAAGAAACCTCCTGTCTGTTTTGCCCTTGAAGCTCAAGAGATTGACCTTTGCTTATTCCTTCCCAAGCTCTTTAAAGCCAGGTCCTAAGTGTTCTGAGTAATGATGGTGAGGTTTGGGGCAGACCAGGCTGTGCTGCAGGCAGAACAAAGCCCAATGCTTGTCCCACATGAGAAGGGATGCAAACGCAGAGATCCTTGTGTTTTTTTGCACAGGATGGCTTCTCCAAGCCCAAAACTGCAGGGCAAGCACAGCAGAGGGGCACTGCACAACTGCTGGGTGGGCTCGCTGCTCACTCTCTGGCCTACTGCCAAAGCTGATTTACCACCCTGTCAAGAAGAGAAATTAGATGCCCTGCTTAGAGGTTTATATTTATTGGAATAGAAAAAAAACCTCAACRAAGAACCTATTTGGTGACTGCTAGAAATATGTGTAAACCAGTTAAATACACTTTATAAAACCTTACAACAATAATACACTTTTACTGAAACAATCACAGGAGCAATTTCACCTGTACTTACTGTCCAGTCATCTGAGCACAAACAGTCCYGAGATTTATGTGCGAGTGGAAACATAATTTCTATTATCTCCGACATTAAACTTGGCAATGGAAAATCCCATGCCTGGAGTGCAAAATCAATTTCAATAACCAGAATAGCAAGAAGTCAAAGGCAGGACTTGGAAAGGACATGAGTTTCTCAAATAGCCAGCCAGCTTTCTTTATAATGGGAATGCCACTGGGATAGAATGGGATGGGCAATTGGACATTCTGGCTAGATTTTCTCCCTCAGCATGAAATATTGCCGTAGTCACATGAGGCGGGTTTTGGACCACAGTAGTGGCTCTCAAACTTTGTTTTTCCTGTCAAACCCCACACTTSGGGCATACATGACAGAATTGTACGATTTAAGACTGCTTTTTGCTGTATCCAGGTCTGAAATACACAGCCAGTCCAAAATGCTGGCTCTGAGGCAGGACTGGGCGCATCGGAACAAGATGTGCTGAATCGTGCAGGGGGTAATCTGCCCCCCATCCCAATCCTCATTGCAGCAAAGGCATTGTGTGAGAGGTTTCCTGGAGAACAGGTTAGGGATACAGATAGAGGTGATCCTGCCTTGGAGAAGGCAGATGAATTAGGCAATCTGCCAAGGTCCATGCCAGCCCCATTTGCCACAAGACACTGCCTTAACCCTGACACACAAGGCTTTGTATCTCTTCCCACTGTTGAGGTTTGAGGGTGACAGGGGGGAGTTGCTGTAAGTGTAACAACTCTGAATATTCCTTGTGCCAGCACCCCCTCTAAGCTTACCCCAAACTGCCATATTCTGCTTTGGAAGMAAAATGCAGACAGCTCACCGAGCCATGAAGCTACAGATGCCTGTATCCAGGGTTTGCACCATTCAGATGTGATGGCAGGAGCTCCAGAGGCTTCTGAAGTCATCATGCCATTCCTAGAAGTACCAGCTGCAGGTGGGGAAAGCTGCAGACACAGGCTTAGAGGCGAAGCCTTCACACACTTGCATTTATGCATTCCCTTTTAGAACCTCTTCACTGGRGACTATTTCACAGAAAGCTGGAGTGACAGTGCTGCTGAACCAAGTAGTCAGATTCTCAATGCACCCTTGTGGAGACAGCACTCCAGCTGCCCCTTCCCTTACTTCCTGTGCTTTCCAGGGAGTCATGTCAGGTTTTAATCCATTATTCCATCCTCTGGGAATCAAGACAGGSTGGTACTCAGACACCTTTGCCCTGTGAAGGCAAATCTTTCACCCACACATTGCAAGCACTGTAGGTTCCCCTCTGCAGCAAATTCAAGATTTGAGCACAGAGCCAGCATTTCAAGTTTATCAGAAAAGACATAGCACATACAGGYACAAAAACCTTCTAAAATAGGCAGTAAAAAATTAAATAGCATCTGCAGTGCAAGAATATTCACAAGTCACAAAGAGCTGAGCCTCTGCTGTGAACTACAATGAAGAAATGAACCCAAGGCATGAACCTCTCTCCCAGCTCTCCTCACTCATGTCTGCATGATAACCAACAGCCAGCACTGTGGAAAAGGAGAGAGACTCCTGAGTGATCCTCCCTAATAGATTCGTCTTTTATCATGTTTTCATGACCTTTGTAAAAGGCAATTTAAATTCTAATTGTCCTGTGAGCACCACAGGAATCAATTAGTGACAAGAGATGTTAATTGTGCAGACTGGGAGGAGGCATTGCTAGGCTKCTCAGCTCCAACACGGGGTTAAGAGCCCAGGGGAATGCTGGGATGGTTGGGACTTTAATCAGTCCTCCCTTTCTAATAGTTTCCATGTTGTGCTGCAGTTGTCAAGGTCCATTAGTCTTCTGGAGCACTGAACGAAGCAGTGGCATCCCCTCCACTCCTGCACTCCCCAAGCACATGCACAAAGGATCAGAAGGAACTGCCACTGAGAAAGCAAATCCTAAAACCTCACTCTTTTTGTTCTTGCTTCCCCTCCCTACAGACTCTGCATAGAAATCAGGTCTTGGGCACTGGCAATTACAAAGCAAACGCTTGATGTTGGTGGGYTGTAAAGGAGGTGAGCCTGTTCATGTCATCTAAAGATGCAGCTTGAGCTGTGTGTGAAAAGAAAATGCTCTTGGTTTTGTACCAGGGCACAGTGCTTCTCCATGAAGACCCTGGCACTGTTCACTCTGCCCTTTGAAATGCCAGACAAAGAGCAGGATGAATGCCCAGCATTTAGACAACACAGGCATGGATGGGGAAAATTAGTCTGAGCCAGAATGTGAACATGCAGCTCAACAGGCTGTCCAACCCATCCTGGCACAGGTACCTCTCAGTAAAAGAGAACTTGGCACAAGTGACCAGGTKCACCCTGAGACTCACCATTTGTTACCTATTTCTGCACAGGTGAAAGCAGTGCTACCCTCACCTGTACCCCGGGCAGGCAGCCGTGCCCAGGAGAGTCACTCAGTGCTTCAGGAGTCCTCAGCCTCTCTAACAAGTGTAGTGGAACTTCACACCAGGAAAGCTTGTGCTGTGCCAAGTTATGCATCTGGGGTGGTTCAATCCTCCAGTAATAATAACCCCATCACTATTTTCTGTTCAATACTATCACAGATCATTATCACCACCTAAACYCCTCTACATTGGATTGGCCAATCATCAGCCTTGGGAGCTGCCTTGAGAGGGTGSTGTGCCTTAATTACTTCTGTTCTGCCTGAAACAGAGCAAATGCTCTTTCTTTCTCAGCAAATGTTGTTCTTGGGAATGCTCTCCCCATAGACACAGATTGATTTGGTTTTTAATTATATTTTATTTTTTAAATGTGTCACATGCTCTATTCTCTGGCATAGATGATAAGGCACCATTTTTCTAAGGAGCCCTAACCACAGTGGGAATGTCCTGTGTGACACCTCCATCACATATCCTTGTGACATTATTGCCATTTTTTAAACTGAGCTTTAGGCACCCCACCCAGAAGAAAGGAGAAGAGAGAAGACCTCAGAGTCTGTGAATGTCTCAGTTCTGCTCCTTGATAGTGTTATCAGAAACAATAAAGAGATCTTTCCCTGTAATTCATGAGCATGAAGTGAAGCATAGCTTTAGCTATCTGTAATTTGGAAGAACAGTTAACCTGTTTACCAGAGATGCTAATGTTTTTATTGCAAATCCACATGCAGGAAGTTTTCAGAGGTAGCAAAGTTCAAGCATGCTGGGAGGATCCTAGATGGAGGATGGCCTAGGTCAGAAAGGTTGTTTAGGGACTAAGTAAGCCAGAGACAGCATGTGGTGTGGCAGGTTTGATGTGCAAGCCAGAGGGGCAGGAAGGAGCCTGGAATCAGTGTCACACTGAAATTTGCCAGACATGTCCTCTGCAGGGGACCCAGAGCTTCACACCAGCACAATGGACTCCTGTGGTGCAAACGGGAAGAAAACCTGGCAGGTGTGAAGTGCAATCCCCCCAATGAGGTCACTCCCATCCCTCACCAGATAGTCCTTTCCAGCTGCCACATCCATTTCCCTGAGCAGTGGAACAAAGCTGGTTTCACTTCCAACAGTACAGAATTAGCAATTTCTCTACTCAGCCTCTGCCCAGCACATTACAGAGCCTTTTCTGAATTTCCATTAAAAATAATAATGCATTTCGTTCTGCTTCACAAGGCCCATTGGTCACCTGCCTGTATCTCTTTCAGACTTCACTAGTTCCTCCTTTCTTTCACCAGCATAATCATCTTATGCTCTCATCTTTCCCTTCTATTATTTAGGTGATTGTGGACACATTTTTATTGCTGAGCGTTACAAAACAACTCAGTCAACCCTTACACAGCAGAGCYGTCCCTGTGCTAGAAGTAGGAAGGAGTATTTGTGTGAGTTGGTCCCCACACCGCACACATGGCTCTGGACAGCAGCTGATCAGTCTCAAAGCTGGGGTTATATGAGCCCCACATCCACATGGCAGAGCCCAGGGCTGGCACACACGGTGCCACACAGGCTCCTGGCACAGCAGGGAGGGGGTTTGTTCTGGTGTATTGCTTCCCCTGCAAGGTTTGATACCCTCATACAAGATTAGCAAACAGTGAACCCAGTCTTTTCAAACCAAACAGGAAACAAATGCCGTCTGAAGGACCGTGACAGAACTAAGTAAAACAGGCTCATCCATCACAAGATTCCCTGAGGCACCACTTGCCYGTGCCTAGGGACCAGCTGAGCACTGAAACTCCCTCTGGAGGCTGCTAATGCCTTCCTTTGCTCTCTGAAAAGGATGAGAGGCAGGCTCGCTCCTTCTTCCTTTGCCACTTGATTCATTCCCCAGCATCTGCATTGCGTGCTAACACAGCCTGCACTATCCCTGAGCGTTCAGGGGAGGCAGGAGCAGCTCCAGCCAAAGCCACGGCCTCAGCACAGGCTGCATTCACAGCCAGGCACTCAGCACTACAGGGAAGCCTCATGTGTGAGCTGCCCCTGGGCAGGAGCTGATGTAGAGAGCTGCCAGAGGAAACCTTTTTCTTGGCACAGCAWCTTCTAACACTTCCATAAATCCAAGGAATTAGTCTGTATAACAGCTAATCTGCTAATAACATGGATAATGTATATTATATATGCACATGCAATAGATATCAAATGCAGAGGTGTTAACACAAAAAATCATTATCATAGACACCGGTCATTACTCCAGCCGTTGCCAGTTTTGCCTATGCCTTTATCTTCAGCATTCACTGAGTGTGCCTTAGGGGGTCTGATTTTCCTAATCCTAATCCTAAATGTAATCTTTAACCTTCCTTTTAACCCTCCAAAATTGCTGCCCTGAATGCCCCCTGGGACGCTGCTACTTATTCACAGTTRAAGGCAGCATTATTTCATCAGCCCATCTACCTCTTGCTCTCCTGATTCTCTCTATTCACAGGCAGCTTTGCTTCTTTCCTTTTTCTGTTCACCTGGAATAGTCTGTAATGGCTCCCCCATGGATGCTCGCTACCCACTGTCTCAGTCCAGGCAGGACAGCTGGAATCAGTGGCCTTGCTGAGAGCAGGGTCTGGTGGTTTTCATGAGCTGAACTGTGCCCAAGGCAGGTGCTAAAGCTTGCTAAAGCCTCACCAACATTTGCCTTTTTTATTCTCCTCTGCCCCTGTGAGTCTGGTCCTATGAATAGGAGAGAGGCCCAAGCACAAATACCTTCAAAACCCCACCAGATCCTATAGCTCAGCAACCAAACACGGCTTAAAGCAGACACTAAGAGAAAAGAAAGCKAGTGAAAAACAAGTATCACTTACGAGAACGGGGCAACGGAGAGCGGCCAGCAAGACAGAAATTTCATTTGCCAAATTGGAACTTAAACTGATTGGCTTCTAGTAGCCTGGAGTGAATGTWGACACGAATTTGACTTAAAAGCTACTATTATTTTTCAAAGCCATTTTCCCCAGCTGCAAGAAAATATGGCCACATTCAAAAGCTACAAGAAAATGTATCAAGTTTCACCAACTGAAGCGCAGCCAAGTTCCCATGATGGCACCTGGCATTGACCACATCAGAACAAAGTCATGGCACGGAACACTACAAGCCACTGAATCCAGCAGCAACAATGCTTCYTGTTTATTTTGCTTATTTTATCTTTGTAGCACCAGCCATGCCTGTACCAAGAACATATAGCCCTGAGGCTACATATACAACATCCCGCTGACAAGAAAAAACAAATCAAAGAAGAAAATTTGGCTCTCTCAGCACCAACTCAGACCATTTGTGTCTGGGCAGAGACTCATGGAGCCTGGCACAAAGTCCTTGTCTGGCTTTAATACACTCATTCCTGTGTGTGGTCATCAGGATGCTTTGGTGGAGCTGTGTCTGCCTTGCTGGGAGACATTCACATCTCTTCCAGAGCTCTGCTAGAAGCTGCTGCCCTTTTGTGTTCACKACAGCCTGAAGCAGAATCGTGGTGTTCCCTCTGTGCTGGGGAAAGTTTATGCAGTAGTCTGTGTCTTAATTTTTCCCAGTCGTAGACTTGTGTAGGTTGGAAAAGACCCCTGCAACCATCAGGTCAATCCATTAGCCCAGCACAGCCAAGGTCACCACTAACCTCTGTCCCCAAGTGCCACATTCACACTGCTTTTAAATCCCTCCAGGGACKGTGACTCCATCACTGCCCTGGGCAGTGCTGTCAGGGCTTGACAACCCTTTTGATGAAAACAATTTCCCTAATGTCCAACTCAACCTCCCCTAGTGCATCTTGAAGCTGTTTCCCTAATCTTGTTGCTTATTACGTGGAAGAAGAGACTGACCCCCACCCTGGCTACAACCTCCTCTCAGGTTCTGGCTGATGCAGGGATATTATACCAACTGTTCATTTGCTTTTCCCTGTTTCCTGAAACTCAGTTTTTGCAAGGAAAACATGACACTGTGGCCAGCAAACTGTATCTGTGTATCAAGGGACTTGTCTCAACTCTGTCTCTGCTACACAAGTTGAGGGTCTTTGCACAGTGGCTGGAACAGCCTTTTCAGAGCTGAGACACTCAACAATTTTCTAGAATACAAACAGCGAGGAAATGAAAGCACACGGAGTTGACATGACCACAAAYAGCAGCTGACTTTAAAGGTTCTTTTCCTTGTATCTACACAAACAGAAGAGCAGMGGCGCTTTCTGGGTTGCTGTCCCTTCAGGTGATGGTACATCCCTGATAATGTCCTAAMATTGGCATATTTTTGTTAATTTGAGAGTCCTTCATTTTGCCAGGAGCTCGTGAGCCGGGGAAAAGTGCAGGGGCACACAAGCCCCGGCTGAAGCAGCTCCGTGGGGAGCACTGGCTCTCTGTCCCACGGGAGGGAACAGAGCAGGCACTCGTATCGGTGAGCCTGCAGCCTCTGCCGCGCCGCTCGGTGCAGAAATCTGCTCATTAAAGCGTCGTTTGTCCGTGGGGCGGGGCGGGGAATGCACTCGCAGCCCGAGAACATGGAAAAATCGGATGCGAGYTGAAGCTAATGGGAGGAAACAAGATTGTTTTAACAGCGGCAGCCACTGGGTGGTAGAGTCTGCTACCGAGAGAGGTGGCCAAGGAGGCGCCGCTGCCAGGGGCCACGGTGGTCCATGGAGAGTAGGAATTACTAACACAGGGATGCCCTAAAAATCCTGGGGTCAACTACACCCCAATGGTCCTGCCAGTCCCGCTCTCACAGGTCAGATCAAATCAAAGCAGAAGGAGCGTGTCTTTGGTCAAAAGGAGCACACAGGGTTACATTGAACCCCTCAATTAAACTGAGGCAAGATGGATAACACAAAAATCAGCTCCAAGATCAATATTTCTATTCATTTACAAGCATAACAAGGTTAGAGAGGTGAGCAGAGTAAATAATTAACTCATTTACAGGATTCTGGGTTTTTTTTTTTCAAACAGAGGCATTTTATTCTCCTGGGTGATTAGCTATGCAGTTGACATTAATCACAACTGCAGCAATTATTTGAAGTATTTGATTAATCAATCCAAAGGAAAAAGAGAGCTAGGCCAAACTACCCTTGCTGCACAGCCCTGCTGGTCAATCAGTCAATACACAGGTGCTGGCTTTCAGAAAGGTGACATGTTTCCTGCTGGCTATAACAAGTCCTCTGGCTGGCTGGATATRGCACTAAGATGGATTTAATGCTTCACACAGGGAAGATGCAGATCGTGATGCTTTCCAGCTGAATTAAAGAGTATTTATTAATGCCAGGCTTGCTGAATTGGGATTCTCAACTTGTGGCCCTTCAGCTACTAAAACACAATCAAATCTTGCCCAGACCTGATGATAYGCATGAAAAATGCCATTACAGAGCAGTGTGTGTCAGCCAACACTGGCAGCGGGCTGAAACTCCTAACTCTTTCCTTCTCATCTATAATGAAGTGATTYCAAGAAAGAAGTGATTTCAATTAAAGAATAACAATAAGCATAGAAGGTGGTCTGAGCATTGTTATTATTATTAAAAGATCATATTGGAAAAGCTCAGGTGTATTGATTTATTTTTTTTTTCGCTATTTTTCCTTCTGATAATCATTCCTGGAATTCCTGTTTACAACTCCTGCTCTTGATAGCAGTGATCTTCAAACTTAACAGGAAGAAACTGCAGACTTGGAAAACCACCGAAATCAAATTKCAGCACCTTTTTGACAATTCTCACACCTACCAACAGACAGCTGGTAATGTGCTATATTATAGTACATTCTCATCTGGTTTTGCTCTGGATTAGGCTGCTGCTTTCAWAAATGCAAATGTTAACTCCCAGAACAAACTTGGCTTGATGATGTTAAGCTTATGTGTAAACTGAAATGCAGCAGACTTTCATTACAAGAGMTCAACCATTTAAAAAGATGAAAATTACAAGATGGGGCACATTTTTAAAACAAATATTGGAACATTCAACCTGTATTTTATTGATTATGTTTCCCCATCTAACACTTCTACTGCTGCATATAAATGAAACTAATGTTTCTTTAACACAAAAACTGGAAAGGATCAAAAAATCTTTTGAACTGCTACAACTCCTGAAGGGAATTTGCCTGACGATCATGGCAATGTGAATTCCTGCTGCGTGGCAGCTGATTGCATTCTCTTCTGGGCACAACCCACGTGATAAACAGGCTCTCCTGTGTGCACACAGGACACCAGACTGCCACACTCACAAAGCTTTTGCACACAGATCCTTCATGCACTCAGCCAGGAGGTTCCCACTGCAGCAGAGGACATGCTGCAGGAAGAGAGACAGGCAGGGTCTAGAATAAGGCACCACAACATGCTTTTGGTAAGATCAACCACTCCAAGTTTTTTGTCTGCTCCTCAAGCAGCACAGTTCTTACATCTGGCATGTAAAATACTGTAATAGTAAAGAACATCCCATTTTGATTTAAATGAATGCATTTATTTCCAAATGGGAGACCATAAGTTAAACAAACACATTTCTCTTTTTGCACATGAAAGCATTGTTTTGTCACAGATGTACAGTATAATACATTTATTTTCTCAATTGTTTTGTATTTGTAAGGCACTGCCAGTTATTTGGATGGGTTTGTAAGGATGAAGCAAATTGCTCTGTGGGGCTCTATTCAGGGAACATAATATTCCCACAAAAGCACCATAATTCTGCATGCAGCAACAYAAACTGCCACGACATTGCTGCAGCTGGCAGGGTGGAGAGTTAGCATTATCAAAACCAGCATGACAACTCCATTCCAAAAGSCCCTTACATGCATAAATTAATGATGAATGTACATTGATTAGCCCCCACCCAGACTCCAAGGAATTCTGCCTTCCTGCAATGTAATTTGGAACCTCACCACAGTTGATTTGTCCATTCATAAGGCCTGGGGAGCACTTCAGCTTCTCCTCAGATCGCACTGGCTTTGCCCAAAGCTCTCGGTCCCTGCTCACATCTGCACTGGGGCAGATTAGGGACTGTGCCACAGCCCTAAGCCACAGGAAACAGCCAAGAACACAGATTGGTATCAGCAATGTGCCAGGAGGTACATTTCAAAAGATCTGCCACACAGAAAGATGAGAGGAAGATCTTGCCAGGGATCACATCTCTGTTCCAGAAGTTAGATATAAATTCGGCTGCACCTGTCCTTCTGACCAAGTAACTCCCTTCTCCAAGCATGTAGAATGGCAAAACAAACTGCCACAGAAACACTGAATGAGACAATGTTTTTCATCACAACTACAAGAAGATGGAAATGTGCACAGGCCCAGTGGACATTGCTGCCCCCAAACTCTCAGGCTTCTCCAGCCATTTGCCAGCTTCCTCCACAGCCAGTTCCCACTTGGCACATTCTGGCTTCCTGACACTTGACCACAAAGGTCTTCCTATTCATTTTTAAATCCTTCTGGTTACATAAACATGAGTTTAAAACAAAAGAAAGAAAATAYGTGTAATTAATTCAGGCTTACTAACCTACATTAGTTAACTCAGGTTAAAGCAGGRCTGAATTCAAGGCAGGTTGTCCTGAAGGCTTAGGTAGAACAGAAATGGGAATTCACATTTCAGGGCATCTCATTTGATGTGATATTGAACATGAGTGCAAAGCCTTTAGCATGCATGGGCAGATAGGTAGGTTTGCACTGAATGTATAGGACAATAATAATAGGGAGGGCTCCTGTTCTACTGCTGCCTCTTGAAAAGATCCCTGCATCTTCCTACACCAGGTGACTTGACCTTTAACTGAAGGCACATCTTCACTTCCTGACTAGTTTCTGTGGGTCATCTGTGGAGCTGCTGAAGCTAGGCTTCTCCTTGCACACTAATGACTCCTCTCAGCCTAGGAATGTGCTTTTGGGTGCTGCTTCTTTGTTACACTCAAGCTCGGCTTGAGAGAACCCAGCACAGCTTAGTTTATATGAGCAGGTGCACTGAAATTAAGCAAGAGAGGAAAATCTGTGTCAGCAGAAAAATACAAGAGAGGAGCAGTGCAGGGGGGCCTTAAAGAAACAATCAACCCTTGCTTTATACAGATTGTCTCCCACAGACATGAGAACTGGAAGTTTCATGAAGAGGTCCAAGTGATCGAGACATTAACTTCAAGGTCTAGTCTCTGCTGGAATCCTTGATGAAGAAGTTGTCTGGGATCCCAAGATTCTTCTAAGCCAATCTTTCCATCAGCTCTTTGTATATGGCACCATTAGCAGCTTGTCTTCACACTGTAAGAGTTCTTGACCTTAGAAAATATACTACTTAGAGCACTGACAGATAATAATAAAAACAATACAGAAGGGAATTTGGGCAGAAAAGAAATCTCAGCTTTCTAGATTTTTTTTTGCAGGATAGTTTTAGTTTTGATCAGTCAGCTCTAATGTGGAAGCCAGGAAAGAGCTGACTCAGTGAACACACTAASTGGTGATTGCACACAGCAACCTAATGATAACAATGATGATGTTGTGGTAACTTGTGWACAGCTACTGAGCATCACTGGGAGAGAAGGAAGAACCCTGCAATATATTGCTGTGAGTCCTAATAGACCAGTGGAATTCCTGTTGTCAGAGTCCTGAGGGAGGTCTTGAACCATTGCTAGAGCTGGGAGGGGGCAGAAAAAGGCAGTGTCAGCTGAGTTCTCTAAGCTCTTTGCAAAGGTGAGTCAGACTATTACCCTTGTTTTGCACAGCTTTGTGTGATTAGCCCARAGTGACTTACCCAAAATGAGCTACCCCTCAAGATGTCCAGCCCATCTTATCCAATTGCCAGCCTGTCACTCATCAAGTTACAACAACAGATCCCTGGAAGACTACAGTCCCTAACCTCTGAAATGGCAGTGAGCAAATCCCATAAAGAGAATGAGAGCTGAGATAATGTTCCTGCTGCTGGCTGTTACCTGAGAAAATTCTAGAGGCAGTGTTCTCACAAACAGAACAGGAGGACAGTGCTGTTGCCGAGCCAGGATGTACTCATTGCATGGGTGGGTTGGTCCCTCTGCCAGCCACAGCAAAGAGAATAATTACACACAAGTACCTCTAACAGGAGCAAGCAGAGTATCTATGCATTTACTGGCAAGTTGGATAAGGGTGTTGCAGAATCACAGAATGGGCTGGGTTGGAAGGGAGCTCCAACTCCATCTCCCTCCAAGCCCTGCCGTGAGCAAGGACACATTGTATTAGACCAGGACAGTCCATGGCCTTGAACACGCCCAGGGGCGGGGCAGCCACAGCTTCACTGGGCCTGTAAGATCCCAGAGCCGGAGTCTCACCACCCCCACAGGGAAGGAGATAAATTCACTGCATTCACCAAATTCAACCACATTGGGCTGGTGGGGGGCAAGGGAGAAGAGGCAGCCACTGCGGCTGGATGGAAGCACAAGGRCAGGTCGAATAGATTTACAAGAAGATCTGAAGCAGGAACTTCTCAGCGTAAGGCAGCAGTTGCAACAAAATACACCAATATCACGTGGCAATCGATACGGATCGAAAATGTGTCAGCTTTACAAAGCACCTCCCTATTTCCAAGAGGATCATTAAGAAATGAAAAAAAAAAAAAAAGCACAACTATTCACTGCAGTTAACACAGTTGAAACCGTGTTTTATGTCTAGAGCTGAAGTCATCGCATGACTTCATGTCTGAAATGAGCGAATGGAAAAGAACACATGGAAAATATCGCTGGGCTTGGGGCTCGGGCCGCTGCTTCCCGCGGTCACCGCCAGGGGTCCCCCGCGCTCAATCGCACCGCGGGSAGCTCTTTCTGTCCGGGCAGGATGTTTGTCACCCCAAGCCAGCCCTTCCCCCGCCCGTGCGACACAACCATCCCACAGCTCTCCGGAGCACGCCACTGACCTCTCACAGCCCTTCCCCAGGCTGAATCCCCGTGGTTAATGACACATCGCTCTGGGCTTTTGTGTGCATGTAGTCCCACACGCAGAACAGACGGAGCCGCAGCAATGAATCCATGATCTGTCTGCATGGTCACAACATCTGCACATGTGTGAGACATGGGCACAGAGGCCAAACACATCTCATGCTAGAGGCAAACACGTCCTTGCTTCTCAGAGGCTGCAAGCACCAGTGCGATACCAGATTTCCTGGGATGGATTTGAGCCTTGCAAACCCATATGCGAGAATGCCTGTGGTTAYAAAGCGTGGACTATAAGTAACTGGTGGGTAATTATGGAGGGATGTGTCTGTGTGGCTCAGCGCCAACATCAACAGAGGGAAGAGCTCTGCCTATTGAGTCATCAGCAGCGTTTCCTTCCAGCCCTTGGGTTTCCCGACAGGTCCCCTCTGAGTTGCTGCCCAGACCCACAGTGGCTGAGCTCATAAAAGCTGCTGAGCTCACACCCGCAGGGAACAGGGCTCCAGACCCCCACAGGCAGGAGAGCTTTCCTGGCCACGACCATGCTTCAAGGACATGGTGCCTCACCAGCCTCTTTGTTACAGCATAGAACTGAACTGRATACCAACATCCCTGTGCCAASCACCACAGRGGCTTTAGAGGCACCCTGCCATCAYCAAACAAGGGCTGCAGSAGTCACACGAGAGTTTCTGTGCCCCATCCCTTTGGTTATCCATGAGTCCCAAACTGTTCATGGCCCRAGTGCCCCCATGTAGGAACTAAATCAGCATTTCCTCTGCAGGAAAAGAGTTTGGCTAATGAGAGATTGCTACATGAGAGGAAGATGTTTCTTAATCAGAGACCAGACCCGATCAAAGACCACAGAAGTGTGCCAGACCTTCACATTATCACAAGGGGAACAAATACACAGTCAGGTGTTTTTATTTTACCATATTGAGGTGCAAGGCTACCGGAATTCTTCTACATTTAGTTATTTTCTGCTATTTGCTATAGACTTTTCATTCACTTTGCTATAGACTTTTCATTCAGTTTGTCCTACTGCTTCCTTCTGGTTTTCTTCTTTTTCTATTCCTTTCTCAGTTCCACATTTTGGGTTCTGTTTCTTCTATTGTCACTATTCCTTCCAACAGAGCTGAACAGTGAACACATGCTGATCTGTCTGCTCCATGTAATTCCCCACTATAATTTTCACTCAACAGATTTSTTAGCCCCATAAAATAGTCACTGAAAGGTTCCCAACGACAAGGAAATCTTTCAAGGATTCTAAAAACCTCCTCTCACTGGATCAGGTGCCAGACCACATGAACAAGCTAAAGCAACTGGTTTGGTGGGGACCAGAGGGTACATGCCAGGGTTCTGCAGTAAAGCATCTGCTCAGTGGCCTGTGGGCTTTGCTGTGCTACTGCAGCAGAACCYTGACATCTCTGCCAGAGTAGAATAATTCCTCAAGTCTGCAGGACATCTGAAGACATTTCTGAAGACCAGGTAAGCAGAAGCTGAAAAATTCAGCTTCAGAACTGCATGTATCTCTGAAACAATAAATGTTTTGAGTGATCAGCATTTCTAGGCAGTGAAACAAATGAGCATTTCCATTCCCAGGGGAAGTGGGAAGCAAGCAAACTCCATTCCTCTGTTCTGTGGCGTACAGGAAATCTGAGTGATTGATGGCAGCAGTAGGAAATGCACATTCAGCTTATATTTCCAATGGAAATTACTCGCCACCTCACCCCTCTGCTTCCTGTTCCTTCACAYCCCCCCACACTCCGGCTGGTAGTTGTAGCATGTGTGAATCAGGGAGGAAAAAGGAAACAGGACTTGTTAGACTGCTTCCCCCCACCCCAATTTAAATGAGAAAGATAAAGTGCAAAACCAAAGGGCAAACAGCTGTTCAGGCCTGAGCTCTTTTTGCCCACAGACCCAGGATGGTGATATAGGGATGGCCTAAGGAATCCKGCAGCACTGCTCCCCATCAGTGCCAGGTGCGGAAGGCCCCTGCTTACAGAACATCTCCTTGCATTACAAAGCAGAAGGCAAAGAGGCTTTTCAGGATCTGCCCAGTTCACAGGGATGCCAAGATGCAGYGTCTGGCAGGCAAGAGAAAGAACCGTAAGGAACGCGGGAACATCCGCTGGCGGGAGGCGTGTCCCTGTTCTTTCCCAGGCGGCTCACTGAGAGGTGCTTATTTTTACAAAGCARGCTCTGAGATCTTAAATAACCAATGTTGTCGTGGTGCCCTAAACCAATGAGTATGTGACCTACTCRTTCCCATTCTGTCCCTTGACCTTTTCCCATAGCATTCTCCAAAAGCATCACATGAAAAATGG
This sequence comes from Malurus melanocephalus, assembly GCF_030028575.1. Classification (NCBI taxonomy): domain Eukaryota; kingdom Metazoa; phylum Chordata; class Aves; order Passeriformes; family Maluridae; genus Malurus; species Malurus melanocephalus. The sequence continues at coordinate 1,651,646 of NW_026623328.1, read as the reverse complement.
CCCTTCTCAGCTCTCCAGAGGCTTTGGAGACAGCATCAAAGCTCTGTGCTTATAAACAATTCCAGCTAGGCCAAAATGCCATTCCAGCATCAGGGGTCCCGGGATTTGCAAGCCTGTCACAAGGAACTGGAGGGAGAGGGGGCAGGGGAGAGGCAGCRTGTGTTGCCAAGGGAAGGCAGAAGCGAGAGTCAGGCAGCTGGAGTGTGAACTGAGCTCCAGGCAAGCCCTGTGGGCTGAGACAAGGTTTGCACACACACCTGAGACTCCACAGGATCCTTCTGCCTCCTTCCTTATTACAAACAGCTCTCTAAGCATAGGCTGAAGCATCATTTACCTCACTGATCCTTCAGTCTAATCTTCCCATTCTCTTCCCCCTTCTCTCAGCTTGCTCATCCACTAACACTCCAGCATCCATTCTGGAGAGGAATTTACAGCCCAGCTGAAGACAGAAAACTCAGCAGAGGGGCAGTCTTTGAGTATCAAGACTAGTTATTTGTGGAYTCTTCAGGCTTTGAATAGCAGCTGTCCAACAAATACCTACAGGAATTCCTGTCAGTTCCCTCTGGTGTCTCACACCATCCCTGGCACATTCCTGCCTTTTGCTGAGAAAACTTGAACTGTTCCCAGTTTTTSTGTTTCCTCATAGTTCCAGATCTAGCTTCCTTTGGTGATGGCTGCACACACTCCTTGAACACCTTCTAAAAAGAAAATGCTGCAGAAGACGCTCCATAATTGAGTGAGACTTTCCCTCAACCATCATCCTACTCCTGCAACTTCCATTTTGCCTGTATTTGTTCCTCCACAGAATGTCAACTGGAAGAGACCCACAAGGATCCTCAAGTCAAACTCTTTAAATGAATGGTCCACACAGGGTCCAAACCCACAACCTTGGTGTTATTAACACCATGCTCGAACCAGCTGAGGTGATCTCAGGGGTTTTGTCCTCCTGTTCCTACTACAGGCTACAGGCAAGGCCTTCAGTGGGGCAATCCACAGCAAAGGCTATTTGAGGACTAATTGCAGTTCAGGGACCATAATCCCTTGTTTCAGTGCACTCCTTTAGCCATGAAAAGGGAGACAGACCTGAACAAAAAAGGACTTTAAGTCACTTGTAACCATCTACCAGCACACTGCCACCTCACCCTGGAGCTCCACCAYTCGAGGTCACAGACTACACAGCACAACCCAGCAGCCAAGGAAAACCATTTTAATGCCTGAATACGTGGACTGGTGCTAGTGGCAGCCAGGCAGGTTTGTATTTGGGTACTCTTACGTGGCAATAGGCACACTGCACTCTTGCAGGRCAATAATTTCAGTCYCAAYAAGGAAACTGGATAATTACAGAGAAAAGCAGCAGGCACTTCAATCATTCCTACTGTGTCAGGTCTTTTAAAATGTCATTGAAAAGAAATGGTGGGATAATGAATGCCTTGACTCACTTTCAAAGCACCTGGCAGGACAGACAAGAGGAAGCAACAAGGTTAGGAGGRCTCCATCATCCTTCCTGGTTCCTGAGGACTGACCCTAGAGGGTGGGAGAGCTGGGACAGGAAGGTGTGATCATAGGATGGCATAAAATAGAAATACAGTCATGTGAATTCTATTGCTGTAGATGCCTCTGGTTTAAGAACAAACCTCCTGACTTTATTCTGGTTGATCTTGTTCATTTTGTGTTTTAGTTGTGGCCCTTCTTCACCATTTTCCCTTTTATATAGCATCAGAAAAGCATTAACTCATGCCTTTGTTTCATTCCACTGACATAACTGCTTAAATATCCTTCCTGATGTTTGGACATGTATCACTTGGCCAGACATTTAGAAATTTAAACCATGGAAGCTGGAGTACATTTTAAAAAATTAGAAAATATGTGGACAATTCTTCTGCTATTTTAACAATATGAAGACTCAACACTTGTGTAAGTCTGCCAGCAAATGCAGGGAAATATGTGCTTACCCGGCACAAATATTAAACTGAGCACATCGATTTTTAGAGCCACACTTTTACGACACACCATGCACACATGCTGTAACCCCCACATTCACAAACACACATTTAGAGCACATAAAGCAGGCACAGATTATTTTCAATGCAAAGCACCTTTTCCAATAGGCAACAGGATCATGTGTACCAAGGGAACATACATACACTGAGCATGCAGACAAAACATCCATTCAATCCATGTAACAAAGATTTAGGTCTACTAAGTRAAGAATTGCAGCTGTATATCCATTTAGAATAAACTTGATATTAGCAAATGCATAATTGCTGTGAAAGGAAAAAATACATCTGATGCACTCAAAAAAACACCCTTAATTGTTCAGCCCAGAAAACAGGAAAACAAACAATCAAATGGAATGCCATATACACAGGCACTGTATGTGCACAGAATGTACACTGGAGAAAGCACAGCACCATAAACAAACACAGTATTCCCAAAAGACTTATCCATGCACTTCTGTTGTGCTCAAATGCACACAGGCAGATCCTTAACCATACACTCACTTCCATAAATACCTATCAGAACAAAAGGCCATTACATGTAATAAAGAGTCAAAAATCCAGGCTTTGGAAATGAGGAACACACCACACAAATACCCAACTCATGCATAAAGGTGTTATATACGTGCTCCACAGAAATAATTCCTAGGCCTTAAAATGCAAGCTGCAGTTAATAAGCCTAATACAATGGGGGCTGCCTTTTCCCCTGAAGTTCAGAGCACAGCACACAGAGCAGTGGGGCTGAGGTCACTGGCCCCACACAATTTCAGTGCCTACAGCTCATGTGTAGAATTTMATCTTCTCCCAGAGGCAGCACCTGCACTGCTCCTGTAATTCTCCAGAGCCATCCTAAAAGTATGTAAGCTACTGTGTCTGGACTGCCCTGCTGCAGCCAAAAGCCATTTGGAGATTCACTGGCAATTCTCCCATTTTTCCCCTGTCTAGGGGACCCAAGAATTCGATTTTATGGGGRGTAAAGTACTGCAGCCCTCACATGACCACCTCAATTAGTCCTGTGCCCTCTTACCTTACTGCTTATACAGCTGCAGTGGAGGGCAGCCACTGGTTCCACTATAGTGCCAGTCACAATCTGAGCAACAAGGCGACTGCTGGAGGTGGAGGATAAAGGCATTTTRCTCTCCTTTATTGCCCAGATGAGACCTCTGATAATTTCACAGTCAGACTATCGAGTACCTAAACAGAAACAAATGCACCTAATCAAACGCATCAGTGGGCAATGGCAGAGCAGCCAGCCAGGCGTGACTCCAGCATTAATCAAACACAGGAGGCAGAACACACTGCTGCATGCCCCAGGCCTACAGACAGCCTTCCACTTCAGAAAGGTTTGCATACACAGAAAACACTCCTGTTCCAYAGCTTCTGTCCACTACAGGCTAAATGGGAAACCCCAGTGACCCGCTGGACACAGATTCTGGCTTGCAGCTTGAATACCAGACTCAGCTTCAGAAGCTCCACATTCCAGACCTATGGACACACATGTCCAGCTATGGACACACAAAGCAATCCTATGACAGGTGATTCATTTCATTGACTGCATATTGTTTAAAAGTACCTGACCTAAACCCATCATAAAGGCTCAGAAACAGCAAGGTGCATCCAAAGCATGTTTGCTTCTGCTTCCACAAATGTTCATTTCTCTCTGCTGTGATGAGATCTAGACTTGTTTAGATACAGCTGTCCATGTTAAGTGAAACAAAATGCCATCCACATCTCTCCTGTCAGGGAAATGGGAACCAACACTACTCCCCTAGTTCTACCAAGAGTTGCAGTCTCTCTAAACACCACAAACTTGCACAGTACTACACATGGAAGAGGATCTCATCCTGCTATCAGAGCCCAGCCTGATGCCACAGCCACAGAGGAGACAGACAGAACTTGGGGTCTGCCTTGTCCCTCCAAATGCCTCTGACCAAGCAAAGGCTGTGGAAATCCACAAAAATGGGGAGTATCTTTTTCTCCAGGTGCTCTATGTGGTAAGCAGAGCTAACCGAAAGAAAAGCAAAACAAATCAGGAGAGACTAATGAATAAAAATAACAGACTCTCTGCTTTTCTCCTTGTAATTTCCCCACCCCAGACAGCTGTAATGTGGAAAGTATTGAAATTTAAATCACACCTCAGCCTAACCTCAGCTGACAGGCTGCCAATGCAATAATCTCAGCCTGGCTATCTTCTCTCAGGGAGAACGACAAACCAACTAAAGCAAAGTGATAAATTTTCAATTTTATTTTAAAATATACCAGATGGGAGATTTTATTGGAGTCATAAATATGTCAAAAGCAATGTTGGCATATGATWGGAGATTGCCCCCACCAAGGGAGCAGCTCTCCTTGTTTAGAAGTGCCATCAGATTCTTAATAAGAKGCTCCAGTTACACTGCAGCAAAATAGTCCTTATATTAAGCCAATTGAATGTCTATTTGCCAGACGTCTTTCTTCTCTTCTCTGCAAGYTCCAGCTTCTTAAACACAGGAGAAATGAGGGTGCTGAGGTCAAACCTAAGCATCACCAGTTTGGGTTCTCATTTTGTTGTTGGAAAACGGCTGAAAAGTATTTCTCACCAGTATTTGAAAACAGAATTTCATGTCAATCAATGAAGCTTTCTTTGATTTCCTAGAATCCTAACCAGCAGGTGTCAACCAAGTTCAGCGTCAGATTTAAAGCAAATCAAATTCAAGCCCTTAATCCTAGCCATGGGTCAACCTCAAATTACGGAAATAGCGCTTGGCCTCAGTCCCAAAATTTCATGTGAGCTAAACCAGGCCTAAATCCCACCAGCCACTTCCAGAAATATGAGCTGCCTTTTGTAGCCTCTGCACCTCTCCTCCTTCAACCACTGGTGCTGTGACAGATCACAGTAGTCTAACAGGAAGAAGGCTGATACTTATGCTTTTTCATCATTTCAAAGGTTTTACAGACTGGCTCTACCAGCTATGTCTCTGAGCATGATTCCAACCTSCCAGCTTACTTTGTGAATGCTCATATTCTTACATCAGTAAATTCAAATCAATCAACTCTACCACCACTGACTCCCATCATCACAAAATCTGGCTCACTGAAACTTTGACACTGAAAACTTAATGCAAAGCAAGTKAAAAATAACAGTAATCTGTTCTTTTATGTTTTTTCATATAAATGCTGTGCAGATTAAATCTTTTAGCCACAAAACTGTAAAAAGGGGTTAGAGAATTAGTAAGGGAGCCAGTAYATAAAATATTACAAAACAATAACCTGCAGTTATAGCAAATATAACAGTTACAGCACCACAGAGGGCAAGGCAAGAAGGAAATATAAGCAAAAAGTAATATAAGGTTAGGTTAGAGGTTAGAGGTCTGTGGTCTTTTTAGACATTACTTGTTCCTCACAGTCAAAGGAGTGGTAGATGATTTCAGTAATCTCTCTAACAGATTGATCATTTGCTGTAGAAGCTTTTAAAAAACTTTGTGAACATAAAACAYCATCAAGTACATTTATCACAAAATATCATCCTCCTACCCACAGCCTCCAGTCCTGGACATGCCATTCATTGGTCTTGAAGCAGCAGATGCATCGAGACAAGCTGAAGCTTTTARCAGCTTTTTAATCTGAGGGAGCAGATTGAAATAGAAGAATCATACCCATCAGTCTTAGGTTTAAAATATTTTGATTTCATGTACYACACAGTGAGGCTGGCATTCCTCTGGCTTCTGCAGTGTTTTCGATGGGGACTTGTACAATTCATCATTGATTGGCACGAGGTCAAGGAAATCTGGCAAAGTACAAAACAGCTGGGAAAGAATTCAGTCGCAATGTAATGCTTTTGACGAAACAGAAACCCATGCTGGGGATATGAAAGAGGATGGCCTGACTTTGCTCTTCCACCCTCGGGAGGACTCACTGCAAAAGCAGAATTGGCCAGTTCCAGCCACACTTGAAACTATCATTTCCTGAAATTCCGTCTAACAAGCCCCAGCACTGATAATGATGGAAGAGCATGGACAAAGCTGAATTCAGGAACACWGCTTCCTTCACAGGTTAAAAGGTCTGTGAGGTCATTTCCATTACAGAACCCATGGAACTATTTGGGGCACTAATGCCTATCAGAGTGCTCTAATGGGCTGATGCACAATGGTACAGCCAAGCTGTAACTCCTCCAGGACACAGATTGCAGCTTGCTGTATGTCTGTGCAATATTTAGCACAATTGAGCTTCAGCTCTAATAACAGCCTCTAAGTGTTACCCTGCTGCAACAATGGGCAGTGATAACTTAGATAATAAAAATAACATAATGCATCAGGAGTATCTATGGCATAATTACACAGTTTATTCAAAGCACCTAATCAAATTGTTCAGCAACTTAGCATAAACACGGACATAGAGGCAGATACTCCTAGATTAAGGAGCAAATTATGATTAGCGCAGGTATAATTGCCTTGAAATTCCCCACACTTTCAGTCAAGCCAAGGACTAACAGCATGTTCAAGCAAGCACGTGTTTCTCCTTGTGAAAGATAAGCCCCAAACACTTGTTTAAAAGCAATGTGAAAAAGCAGGGATCTGTGAGTACTGCACCTCTGAGCCCAGGAGGAACTGACCTCAGGCAGCTTGGTTAGCTTCAGACTGACTTAAGATGCCTTTGGGGCATTTTCTAGTTAAGATGCTGCACTAATAAAGTCTATTTAATTATTTGAATAAACTTTACTATTTAGTCAATCACTTAACAAAGGAGTGAACTCATTTAGGTATTGACTGGTTAACCTACCTGGCAAACAAGTAATACCCAGGCAAGCAGGAAAGTTACTTCACCAGGTTCCTCAGGTCCCAGTCCTTCCAGTAACGGGTAAACCTGCTGTCTCACTAGAAAGCTGTCCCATTAAATCATTGCAGCAGACTGTAACTACAAAGGTCTCAGAAGACTTCTCATATTTGGTAGCCACTTGACATCAACCCCAACTTCATACAGAAGACCCTATTATAACCTCAAGAACATGTAATGCTGACATCCAACAACACAGTGTCCCGTCCAGCACAAGACACCCTCCTTTCCAGCACACCACTGAACACCCCTCCAGTGCTGTCAGATGTCACACAAACTCACTTGTGCTCCTGCTATGTGTCTGTCCACCTTCAGGAAAAATCCAAGCAGCAATTCATATGTAGAGCTGGAGGCCTGAAAACATACATCCGCCTTTCAATGAATTAGCAGCACCAGGAACAACCCACAGGGGTGGGGAATTGGCAAAAAAGTCTGCAATCAGGTCAGCTCCCGTAGTCCTGCTAGGACCTCTCCTTTTTGTTTCCCTGATCCTTTCTTCCCTTCCTAGCACCACGCCAAGACCTGGACACATGAGCAGACAGAGGCTCTGATGCAGCAGCTACCTTACAAATTATATAGCAAATTAAAATTACTTTATGACAGTGATAACACCATCATCTGTAGTGTTCATGGGTTAATAAATTGTGTCCATGAATGAGTATGTGCTGAYTCACTAACTAAGCAGCAAGAGCTGTTCATCTCCTCTGCAGTACCCTGAAAACCAGTGTCCSTCCTCTGCCAAGGAATTCATTTTCCCTGCTTTGCAGAGGGGAGAAGGAGGGAATTACTTCCTCTTGCTGGCTTCCCGCATTAGCAAAGCCCTGGAGGTTATTTAAATGGGAACTTCAAAGGAGGTGTATGATCGGCTGTTTACTGCTGGAGGAGCTCATTTTACACTCAGATTTAAAAGCCTCTCTGACTCAGAGGCAAACAGCATCACTTACAGTTTTCGAGCCTCTCAGACACAGCCAGCTCAGGTGAAGGGGACCAGCAAGAATGGGACAGGCAGAGAAAGGATTTTCTTTTTTTAATGTTAGACAGGAAGGATTTTCAAGCTCAGTAGGGAGTGATGGGGAATGGTTTTCCATGAACAGAGAATGTTCAAATGCTCCAAATGGGGAATAAGAGGCTGTTTGGTCTTTAGGACAGTAAGGGAAGAGAATTATGAAAAGCTGTTCTGAAGCACAGGGACAGTTACAGAGGGAAGAAAATCAGAGATTCTCATGTACTGAGCCTCTTGCACACTTACCCACTGCTCCTTTTCATCAGGTCTTGAGGCTACTACGTATTAGCTGCGATTCATTCCTCCCGTCACTCTTTCCTCCTGGGGATGGCTGTGGATCAGGCAATGACTTACCTTGGGAAGGCTTATTAAGCAGATTCACTAATACAGAAGGAAGATTAAAAAAACCCTGCTCCTGGCACTTGGAGTGGAAGCTGCATTTGTGATGTGCCTTTGTTCTCCTAAGCAYTGATTTCTCAGTCTGACATTAGGGTGGATTTGGAAGGGAGATGAGTTTTAGAGATAAGGTAATTCCCCCACCACCAGATTAGATCCAGCAGCAGTCCATGCCATATCAAGGCAGCACAGTTCCTTAACTGCACCTTTTCCCTGTTCCACTTAGCTTTGGTCACTGAGAATCTACCACACATGTGAAATTTAATTGGATAGCTTTAATCATGTTTATAAGTCTGGAGTTTGAGGGTTTTTTTCCTACAAGGAGAGAAGAGCTCTTCACCTCCATCTGTTTAAGAAGCAGGCAAGATCAAAGAAACCATCTCCCTGGAGAATCTRTAAGTAGAATTTGTAAATACAGGAGCTTCTGAACTTGGGCATATGGACTTGCCCCTAAAACTCATGCTGGTCAAACAACAAAACTATGAATTTTCAACTAAATCTATGCATTTTATTCTCCCATGGGCATAACTAAAATGGAATCTTCTGAGAAAAAGCCATTTCGAGAAATTTTCTGACACATTCTCCCTAATACTGCCTACAGGAGGAAGCAGCAAGATTAGCATGGTAGAAATATCACCTTGTGGGAGAAATAAGCTCCAGGTAGTGCCAGCACTTACATATGGTTGAATATAACTGCTCCAAGCATATTTCAACTTCTGTCTCCATCAGGCTGGCAAATTATTGCATATATATTCATCTGACACAAAGAAAGTGGGCTCTTGGAAGGATCTTTTTTTCTCTTCTGAAAAATAAAAAAGGGTTGCTTTAATTAGAATCTACTAGCTGAAAGCCTTTTTTTTTAGGAGCAATTGCATCAATTTTGTTCCATTAGCCACCATATGAAGTCCGATCAGGAAATAACTTGATATGTAGTTGAAAAAAGAAAGCAAATGAGAACAGACCAACAAAACTCACTGCCTAGAAACAATCAAGCACCCAAGAGTATTGGAGGGGTTGATGAATGCATACCCTTACTTATGCACTTCATTCCTTTTCCCATGATTGCAAAGCACATGAAAGCAGAGGAGTGACAGCCATAGGAAAATGGTCTCAGAAGGTCACAAACCACAGCTGTATCTCTGCAAGCACTGGTGATAACCCTGAATCCCAACTGATTCCCAAGCAGGCACTCCAAATGCCCTACAGGCATGTGCCAAATGTGTTTGCTCTCTCCCAAGTTCATTAAGAAGTTTCTGCACTGAGAGCACTGCCCAGGCTGCTTTGGTCTCCTGAGGCAAAACYGTGTTATCGGTTCCACCTGCACCTCCACAACTACAGTCAGCATATTCAAGGGTGCACAGATCAAACTTTTGCTCAAGTTTTAGATTATTCAGGCTTACATGTGACAATGGCTGTGTCTTCAAAGTGCTCTGAAAGAAACTAGCTGGAGGGCACGGACATGTTAAACAAGGGACTGTTTTTGCAAAAACTTTCTGTCAGTTTATTCAGACAGATGGGAAGGCTGTCCTCTGTGAAAGGCCCTGTTCTGGGGGCTCAGAGATGAAAAACAAAATGTAAATTCAACAAGTGAATATTCATAAGATGAAAACTTCACAAGACTATTTTATATTTAGAAGCCTTTGCTTGAGAACATACCTCCCAACACCAGACATTTAAACTAATGAACCATCCAGACTGACACTACCTCTGAACCTTCTCATCACACCAGCTCAGCAAATAACCTCTCTTGGGAGATCTAGAGCTGACAGGAACCTCTCCCTCTAGGGCTGCAATCAAGCCAGCTCTAGATGTACCAGTGAAGCCCAAATCTGATCTGTTCTCTTCTTCAAACTTCAGGCTGRGCTAATAAAATATGATTTCTTTAGCTGAAACAGCACTCAGAGATCTTCCCTCCCCAATTAAACCCCTTGGGTCAGCCTATCATTTGTTCTAAATCTTTAAAAAAACCATTGAAACACATTTCATCCTGACCCAAGTAAGGAACAAGACTGAAATTAAGTAACCCATGAAAAGAAGATATAGATTGTACAGACTGGTGAATTTAGGATGCTGAGAAATAAATTTTTTGCAACGGTTATTATTTGCTATGCACAGTTTTGTCTGTAGACAACAAACCAGACAGGGTTCATTAATATGCTACATAAATAGCTTTTAAACTGATAGTTAAATTACATAAGACAATATGGGTACTGATTTTTAGACTGGATCATTTTAGTAATGCATCCACACCAAAATTCAGAATTTTGACATAAATGCAATGTCTAGGCAGACTACACCTTATGGTTAMAATGGTAAAATCACACTTTGATGATATTGATAACTTCTGGTGAGGTGAACAAGCCCAAGCAGGAAGTTATTTCTGKCTACTGCACTCAGTCATGTCATTCATTTTCTCTTATGCACAATTCTTTCCTGATACATTTTCTGAGTACTATGTCATGCAAATAAAACAGAACTGTTTTCAGAAGGCTACACAAGACCTTTGCCACCCCTTGTATAGATATCAGTTCCAGTTGTGTTCTTAAAGGTCAGAGCTTGAAACAGAATAATGRAAATAAGATTCAACTGCAGTATTTGCACTATATCAGGCAGTACAGCTCAAACAGAAAAAAGCTATCACAAGTCTACCTTACATGATAATTAAAAAGCCAAAAAGAAATTACTGTTTCCAACCCTAAATCCTCYTAATCATATCCAAAACTATCATTGAAGGTAGCAGAATTAACAGAACAAAGCCTATAGATTCTTATTCAGATCACAGTGGTATTTCCTAGACACACTAAAGAAGGACACACATGCTAAGACCGAGCCCCTTTTTCAGGCAGCTCTGTCTAAATGGATGATGTTTAGTCTGTTTGCACACTGAAGAACTAAAGCAGAGGGAAAACAGCCCACTGCCCAACAACTCTGTCTACATCAAGCTTTTTAACATCCTCATCATCGAACTGTCAGAGCATCTTTCACTAATATGCTGACTGGACCACAAAGCAGAAATAGGCTTTCTGTGACAGATGCTATCCCAGAACCTGGAAAACAAACCCAGATCTTCTGGATCCAGGCTCAATCCTCCCACCCCACCCTGTGAACGCCTTCATTGCTCTGCCCACGGCAGTGAAATATTGTATTCAGAGAAATTGCTAGTAGAGAACTTGAGAATCCAACTGAAATTTCCTATCATTAAGAAAAAGTAGCAGCAGTGACAGCAAGTAACAGAAGTGTTTCTTTAAGTGACAGAACTGACATTTTGGTGATGTGAAGCCCTCTCACTGCTAGGATTTTGAAGTGCTGATATTTTATCATTAAATTGGAACCCAGCTAGTAAGTATCAATAACATGAGAAACTCAGCAGAGAAACAGTGACCCCATTATATGTGAAAGAGCACTGCTATTTTAGCTGAAGAAACATATGTTTTGTCAGCCTGCTAATACATTGCAGGAGTTCCTCTTGGATTTTACTTAGGAAGAACCCCCACGCAGATTCCTCTGCAAAGCTGCAGGATTTGAGACACTGGATGAGTCTAGGAAAAGCTGGAGACCCAGTTTCAGCTTCCATATGGACTGATAATCCATAACCACATATAGAACTGCTGAAGACTGCAGAGGAAATCCTAGCTCTAGCAAAGTCAATAATTAAATTTTCATTAATTTCAAGGGGGCCAAAACTTTTCACTGAAGCTTTGGCTTCAGTAAACAGTTGATCTAACTGTGAAGTATTTCCTACTGGATAAATATGTCAAAACCACATAACAACAAACTGAACCAAGACAAACCAACCTGATCCTTCATATTAGTTCAGGCCATAGTTGTGCTTCAGAAGAGTTTTTGATGTAGTTACTCCAGTCTGTCCTCCAAACACCATGCACAAGTGACATTGTGTGTGTCATGTTTCTCAAACAGATACTGCCCAGTAATTTAACAACCAAATGGTTTTTAATGTTCATCAMACTGTTGTCTGTGCTTCCATCACACAGAAGTTGTAAGACCACCTGTGTAAGAGGACTGAACAATTGAGCTTTGTGTCCTAAGGTATCAATGCTGATCTACACCATCCTCCCTCACAAAACAGCCGCATATGAGAGAAGTCTTTATACAAGTCTGTCATACTGCACAGTTTGTCCACTTTAAGGTGATTTTTTTATCTTTGTCTTTGATTTTTCCTCTTTGTTCTGTTAGTGTTTCAGCATTAGAGGAACCCGTTCCTTTAACATTATAAATGTCTTGGATTGTAACTCCCTTTAGGCTCTGCTGCAGTATCACTGAACTCAACTACCAAACAGCCTCATTCATTCTGACTTCAGAATCCATTATTCTTATGCTTGCCTGCACTGCCAAGAACATTTGACACAGMTTTGGGAACATACCAGATGCAGTACCTATGGAGGATCTATTTCCTCAAAGAAGGGAGATAATCCTCAAACTCAAAGCAGGACTGCCAGAAAAATACATGCAAGAGATATGAGGAAAAAAACATAAACACCAGAATAAGGGAAGCATGTCCAGGCATCATTGCCAAGMTCAGCAGGTATGCTACACAGCATACCTTCACTTCATCTGGCTTCAAACTGCTCCTTTTGCAGGCAATAAAATTACTGCAGAAATCCCAGGGAATAAACTGAGTTAACACCCCATTAAATACAACAGACTTTCAATCCAAGGTAAAGATGTGCCCAGATTAAGCTACCCCTGTACAAACTGGCCCATGGGTAGCATAGATCACTTCTACTGACTTACAGTCTGAAAGAAAGAAAAGAAGAAGCTGAGATGAATTTCTACAAGGTAAGAAAGGATTTGTTCTTTGAAGCATGCTTAAACAGCACAATGTATTCTTCCATAAACATTCTTTCCACAATTGAATGCACACCCCGAGGGAGAAAGCCTGGAATTTGTTATTTTACATATTTTCTTTTATCAGTAACATGATCTTGCCCCTCATCCCCCTCCCCCAGATTAAGCAGCCCTGATTTTATCCCTTCAGTTTGTTTTGTCAGTRTCTGGCCTGGAAACTGGTACCAAAGAGAACAGGCACTGTTGCTCGGCTGATTTGTTTCCCCTGTTTCTCAAAAGACAAGATGATTTAAAAAACTTCCATAGTTTTGCCTTTCCTAAATACTTCAATTGCAGTAGTTGTGAGCCCCTTCCAAATCCACTATCCCTCCACTGACATTCATAACAAAACTTTATAAGGAAAAGCTTTCTTGGCAGAGGCACTTTTATTTGGTTATAAGAGTCCATTTTATTTGGTTTTAAGCTGCAACAGCTCAGCACAAAGGAAGAGTGCAAGAGAGGGAAAGAAAGGCAAGACAGGAAAACATACAGATAAGGACAACAGCATGAAGCCAGGAGTTGTATTTTGATTGTCTTGTATTTACTGACAGCCCCAGGTGCTGAAAAGAAGATAATTCACTATAACTTGTGCTCCYACATCAATTCAGTGTGCAGCCTCAYGAAACTGGGAGCCAAAATGCAAGCAGGGTACCTCCAGAAAGGAGCTCCTGCTTCTCTTCCTCTCCTCTCTGATCCTCTTGCTCACTTCACACAAACCTGCACTTGCCAGACCCCTACAGGGTCTCAGCCAGTTCACAAAATACAGAAAACTTTCAACAACAAAATGCTGTGTAGTTTTTTAGTATTTTGATGCATTAGTGAAGCTCAGAGTTGGGCAGTAGTTCCACAGAGAAGCAGCTCCCACCTTGCTGTACACACTCCAGCTGGTGGGGCTGTTTAAGTGTGAAGCTGCTGCAGGCTCCCAAAACCAAAAACAGCTCTGCAAAGACAGAGCACWGTGTAAATACCAACACTTGAAAAGCTTCCATTCCACGGATTTATGTATTCACAGCTCCTGCTAGCTCCAAGTCAGCCGTGCTGATTTTGCCTATCAGCCAACAMGCAGAGACAGCTTTAGGCACCAGAAATCTTTATCACAGCCATTCCTTGCTGTCAGAACGATGACCTCAAAGACAAGCAAGCTCAGGTCATGTTTTCTGTGCTGTACCAGAGTCTCCTTGTAACACAGGAATACTTCCTGAACCACCTCCACCCTGACCAGCTCCCAAAGCATGGTAGGAAAGGAGTAATATAACTGCATGAAACAAAGATATAAATCTATTTTTAAAAAACTCTAAGAAATTGCCATCTGCCTAGAACAAAACCAGGGAATTGACTTAAATTTTCACATGCAGAAGCTCTGGCTCTGGCCTCTGCTGCCAAGCTTTCTCACTCTCATTCCGAGATACCAAGATGGATCATCAGAGGGCACTGCTTCCCTCAGCAGGAAATTGGTTCTTTTCCTTAAGTGGATAGAGATTTCAGACACCTGGAAATGCACATTTACCACATAACTGTGAAKTCCTGAAACTAGGGTGCAGCTGGAATTTCATTTTCACATTTGCTTCTTTTCCTCCTCAAAAGCACTTCTAAGAATGTATGGAATTTGCAGGTTTGAATTCAAACTTACTGAGGCTGAAAACTCAACCCTTACTGCACAAGCTGTAGGTGAATATTAACCTCAAGAATAAAGGCAAATTCTATTTTTGTATCCTTCTGTCCTTATCCTACAAAGCCCCTTCACAGATTTTTTAAAGAGTGAACATAATTCTTACTACCTTTATCACAAAAAAAAGACTGTAAACAGAATTTGATTCTGTGCATTTACATGTGCCAGAGCCACTCATCATTAATGCCAATAAGCAAAAGGAAACKTAAACCCTTCCTCCTGCACATCAAGTTCATACATGTGCCTGAAAGCCACATGCCACTATGCAGCAACTGCAGCAATTTTACAGGAGAARATGCTTTGCTTGGGTAAAAGCAATTTAAGAGAACTGAAATCTTTGGAGGCAATGCCAACACTCGCCCAAACAATTCTTAAACCCAAGGCATAGAGCCTGTGTACTGCAGCATGTACAACATTCATCCTAAAAGCACCCCAGTCCTTTCTGGGAAAGGTGCTAGATTAATTTTCCAGAGCTTTTCACTCTCCCAGACTCAGCCATCCTGCTGGCCTGCACTTTYGATAAACTTCCTGCATCTCTGCCTCCAGCCCAGTTTACTTCTCTTCCTCCGATATTAAAGCAATAGAAACAACGTGGGCAGGAATTTGAAGTGTCATTGWGGAAAAGAAACTCCCTGTGAGAAGAATCAAAATACTGATACAGTTGTTAACATCCATTTTGAAGGGTGAGGGGTTGAAACAGTGTGTTTATAGGCCTCGAATTTCAGCTGGGGATTTCTTTGCAAGTGTCCTGGGCTTAAGCAGTATTTCAAATAAATTAGATGAGGGAATTCTCTCTTGATTAACACTAGAACGGATTTAATAAAACTAGAACTGCCGATATGAAATAGAAAGAGAAATCTCACAGGGCTATTGCTTCAAAACAAAAACTAGAACTCTCTCTCTGATTTGCAGCCAGTCTGGTATTCAGCTGATGTAACATTGTTCTACTCAATTCAAGGAAACCAGATGGTATCTAGCAGCCAAGGATTTGGACAGGCAGAACTCTTTATACATTAAGTTTTTAGAATCCAAATTTATAAACAGAACGATTGGACGGACTTCAATGCACTGACACATTTCTAGGGAAAAGTGAGAATGCCTTTTGCCTTCCACAGCATGCGTGACCATTCAGTAAACAGAATATTTAACAACCTCAGGAGGAACCATTTCATCAACAGGAAAAGAGCACAGACCTTAGAATTATATTAGAATAACTCACATTTTTGTATCTTCAGACAAACAAACCGTTAGTTTTTGCATAGTAAATGGCAAAAACCAAACTCTCACAGCATAAGAATTACAGGTTTATTAATAAAACCCATAAATCACTTTGTATAAATACTATGCCTTGTATTACATAATAGATGTGGATACTTCACCACACACCAAAATGGTACAGTTCATACAAAATCCAGAGATTAGGATGGCAAATCATGAATCTATTTTAAAAAAAAAAAGTTTAAAAAAACCTCAGTACTATGAGCAATGAAGAAGAAAGAAGCAGCAAAACTCTTCATGGTCCGCAAGCAGAAAGACTCTATGGAAGAAATAAAGGAGAGGCACCAATGTACTCCTGACTGAAGGATTCAACTGAAATGAAGCAGAGGTTAAAAAGACCCAATTTCAGGTTCCAAATGAATCCACATTCCACATTATCAACAGGAACCTGCCAGAGCAAGAAGAAGTAATCTCTTCCTCTCAAGAGCCCGAAGCCCTCAGATCCCCCCAACTTCCCTTAGATGATAATTAATCACCAGCCCAATTGACCAGCTGCAGAGTAAACAGGGGGGAACAAACAGGAACAAACAGCACAAGTATTACACCACATTGTCTCAAATTGAGCATGATTTACCACCATCTGCTCCTGGTGCCACAGTCAAGACCACAGGTTAGAAAGGAATTAGGTTTTTCTCTTGTTATGAACTCACTGCTGGTTTGCTCTTACTTTTTCCTCCGGGTGTGCACCTGTCTCGCTGTTCCTGTCTCCAACCCCAAAACAGCCAATGTCACATGGCAGATAATTCCCTTATGCAGGTTTTCCCTTCATTCCTTCTACTTTTAATACTTTACCATTTCATAATTAGTGCTTTAAAAAAATCTCCAAAGCATTCTAAATATAYATAAGGTCTGTCCCAGGGAGAAGACAGTACCAAGCCTGTTGGTATAGAGAGACCAGGCAATAATCTGGCAACCAAAATAAGRAGATATGACCACAAAAGTAATGTAAAAACATGGCTGCTCACAGCTCTGTGACCTCAGAAACAGCAAAAGTGAAGGCAGAAGTCACCCAAACTCCTCCACAGAGCACCTAGACCAAATACAAATGTCACAAGGCTACAGTTTGGCTCCATTCTCAGCCAGCAGGAGTGAAGAAAGAGGATAAAAATCTAATAGGGGAGAAGAAAATCAAATGGGGAGCCACAGTTATGATACAGAAGGTTCTAAAGGAAAATCACCATGATGGTGGGAAATCAGGGAGGATAAAGGAAGACAAGGATGTAAAAAAAGGGCTGAGTGAGAGATATATGAGTGGGACATTTTTCAAGTTAGTCAAGTTGGGGAAGGGCCCTGACAACCATTAGCTATAACCAAAGATCTCTGAAGCTTTCATCAGTACATATAATAACCTAATTCCTTTTGCTTTTTCAGAGGAAGACACTCAGGACGGAGAGGCAGAAGAGGCACATTATTTCCTTCCAAAGGTTAATGTGGAGTTGCCAAAATCTCTGACAAAAGATCAATGTAGTAATAGTTCTTTCATGAAAATGCAGTTAAAATTGAATCAGAATGGATTCAACGTKGAACAATTTTAATGAAGCAAGTGTCAAACAAGCACATCAACTTCTTAAAAACAAAGGAGCTCCAAAGTTTAATTACAAAAACATTGTACAGAAAACTTGGCATCTAAACAATTCCAAACACATTAATCCAGAAAATGGATTCCGCTTTCATATATTTCTCTTAACATTTCTTTAAGTGACAAAAGCATTTTATTCTGCTCTTCTCCTTGACACCCACTTCATTTTTTTTTTAATCAGTCAACACTGAAAACTGTAAACTGAAGTGACACTCTGAAAACACTGGAAAGACAAAATCCATTTTTATAGGGTTAATCAACATAAATAAGAAGCTTCTTAATGAGACAAAACATCATCTGTCACATCATCAGTGAGCAAGAACTCAGTCTTCCCCCAGATGCTTCAAGATGGATCATCTATCTCGCCTCCTTCCTTGTGGGAAAAAGCAAAAGATTTGTCAGCCCCCAGCTAATAATATCACCTTAAATTTCCTATCCCACAACATTTGCATGCTTCTCAGCAGAGATGGATGAGCAGTATCCACGAGCAGATTTCTGTAAGCAGGGCAGCCAGCAGCCACCCRATCTTACTGATGGATTGGATATGATACAGCTTGGAACTGCATCCTATGTTTTATGGAATTTCTGAAGTCTTTATTGGAATACAACTCCAAGTATTAGGTAGGATGCCACAGAGAGAAATTCAGGATTTTGTATATAAATTTTGGCTATGCAGTGCATTTTGGCCAATTCAACAGAGAGTCAAACATCACCAGAAAAAAAACAAGATACACATACAGGAGATGAGGGTGTAGGTGCTTCTTCTGGAGACATTTCCAGCCTGTAGGATTACAACATACATTACAGAACCCACTAAAAAGTTCATGGCAGCAKCAGCTGGTCTCATCCATGCTAAGGAGAGTGGAAGTTGATGCAGCAAACTGAGGTTCCTTTTTGTGAAGTCTTGAAAGCAAAACAGATGACAAGAGAAAGGAGTTTCCTCCCTGAAGGAAGACTTGATTTACATGGAAATCCTTGCTACTTGGCTGCAGYAGTAATCCCAGGAGTAAGCTGAGACCTGGCATACAAGGTGCTGACTGGGAGATRGCTCCAGGCCAGCATGAAGTCCATGTGTACAGTGCAGGAAAAGAAGAAACTGCTTTTTAATCTTCAAAATATTTGTGTCACAGATACATTTAAGTGATGCTGACAGCAACACACTCCAGTAACGAAAGCAACCTCCAAGTTATAAACAGGAAATCTTAAAAGATGTCTTAACCAGGAGCAAAGAGATTGTCKTGTGGGAGGCAAGAGCATTTTAACCACCCCCAGTAAAGCCCAGAGAGGTCCAACAAGCTGAGCCAAAGTCAGAATCAACAATTTGACAGCAACTAAAGGGCAGTGGAAGTTTTGCATCAGCCAGTGCAGACAGTGGGTGCCTTCAACTCTGACAGGAGGTGTGGTGTAGCTCAGCAAGATCACACTCAATGCAAGTGAAAGGCCATTTGGGTCACCTGGAACATAAAATGCTGAATGCTATGGGCTCCGTGGGCAGTACTTGAACTGTACAAAAGGTGAGAGCACAAACAAGCTATAATGCAGAATTCTCTGGGCTGTTATGTGGACCTAGTTGCTAATAACCTTCTCTGCTCTAATAATTCATGAAAAAATACATGTGCTGCTTCCAGACATATTGCTTCCCAGCACAGCGATTTAAGGAGGGCAGAGGAGGAAAAAATAATGCCATCCCCGTGCCCATTTCTCTTTTTATAGAAAACTGCTTTCCCCGTGAGATCATTCTCTCAAAAACAAGGCAATAACATTAAATTAGACTGAACAATGTATCAGAGGAAGGGCAAGCTTTGTGGGYTTAGTCTAAACCAAAGAACCCCATTTTCCCTGCTGAGAAGAACTAACATTTCACCTTCTATCTGGATTTCCACTGATCTCTATGATAATAAAATGCACCAGCAAACATTTTCAGGAGATACCAGGAGACCTTCACAGAAGAGCATGATGCTATGTGCAAGAGAGRTGCTTAAAGAGAGGGGGAGAGAGGAAGTCTGTCTCATAGTAGAATCAAGTCATAAAGCACCAACCACAGCCAGTCTCTAGCAGGGAGCAAACTCACATKGTAGGAATTGCAGGCTAACACAAAAATGCCAGGATTCTGCTTAAGAAAAGCTCCTATAAACATAGCAGGAGGCATAGGACAAGACAGTGCACCAAGGAAGACTCCCTGTTAGAGCAGAGAACACAAGCGCTGCTATCCAGTACTGCAAGAATCAGGGAACAAGATCAAAAGAAGAAAACAAAAGCGAATGAAGTTAAAGCCACAGGATAAACATGAAAACAAAATGAAAGACACTAGAAGACATTAGGCAATATAAKACATCAAAGTTATTACTACAACATATACGCTGACTCCATTTCACAAGCTGAGATTTCATCTCCACAGCCAGCCAGTCCACAGAACCGCAGGCACCCTCACACCCAGCAAAATCCATACAAAAATGTAGATTGCACAAAAGTTGCATGCTCTTAAATGTTCACACAGAGGACAGTTCCAAATGTTCAATGGGTGGTGTCCGTGGCTTCTTAAGATCTCTTAATGCATTGATCTGTTTGTCTCCCTGACAAAAAGACACAGGCAGGGCCCAGGACAAACCTGCCAGCCTGCCTCCCACCCCATTCTTTCCCTCATGGCTTCTTATTCCACACTGGCCAAAAAAAAATTGTAAAGCTTCCCCGGGTCACGAGACCTGCAGACGAAACAGAAAAATACGAGTTAGAAGACCAGAATCTGCCAGGACTAAACAGGCACCGTGACATGATTTTCTGGATGTTTGATCTGAAAATACAATGCTAAGTATAGCAAAGCAGCCTCTAGAGACAGAACTAAACTGAGTTGCTGTTTCCATCCAGTGCTAAATAACAAAACCCTTCCTCTTCTTCCCATATACTGTTTGCCCAAAGACATGCACTACAGAAACCCTAAAATATTCACCAGTATAGTCAAAACACAATGTATCAAGCCACCAAAAACCACCTCAGATCACTGAAAGAGCTGTTTTCAGGAGCATCATAATCCAGTTTTCTGTGGTATTGATTTGTAGTGTGTCTCAGCCTCCAACAGACCAYTTGGTTGATAGAGAGTACATTCAGAATTAATGTATTTCATATGCACRTTAACAAAGGGACACTGATGATGACAGTTTGTTGATACTGTTTATCATGTGCCAGCTGAACCTCTGGATACAAAGCTTCCTTGTTTTCTCGGGAATTTCTACCATTTTCTAGGTTTGCATCTAACAAAACCCAACCTTCTTCCTTCCAAAATTTTGTCACAAAATATCATCACTGCCAACTGAAAGTCAGTRTAATTAACAGTCCCATTAATTACTTGATCATTATATTTGGTTACATGCTTGTCATTATATAGTGAAACTATGTGATTATTAATCACATTTTTAATTGCTTCCCACTGTTTTGCTGCTGAAAGAGGGAAGGCACTGGTRGGAAAAGGAAAGAAGGGAAAGAAGTACTATTTCTCAAATAGAGAGCAAAAGGAGGAATTTTAAAGCAAGAATTAGTTTTCCCAAATCAATTACAGCCAAATCCAGTTTATCCAAGAAAATTGTATTTGGATGTTTAGGAACACAGAAATTGTCCATCCTTTAAGAAAAATGAAGCCACCTGGCAAGGGAATGAAAGTCTAGATTTTAGTAGCTTTGAGATGTGATTTTTCTGGCAAGGTGCTTAAAGGACAAATACCCATTTCAGGGCCTAGCACACCCTTCTAATAACTGATGGATGAGAAACTGCTTTCCCTCTTAGCCATTCTGTAAAACTTCCCCTCCCCCAACTCTCTTTCTAAGCCTGAGAACTAATTGAAAACAGTATATGAAAATGAGGAGGTTGATGAGCTGCTGARAAATCCCAGACCTGGATCGACAAGCTGTTCCCTTCACAAATAGCAGCAGTAAAGGCACTTCTTTATTCTGCTGGGAGCTCAGTCATCTCTTAGAACTACAGTCCGTTCCATCTGGCTACCCTCCGGAAGGACAATGATCTCCCAGCTAAAGCCATACTATAATGGGAAATGTGTAATTAACTGTTCTACACAGTATCACAAAAGGTCAGAATCAGAAAGGATGAAAAGCCCAGTCTTCATATTTGCAGATGGCACAAGGTAGCTTTATTTGCATTTCTAAACACTATTCGAGACAGGTACGGTAGATCTCTACATAATAAGTGCCTCAAGAAYGCAGGTATGTACTTTGTTAAAATAGAAATAGGCAAACTTCTCATGGCTGCCTAGTGCTGTGCATCACAGGGAAGTGAGAGGTGTGGGAAATGCAAAGCAGCACAATAATGCAGAAAGACTGGTATTTACTTCTTGGTTCATTTTTTTTTTACTCCGTTCTCTATTACAGTTTTCTAAGCTGTTAAACAGCAGCAAAACTACAGAATCATGAGCTCAATAATAATCTATGCACAAGCCACATAAACATTAGTCTACACAAATGCTATGTAGCTTAAACCACACCTCAGTGCTCCTTTTACATATAAACCTTCATAATAAGAAGAACCTGACTACAAGTGCTACAAACAAGAGGTGGTTATAGGATATTTTCAGTTTGACAGAGTTGAGCTCACCTGTAACCTCTTGAGACAAACAGAATCTCCCCGTGGCCATCAGTTTCTACAATTACTGCTGAAATTTTCAGATTTACTWCACTCAAAAAAGGAACCTTCTTCTAAATTAGTCACCCTGTTACCATTCTGTCAGAACTCTTACTCACCTTATACAAATACAAAAAGATCTTGGAGCTA
Source organism: Malurus melanocephalus (assembly GCF_030028575.1). Taxonomy (NCBI): domain Eukaryota; kingdom Metazoa; phylum Chordata; class Aves; order Passeriformes; family Maluridae; genus Malurus; species Malurus melanocephalus. Next base: position 1,629,291 of record NW_026623328.1, on the reverse strand, counting down.
AGGGGAATTTCAGAACCCTTTAATGAAGGCCATGAATACTTTCAATGCAATTTGACTTTCATTAAGACAACCTGCTCCTGCAGCTTTGAGGAAGAAACCTTTTTGGTTGTACAATATGGTGATCAGCACATGAATCAACATCAGAACAGGTGCCAGAGGTASAGAGCAGACACCAAAAGCAGCCTGGGAGGGAACACTTACCCCATCACTAACGCTCCAGCCTGTTGACCACATCCCGCACCGTGGCGATGAGGTTCTCGTTCTCCTGTGGGTTGGCCAGGATAACACTGTGCAGTCTGTTCATGTAGGAATCAATCGTTTCCATAGTGGGGGTTTCCCCACTACCTACAATTAACACAGTGAAATAAGACACAAGGTATTTTGATGACCACAGAATTCAAAAAAGTTAACACTATGCTAAGGGTAATTTGTGCCAACACACTAACTGTTATGGGAGGTGATTTTGCTGCGCACCACCTCTTGTGACTGCAAAACAATGTCCTCCTAACTCCACCAAATGAGTAGTTCCAAGGATATCAGGACTAATGAAGCATGGTTCTCTTTGATTTGGGTCTCATAGYTGATTATAACAAACTCCTTCAGCTGGGCATTCATAGAATCTAAGTGGATTCCCTGGCAGCTGACAATACAGACACAGCGTTTATTTTAATCAAAGAACTTGAAGGTCCTGTCTATTCTATTTAGTAACATTTTCATAAAACAAGTGAAGGAGAGCCAGGACTGAATATGTGTCTCACTTTATTAGGAAGAGTAAGAGCAGTAAGAAAATAAATGTCATGTTGAAATAAAGCACTGACTCTACACTTTCCCTTGCATGCATTTTAATATTTCATTATCCAATGCAACAAAAGCTCAGAAACAGCCAAGAGCACAGAACTACAACAGCAGGCTGTGTGTTCTAAGCTCACAACATCGTACTAACACAAGCAGTTACATTTATCAGTCTCACCTGGCAGTGGGACTCCAGCAAAGCTGCTGGTGAGTGCCTGGCGCAGGGTCTCGAGGTGCTGCTGCAGCACGGTGTTGCGGCTCCGCTCCTGGATCACATCCACCTCCAGTTTCTCCACGGCCGTGCGCATGCTCTCCACGTGCTTCTGCAGGGCAGCGTTCCTCTCCTCAAACTCCATGTTGGATTTGCGCAGCTGCCGCAGCTCCGCTTCGCGAGCTGGGAACATCAACCCATCACCAGAGAGTCAAAAACTGCTAAAAACAGATCTAGGAATGGTAGGCAGGGAGGCTGAATGTTCCACACTGCTCAGCTGATCATTACAAATGGTGCAGTTTAGGTTTCTAGATAAAAAGCATCACATCATGGAGTGACAATAGCACCTAGAGTATCACTTCAATAGTTAATTCCTCGAGAAAAAACAACTCACTAAACATTCAAAGAATCAGAATGGAYGTGAATGGGGGAACTGATCAGGAAGGAAGACTGCAAGACTGATTTCAAATGCATTTGGAATGACAAAGCTTAGCAGCAGTGCTAAGAATCATACAAACAAAACACCAATGACAAAAATAATTTTCTATTGGTCATGACAAGTATCTAAATCTGAATTCTGTTCAGTCAAGAAAGTCTTCAGGAAATCTGGCAAAAAATACTCAACTCTTGATACACATAGCTATGAAAACCAAACAAAGCAACAGAAAATATATCAGTGTAATCTTCCATGTTATGGGGTGGGGAATAAAATACTGCTAACCATCCTGAACCATCATCATGCTCCATCTTAAGTATTTCTTAGTCAATAGACACAGCTTGGACTTGCTGGAATAAACATCAGAAACACTCTCAAAAAAGGCTAATTTGGGAAAACAAYGCAAGGAAAACCTGCTTTTCAGCCATTGTGTATATACAGAGGTAAGGGAGGTAATGGCAGAAACTATACTCAAATCATTATCTGAGCTGAGATGGCAGAGTGCAAGAACTCCACAGCTGGACAGCATTTGCCAAGAACTTTGAAAAAACAAGGAGAAAAGGGTCTTTCARAAGTTAAACTTACCTTTACTATGATTCAGGAACTCTTCTGTGAAKATTGGAATATCAAAGACAGACCTCTCCTTTGTATCTGCTTCTTTCTACAAAAGAAAGAGCAAAACATAGCTAAACATTTTGTTTTCAGGAGTTATTTTAACTGTTTTGATCATGAGAATAAAAGGCCAAGGAGACCAAAACCTGAGGCAGCTTAAAAGCGGTATGGATCACAGACACTTTGAGCTCCTAYCAAGAAAGGCCAAAGGATGTATTTTAACTTTTCAAGACATTGGTTTAATCAAATACCATCATTAAGAAATAACATACACTAAAATATACTTTTTCATCCTAATGACATTATACATAAGAATTATTCCATTTTAAAAACTATCAAAATGCATTTATATTTTCYACCATCAACCAACTGACACATCCTGAAATAGTCTTCATAGGAAAATAAACAAACAGGAGAACAGAGTGAACAAAATGCATAGGGAGTTTCATGGTTCTTGGTCTTTCACTGCTGAAGCAAAAAGCAAAAAACTTTTAAATCAGGAAGTGCCCTACAATTTATAAAAAAAACTGTACAAAACATAATTTGACTCAAAGCAAAAACCCCCTACTACAACACATTTCAATCACCACTTCTAAATCAATAGGAATTAATGCTTGTTTTAGCACCTGAATCATTATGGACAAAGCCAATGCCAATTAGGTTTGATAAACAGTAGCAACTACAATCAAACTATAATTTAATACAGAAACAAAGTTAAGCAGGAAAGAGTGTCTGTGGAGAAAAAGAGCTTTTAAAAACTCTCAAACACCATAGCTGATAATTTCCACAAACTCATCATCCAGAAGTGCAGTGTTACACATGACTGGTGTCCTCCAGCAGCCAACACAAACGTTTAACAGCTGGTAAGGGAATTCTGGCCCCTGAGTTCAGGGTATCACGTTGGTGTCTGACACACAGAGGGGCTACACGGGGTGACCTGAACACCATTTGACAGTCAAGCAAGACAGACAAGAGTAGATGGAACTACAGCTACTCTGTCTTTACCTAAGGAGACAGACTATCAATTGATTGCTTTTAAAGAAAAGCTGACCTTTACTGTCTAGCACAATTACAGCTGAGGAGCTCTGTATTTACTGAGTGAGAACTCAAACCTCACTTGGCCTGAGTCAAYTGAAGACACACTAGAAACAGGCAAGACTGAAGAGGAAGGGTAACACAAACCTTCCCAGCTCTGACAGGGATGGCAGGGTTTTACTGGGGCTCATGATCACACGTGCTATTCATTAAAGTTTTTGGATTGTGCTACTACAGGGTACATGTCTCAAGAGCATATTCAGAAAGAGAAGTCATATACAGAAGTGTGAATAATGCATTAATTTTGTCTGAACACTCCCAAGATGGAATTAATTCCACCCCAAAATCTAGGATCTCAACATTAATGTGCACTAAGAAATGTTGACAGTTAGGAAGCTTGGTTAGAACACTTATAGAACATCCACCTTAAACATTCTAATTCATGCTCACTAAATCTACCTGTGTGCAAAGAGCCACTGGCCTCAATTATCACTGGCTCTTAGAGAACAGATGGTGGAGGAGAGACTACTGCAAAGAGAAGCAGGTATTCTCCTTGGAGATCTAGCATACAGGTTCTTTAGGTAAAACCCAAAAAATACTAAGGTCTTTAGGAAGCAACTGTTCAGCTTCCAAAAGGCAACCAAGAAATTCTACTAAGCAGAAGAGTGATCRTTAAAACCATCAGCACACACCATTACAAAATGCATTACCCAGCACATAAAAGATCCTCTTGAGAACCCTGAAGTACTTAAGCCACTCAGAGGTTCACTGAAGATTAAAATCATAAGGCTTTGATTACCCTCCTATTGAAAAGGCCCCAGTTCAGATTGAGTATCAGTGAGTCACCCCTCAAACCAAAAGAGAATCWAAATTCTTTCTATCATTTGCCTAAAAAAAGATTAAGATGCTTTAAGAGTCAACAATCTCATCTGGGTATTGAAATTGAGGCTGAACTTGAAGTTCTTAGAGACTTGGTGAAGTATGGTAATGAGATAGCTGAGATTTCAGGGGGTTTAAGCTCACCTTTCCTGCCATGGTCAGGCTGCAGACAATGGAAGGAATAGATATAATAAATGTACTACTCCATAAAATCTTCTCAGAGTAGGTACCACTAAGTAACTCCTGCTCTCCTCAACCTGTGTGCATAAATCTTTGAAGGCTTTCCAGTAACAAGTGCAACAGTGCATGATGATAGATCTACTTGGAATCAAGCAGCTTGAGGAAATAAACAATAACAGAACAATGGAGAACCATTATCCAGGGGTTTAGTCACTGCAAATGACAACAGTTCCAGTGTATATTGCTATATTTATGAAACTGGAACTTGGAGGAAGAAAAATGCTCTCTTTCATGCCCCTGTATGAGCTCATGGGACTGTGTGCATGTTTTTCAAGGCAGTATCTATTAAAAGATCTCTCTTCTCCTTTAGTCATATTTTATCATAATCAGTATTTGAGCTGCCCATCACAAAMCTCTTTAGAGGTTGTCTCTATATACAATATTTAAAATTACTTCAACACCGATTCACAGAAACTAAATCATGAACACTGAAGTGGAGCAAGGGAAAGTAAAAAAAAGGTTTCTTTGACTTTATTTTCTTATATTGTCTCAAGAAATAATTTCATCAGCTTGTACCTACTAAGCACAAAGACAGCAACAAAAGTCAGTGTGGACAGGAGAAAGCAGCAAGATGACAAAAGACTTTAGTCTCACTTCCAGTAACTTCCAAGAGMAATCTAAGTCTTTTCTGTTTATTCCCTGCCCATACAGGATTATAATACTTGACTTTGCTGCACAAAAGATGTGAAAGCACATCAGCTGATAAGCATGTGGGATTTTATAAATATAAAGGTGAAAAACATCAAGTAGTCAAAAGCACAGTTTCAGAGTAGGATGTCTGACTGACAGGTTGATGTTTAACTGTATGTGATGAGGCTTGAAAGTCCCACAAGGTGAGGAGGACTCCTTTTTAACTGCATTTATGATGTGAAAGATCAGCAATGATAGCTTGAATTAGAAAGGTAAGAGGTAAAATTCCAAATTTGTAGTTTGCTCCCTGTATAATTTGAACATTATGTAATAGTCACAGTCAACCTTGAACATGAAGCCTTCAGTTTTTGTACAATTAAAGACAAACTTGGATTCAGTGACTGTAGAATCAGAAAATTTGGGGACCGTGTACTTCTAAAGGRTAATCTCACTGCAAGCACTTACTTTAGGAATTAATAAAAGGCACATAAAAAACATGATACCAAAACATTTTCCTGAAAGTGAAACTTACTTTCCTTCAAGTAGACAAGACCAGTAGTTGCCTCTCAGCAGTGCTCAGCCTTGTCACTATTGTAATGAACACATAAGAAGCCAACTGGATTGCTTTCCCAAGGCAAAAAAACCTCACAAAGAAAAACAGATCTTTTAGAAAGCCCTACTGCTTACAAGTGAAGAGGCTGTGTATAAACAAGATTTTTCATTGCTCTTTGTTTGCAATTTATTGGTAACCATGAAARAAGCTCTATGGCCCTAGGTAATACAACTGGAGAAAGCTGCAGCATTTCAAGGGGAGAGAAACCATAGTCAGCCAGGACAGAAGATTTGTGATAAGATGCCTGTGCTGTAGTTGATGAGCTCTATCTCCAGACAYTATCACTCTTTCCCAATATTTACATATGCAGAGGGAGGAGGAGGGCAGGAGGAGGTTTAAGCCAGAGATTTTCCAATTATTTGGTTGCTTTACTCCTTTTTCTTCTCCAGGAAACCACAAGCATTTGTGTTGCTACAGAAAATCAGTACCTGAAAACAGCCACCTAAAGGTGATAACTTGGCAGGTTTATTCAGGTCTCACACTATTTTTAAGTTCTGAACACTGCATTACAAAACAGATCTATGTTTTCAGTGTACCCTATCCACCACTTCATCTTAAATCACTTGTATCTGCCCAAGACTTACAAAATTCAGTTTTCATCAGACTAATGAGTGTAAGAATACTTGAGTTGTTTCTAACTTTTCAAAATCTGCATTAGGAAGACAAAGAATTCATAACTCAGGTCCTCATAAATTTGGTTTAGACTTCCACTAGAAGTTTTTTTTCACCTGAAAATCTACCCATTGATGTAAGTGTAGAATGAAAAGGTTTACCTCATGATCATGAGCTGCCTGTCTTGCTCCATCTGAAAAAGCAAACAAACAAGAAAACTCTCTGAATAAACAAAATTTGAGAAAACAAGAACAAAAGAATTAAAGCAGTTACACAACCATAATTACACAATTCTAGACAGACTTATGCAGCTCTCCTAATAAATCACAGAGAAGCTGTCTAACTTTGATGTTTTTAATGCAATCCTCCAACACAATCTAGATACAGTTAAATTCACATAAGTCTAATTCCCTTTACCCACAGCTGATGTGAAGTCCATAGAAAGAACACATTCACTTTTTAACAAGCCTTTAAATCCAAGGCTTTAAAGGAGTGTCAGGCTACATGACTGGCTGGGACTCTTCTATTGTTCTAGCTAGGCACATATTTTTGTCCCATTCAATACCTTGTCTGTGTGATTTGCCTTTTTGTCTGTCCTGTGCTTTCCTGCTAAAGACTTTGTAGGCTTCAGTCTTCTGATACTGCTCCAGCTCCCGCATGTAACGTTCCTTATCTCTATCTGCTTCATCAAGGTATCGCTGAAACAAAAAAGTCCAAGAGTTTCAGGGAGTTTCCTCCCCTTCGGGAGGAAGGGAAGAAAAACAACTTGTCAGATGAAGTGCTGATCCATTTCAMCTATGCAAACAGGAAAGGAGTGAAGATACAATGAGATGCAAAGACAGAAGATCTCTRGATAAATTACTGTATTCTGTGTCCTATTTTCTCTCTCTTTTTTATTCAAATAACTATTCTGTTAACTTTTTCAGGAGTAACTTCCTATTTAGCTACTCTACTGAACTGAATGTTACCTACACATTACAGACCAAACATTGCAGAATTCCAGCTCTGTGGCCAGGATTAAGTGCTGCCAAACAACAACACCTTATCAGAGGATGCTTTACGATTCAGACCCGAAACAGTGGGGTCCCAAATACACTCTTGTTTTCATGCCCCACAGACAAAAAAGCACCACCACACACGGGGCACATCTGAGAGGTGAACAAAACATCATGRCTATTACAAGGAGCAGCACAGATAATAGAGCCCGGTTTTAATTGATACAATCTATCCACATTTTGGTTAACAGAAACCTTTTTTTATTAGCCTGAAGCTAATTCACACACCTGCATGACAGAATGAGCTTAGCTGGAGAATCCTTTAGGAGAACTGATGAACTGAAAAACATTTAATGAATGGCCACAATACTTACTAATGGGATCCTTTCAAGAAAAAAGTTGCTTTCCCAGTTTTTCCTCCAAATGAGTTTAAAGTTCAATGAATGTAAGGATTAAATCAGAATAAACCTTAGCCACCTGGCATTTTCATTAAGTCATGACAACAATGTAAGTTATTAAGTTCATGCATTTGCAACATGATTTCGACCCTGCTGATGACAATGTTAATATTCTGGATTGGGGTACAAATCTGGTGATGCTGGGTTGGCATTGCTTTTGGACACATTATTTGTCTGCAGGATATTAATTCTTCTTTCCCATCTTCAGCAATGTGTTGCTGAAAGAGCTCAGCAGTCTTCCCTTGATCTGCTCTAAGTTAGAAACTTACAGCTTTACTCAAGGACAGATTCCCTGGGGATTTAAAAAGCAGCATACAGAACAGAGATTTGAACTCAATTTCCTTTTACCTACGTTAAAAAACTGCCTCAGACCTGATAAGAACATGCTAAAATGCAGGGTACAGAGGGGCATAATGTCTTTTCCCCTTCTCTCCCAGTAGACATTTTCATCAGGAATATGATTCCGCAAGACATCCTCTCTATGGATGTAAATTTTCAATCTTACACAAGAGCAATCCTAACGTTTCTCTAAGCAACATCATTCTCACTATCCCTGCTACCAAATCAACTGCTTTGCCTTGCCTCATATTCTCCATTATGGTTAAATCACAGTGTCTRTGCACCATTTTATGTTATCTCTGTAAGCTGTACTCTACAAGCTYAGTAAAAAGCAACAAAAGGAAATCCTGTTTTTTTGCATCATCCCACTTTTTTATTATACCCTTAAAGTATTTTTCAAAGTTCATATATCAAGATTAAATTCATGAGAGCATTCAGTTGCACAGTGATTTAAAAACTGCTTTGCGGTAATCTCCAACTGGCAATCAGGTGTGGACAGTAAGACACCCATTAGCAGTTAACCCATTAAGAAGGTCCACTCCAGAAGGCACTAAAAAAACACCCCAAACACAGCCTTGAGCTTTATTCACTTTTCAGATAGTAAGAAGGCCACAGCAGTCCCAGTTAGGAGACATCACATCCAACACTGTGGCCTTACAAGTCTCAGCTGTATCTGAGTTGGTACAGCAGAGTTACATCCAGACGGATCACAGAAACTGTGGGATGTCTCACTAGAGCAATCCTTCCATTCTGAAGGTATTTTGCATTACCTGAAGGATACAGTTCTCTTCAAGTCACACATGGAGGAGATGCTGCGGCCCTACCAGGGTTCATCATCTGAACCTGTGCCCTCTTATTTTGAAATATCCTCCTCAACACAATTGCAAGCAAAGTCRGTGTTACCTCCCTCACTAAACAACATTCCCATTTACAAGTAATCATAACCAACAAGGACAAGGGAGTGTAATGGTACCCGTTTCTCCTCAGGAGGCAGTTTACTCCACTCATTGCCCAGCATCCTGGTGATCTCTGGGAAAGGGACTTCCGGCCTCTTGGCTCGCAGCTGCTCCCTCCGCTCATTCATGAACCGCACATACCCTGTCAGGGGGGATTTGGGGGCATTCGTGTCCCTAAGGGGTTTCTTCCTTTTTCTCCCTTTGGCCCAGCCTCCTCGTTTGGTTCTTTGTTGCTGCAAAACAAAAACAGAAGACAAATCAGACTGAGTGAAAATAACCACCTCTGGAAGGAAAAAGCAATTTCATCAGAATACATCGGTGCAATACATCCTCTCCATGAATGCAGGTTTCAAAYCTTACTTTAGAGCTATCCTGACTTTTGCCTAAACAAAACCAAACAAGTCTCATTGTGAAAAGCTGTTTACAGTTTCTCCTGGTCCACAGGGACAGCTGAATTACATTGGCATCAACTTCTGACTCAAATCACAGGGACTGATAATCCACAACATGATCATCTTAACTAATGCAACTACAAGTATTTTTTTTTTTATTACTTGTTTGCTTGTTTTTAGTTATTCTTTCCCTCACATACCCTCCCTCCAAGTCAYTTACTTCAATAGACTTTTTTGGAGAGATTCCATGTATTAGTTAATAATTGGCAACTAGTTATTTTGACCTTCCAGATCKTCTTCCTTCATGCACAATGTGCCCAAAATGGGGGTGTAAGGACAGTGTACAGGCTTTTCTACTCTCATCTGTTTGGTCGATTGTCTTGTCCACTAATCACCTCCAGTGAAGCAACAAACAAACTCCAGAGGAGGGAATATTGTAAGATTTGCCTGGGGCACACTGTTAGTTCACAAGAATAACATCATTATCACTCATCCTTCTTGGCTTCATACTACTTCTGCAGCAATCTCTGGACAACACTATTTTCTAATGCTATGTCCATACAACTATTTCCAGTACTTCTAATCTTTCCCCAGATCAGCATGTTCCTGCCATCATGTTACTTTTAGTTTCCCTCCTGGAATTTTATTACTTAATTAAAAAAGGACCTCACAGCTGAAACAAACTACAAGGAGTAATATCAAATGCATCTATCAAAAAAAAMMCACCCCAAACCACTTCCTTGTCAACCTTTAGGTTCTTCATGATTTAGTCACCAAAAATCAGTGTTGGATGATACACAAGGTATATATTATAAAGCAGGTAAATATATATATAGTTTATATATTTATATATATACACATATATATAATTATRAAGCAGTAAAAATATATACACAAGGTATGTACTATAAAGGAGTRAAAACATAATGGTTTTAAAGACATCAGTTACCACCAGAACAGTACAATGGTGACATTTTGGTGGCTCATAAGAGAGAAAATAAGCAGTGGCAGTTGAACATTGAGTCCTGAATGCAGCACCAGCCTGCGGGCCGCAGTGGCTAAGCTGAGACTCTGCACATTCCTACTGCCAGCTTTCCTTGGCTCTCTGTGTACAACACAGGAGAAAATTAGGAAATCAGAAGATGAAAATGGCAAACAGATAAAATCTGTGATCCTATTAAAAAAAAATATAAGCAGGTAAGACAAACTATCATGACAAAATTCCATGCTTTTGCTTCATTGAAAAGTTACTATTATTTCATCTCACCTCCTCCTCAGGCTTCTGCTCAGTGGTTTCAGCAGCATTAGAAGACTCATTTTGCAGCTGCTGAGCCTGTGACAAGTCCTCCACCAAATCTGGGTTATTCACAGGCTGTGAAGTTGCACCACTGAATGAACTCTCCGAATTAGTTAATCTGAAAAAGCACAGAAGAGAAGAACAAAAAATTCAATCATCATTYCTAAATCACTTCCTCCTTAATCTTCTAAAACATGCAAAAATGTTGCAAATATATTCATTCTCACACRAGCAAGGAAAAAAGGGATTTAAAAGTGATTTTTGAAGAACTGACTGTTCCATCCAAGCAACCATTATAACTACCACAGTTTCTATAGACTTTCAGACCCAGTTTGATTTTTAAAGAAGTATTTTGTTTCATTTTTAGTAAACTATTTGATTACAGAAACAACTTTCAGGCAAGTGCATGTTTGGATCAGAAAGCAGAGACTACGCTTCTCCAAAAATACCATAAGGAACTTGAAATTARAAGTTTGATCATCAACCAAGATACACTAATCTGGATGTGTTTAATATATTCCTTCACAAATACATTTAGAGCTCTGTGGTTGTGAATGATTGTGTATTGAACTTCATTMCACAATTTCATGCATGTGGGTATTCAAACACAAACTTCACTAGCTCCCAACAAGCTCCAGAATGGCCATTATTTGATACAGCTCTTGCAGCAAAATGAATCTACCTTACTCCAAAAAAGGGCAAGATATCTGGAGGCAAAAAAGAGGAACAAGTGCACAGAAATATTTCTGAAGGTAGACTGACAGTAACAAACACACATTTTAGGGCCACAACCCTGCTGGACATTCTCAGCATTGTGCTCAGTAGGCAAATTACTATAAGATTTTTGAACTCATCTCAGATTCTAAACCCTTCTTCAGGCTAAAGATTACTTGGCCTTTCCCAGTTACATTCACGAAAATTCCATTAACAGAAGGGTATRCTTCAAGTCTCCTTTGCTTATTTAATTCCACTGTAAAGCTACTCATGTCTATGGCAAATTTTAAATACCCAAAATAACTGTTCCTATTGATACAAAATACAGCTATAAAAATTTGATATATATTAACAGAATTGTTATTTGAAAGCCCATGGGAAAATCTGTCTTCAGASAGAATGGCATATTTTCATTACACACCACAATCAGCAATTGTGACATAATTACTGCTAAAGACACAAGGGCTGGAGAGATCCACGCCTGACTTTGAGACACCAGATTGAGTTCATATTACTGACAATTAGAGAGGGAGCAAGGGAGCAAAGCAGATACCCTCCCATAAATTAATTATATTTGGGATGTGTCAGAAAGAACAGGAACAACACAGCTCTGTATTCACTGTTACAGTTTGAAAAGGATTTCAGTTTTCCTCTCCATTCCCCCCTAGCAGAAGAGCTCTCTAAACTACACCTGCAGGAAAGACTTCCATTAGACGTAGCCATTTGCAGCAAACACTGATAAACATTCAGCCTAAAYATTAATACTTCCTAAACATAAGCCYAAGGTGAACATGGATTTAATTTTGCACCAAGTTCCAAATCCCAGATAAGTAAATCAAATTCAAATTCAGACCCATTTGAAGTAAAAGTGTCCACATTCATTTGTACAGGGCCTTACCTGACTGCAAAGTCTCAATCTTACTGCTTGGTGCTTTGCAGAACAGAAAAGAAGCTTCAATTATCAAAACACAGAAAGAATTCTATGTATTTTTAAAAGAAAACTTCTTTTGGCATTGCAATTTTAAGGGACCATTRTTGCAGTTTCTAAAAGCAGAGTCAATCTGACAAAAATGAGACATCAGTCTCAGTGGTTTTCAGAGATCAGTGATGAATAGTATATCTTTAATTGAAATAATTTACTTAGCAGGGACCACTATGGCAAACAGATACACCCTCCCTCTCTGTCCCCATAATGTCACTTGTCTTAAGACTAAAATCCTAGGGATTCACCTTTTAAAGGTAAGAGACAGAAAAGAACTACTTCCATCAGTTCAGAAGTGTTCTGGTTTCTCCTCAACACAGTTCTGTGATGTTCTATTAAGGCCAAGGGAACATGGCAAGATTGAATTTTGTCAGGATTTGCTCTTTTCAAAAATTACTTAGAATGCCCTCCTCCCACTGAAACAAGTACAGAGACAGTATCTGCCAGCTGAAGGTGAAAAAGGAGTTGCTTACCCAGTTACATTAATTTCATTGCTTTCCTTAGAGCCATCCTCTTCTGTAAAAAGTGGAGGAAGATTGGAGCCAGCTACCAAGTTCTCCATACCTCTGGGGAACAAAAATAAAGGTAAAAAAGGTTAAGGTAACTATCTCATCTTCCCTTTCAGCAGCACTTCAATTCCAACATCATAACACACCACAATTTTTTTACCACATGAACCAATTGGTGAGTCATAGCTGATTGGCTATAGGATAGATCCTGTGGGCAGCTGTGCTTAAGGTCAGAGAACAAAGACCATAAATGCTACTTCAACTCAGAGTTCCCATTTTAACTGAGCCCTGTGCCAATGCCATAGTGTTGCTGGAAATCACTGCAGGTCTATTTTTTTATCCGTCAAGACAATAGGGATGGTAGATGCTACTCTGCCAGTCCACCTGCCCGATTCTTCACTGAGCACCCTCCCCAGAGGTTTGTGTTGGCCCCAGAAGAAAATGAAAACCAAGTTCCCCCTGAAGTTTCAAATTAAGATTGTACTAATAATTCCTTGTCCAGATTTTCACAATTAATCTAGTTGAGTGTAATTGCTAAGTAAGAGAACACACCTATTTAGAATATTTTACCTTCAGACCCAGAGAACAGTTACTGAAGCAAGTGGTTAAGCACTATGCATTTCTTATTTAATACAAACTGCCCACAAGTTAGAATTAGTTCCATTTGTAACCTTGTGGCCTGTCATGGGAATTTAATGTGAGAGATCAAATCCAAAGCTTAATTGACTTATTTATTCCCTTCCTTATTAAAACACAAAACTGTTGTTTTGAAACAAAACCAAAAAGTTTCAACAAACTCCCTTTATGACTATGAGCTGCCCTTTCAGGCAATTTTGAAGGGTCATATCAGCTAAATTCATGTTCCTTCAATTTAGGAGTCACCTTTGATGAACAGCAGATATTCAACTTGATTACAGTTATCCCTTTCAACCAGTACCCTTGAGCTTAGGGCYGCAAGGGACTGAGGAGAGCTATCATCTTGTACTGCTTTCACCTGGATTGGTGTGCTTCCCACTCAGCACTGAAATCCAAGGGATCTGAGACAAAATCCTGCTCCATGCTTTTAATATTGTATGTGTTTTCCACATCCCACCAGTTCCAAAGGTAGAGATTTTCTACAGACAAACATCACTGCTTCTTGCATCTTACAGATTGTAGAGATCTGTCACAAGTACTGTATGGATGACATTGACCCTTTTCTCTTCTGCTTTTCCAAATGCTGAGATCCTTAGACCACCCTTAAGAACCCCATCATCCTGACTCCTTAATTAGAAAATACTTCCAGGTGGWACAGACATTGATCCCTAGCAGAGGAACACCTTTACTCATGTACAGCTAAGGTTCAACCAGGAGGGAAGAAATCAAATTCCTGCTCTGCCGCTACAAACCAGGGACTGAGTTACAGTTTTGGGGGTCAGCCTCAGRGCTGTGGCAGAGCTGAAGACTGACCAGCAAAGGGCTTCCAAGATGCTCAGGGATTTAGAGCACCTGGCCTGATAAGGAATGGTGAGGGGAAAACAGGCTTGTTCTGTCTGGCAGAGGAGGCCAAGGGCCAATCTAATAAAGCCTAAAGCTACTGGATAGCAGTGGGAGACATGACAGAATCAAATTCTCCTAGTTATGTTGGCTTTGCTGGTTCAGGCTGGACACCAGGAGGTGTTCCCAGAGAGGTGTCCAGGGGTCTATCCTGGCAGATTTTGAGTGCTAGAAGCTGTAACTGATCTAAACTAGTGTTGGCAATAGTCCTGCTCTGAGTGGGAGGCTGGACTAAGATGACCTTCCTCCAGATGTCCCTTTCAAGCAACATCTGCAGTTCTATGAGTCAGAACTCCACATTATGTGGGGTTTTTTTTCTAATATTATCATCTCTGACAGGAAAAGGAAGACAATCAAATAATATAATGATGTTCGGAAAAGTAGTGAGGTACTCCGGTGAAATAAATGCCCAAAGAAGAGCAAACAACACTTCCTCAYATATAGAAAAGAATCTACATCAAGGCTGGGGCTTTATCATAAGAAATCTGAAAATTCAACTGATTTGAAAATTGGTCACTGATGTCCAGGAAGCTGTTTAAGCACAGCTTTGAAATATACAACATAAATCACTTCATGCAGTTATCAGCTGAGAGAAATGAAGTTCTGCTTTATATTACATGGTATTCATTTTGTCAGTCAAAAATCCTAAATTATGATTTTCAAAAAAGGAAGCTTAAGCAGTTATGCCCACTGTGACCTTCTCAGCAGGTCCTGATCTGTCTGCTCACATCTGGCCCAAGCTCACTTTCAAACTGCAGGAAGGCAGCTGGACACCAACCTTAAAAATATATAAACAGAACATAAACAAAGGAAGCTGGGAGAACATACACTTTTTTCATTTAACCCATATGTTTTAGATAGTAACTSTTTCAGATGATACTGACCCACATCCTAAAGAAAAAGCAACATCAGTGAATTTACAATGGTTTCTAATGAGTTCCAGAGACCAAGAAAACAAAACAATTCCCCTAAAGCTCGCTGAAAACAGATGGGAACCTACACAAGTCTTTCAATCCCCTTCTCAGGGACAACCATCCCACACCTTTGCTCCAAAGACACTGCCCACTATAGTTTCAACCCCACTGCAGAGCTACATGTTTATTGAAACAAATTTAACTAAATTCAAGGCAAAAGAAACAATGGACACTTAGTTTTCTAATGGCTCACACATATACCCTATTTTCATTTTTTAATATGTCTACCCAAATGTCAAAACAAAACTGAAACTGCAATTAAACTCTAAATCCTTACAGCACTACAATCCAATGCAAGGAAGCATTTCCTCCAAAGAAAACTAATTGGAAGTGGAGCAGCTATGAGTACACTGCACTGTTACACTACTGGCTGTGTTGGCTCAAGAAAGCAACCAGCTAAGCAGGAATWGAGACTGATTTATTCATTAACAGCAGTATTTGATAAGATTTCAAAGGTTCAACTAACACATACATTAACATTACTTAAACATTTTTATGAGTCCAGAGAAGATCCTTCATTATCAGAAATGTGGTTCAATATATCTTTTTCTTTCCCTCTCTTCCATTGTCAATCATGACATCATTATAGACAAATTGGACAAAAGTATTTTGTAATTTCAGTTTTAATTTTTGAGCTGGACACTTTGATTGCATRCCATGAGASATCATACTTACATGGWACAGAGTGTACCAACATGGTCTGACAGAATTACTCAAGAAATGAAAGAAATGCTTTTACAGCATAAAGATCTATATTTGCTTGTGGACAGTCACCCACACCTTTACTGACATGAGGCTGGGCTCCACAGTGTCTGCACAGGTCTGGTCACGGAATAAGTCACTGTCAAGTGCAGACTGACTTCYTTCTCATCCCCAGGCCAGGCTGAGTCTTAAGATGCCCCTAAACACAGGGAAAAAGGCAAACAGCCCTTAACAATGTTGCCTGTTCAATGACTACACTGTGAAAGATAATCTTCAGAAAGAAAAAAATAATCAATTATTAAACTCTTTAGCCATCCAATTACAAGGTGAGATTATAAATATACATCCTTTATTACAGTTAAGCACATTTAAATATGAAGTCAGCATCAGAAATCCAGCTTAGAGGCTGATTATAAAACACTGCAGGAGTTCTGATTACCTCATCACCRGTTCTAGTTTTAGAAACGTTACTGCTGAGTGGAGAAATTCTCTYCTGAAGTCTCTCATCCCCCTTTGCCAGAGTAAATAAGTCCAGCCTTTTCCATTCAGAGGATAACAGATTTGTTTTAAAAATCATCTGCTATGTCACAGAAGAGCCACAGTATTCCTTATCACAGCATSAGAATCCAAGCACTTCATAACACAATCTAAATTCATATGATTTATTGAGAGAAAAACCCACAGGACCATCACTTCCTCTGCCTTTCCACAAGTAGCCAGAATGTCAGAAATAAAACTGAAGTAAGTCCATCTTCTATTAAAATCACAATGCTTTTGGAGCTGTCAGAGGAAATTCAGATTCCCTCTGACAGAGCATTTTCTTCCATCAAGCTGCAGCAGAAGGGTGTTATCCAACATACTTCACTGCAAAAAATCWGATTTGACTTTTTCCCTACAGGCAGCTCATTAGACAAAGGTCTTTGTGACTAGGAAAATTGCAAGCTCAACCTAATGGGACRAAGCTTTTTCTGTCAAACCAGAAAATATATACCAGAGAACAGCCAACTGCTTTTATTTTTACTTCTTGCCAATAAAAACAAAAAAAACACTACAGACCAAAACAGAGACTTGCAGGAAAAAATTCCAGAGCTCCACTCTATTTCCAAGCAACTTAAGGAAAGAAGGGTAAGATGTAAAGCTTAGATTTATGCTTAGCTTTATTGGGTCTTTGCAGCGAACACTAACAAAGCTATTCATACTCCGACCTTAGAAATAGCTTTCAAACAGCCGCAAAAAATATTTTAAAAACAAAAGTGTTCAATTCTGCATTCTACTGTCATTTACATATAAGCTTTAGGATGAGGCACATATAAACATATATATGAGAGGTGTCTTGTATGTATACATAAAACTTGCTGGACTCTGGAATTAAGGCCCACCAGAAAATTATATGCTCAGCTCTCCAGACAAAGGCAGGAACAGCTCTGCATTGATTCTCTCCCTTCAAATACATGAAAGCAATTTTGCATTAGCAATAAATCAGCTTTTTAGATCGCTTCAGGGAAAACAGCCCCCCGCAATGAGAAGACTGTACAAATAACTGTACTATAGATCCCTGGATGGCTGAAACCAGTAACTGTGGCTCCCTCTGGTAGCCAGGGGGAAGGCTTTGCTATCCAGCCCTTCACTGCAGGTATTATACACCTATGGATTGGGATGCTCATTTCATTACAAATTCACTTCATTCATGATAGCATCAGTCGCCATTTAAACTAATGCCATTAACAAATACAATTCTGAATATTAGTTTCTCGTCACAGATCTCACATAAAAAAACATAAACCATTGAGATCACAAAAAATAAGTTTCAAACTAAATCTTCAGAATTTTTTATTTTTCATTGATCACTCCACCTAATATAAGTCCAATAGATGACTCCCAGGGATGGCACTGGGTTTTGTAATCCATTCGTAAAAATGTCTTCTGAATTTCCAGTTACTAGAGGCAATTTAGTCTACTTCTTTACTTGCTCAGCCACTTGAAAATTTCTTTGGGATCTGAGGACAATGTATTTCACAGGATGATGTTTTCCAATAGCTCCTTTCACTTTWCCAAGGTAAAAGGGATAATACCCCATAAAACCCCACAACCAGCAGCTACGCAGTGTCACAAACAGCACCTGGAGCACAGACGCTTCTCAAACCACAGCACCTATAAATCATCCAAAACCTCACCAGACCCTGSTAACTTCCCCAGCAGTGAGCAGATGGTTACTTTCACTCAAAACTGAAGTTCCATTCCTCTGATCATTTATGTCTGTAAGACTCAATCACTCACTGTTTGTGCAATGCAAACATAAAAGTGCCAGGAGCAAAGCAGTTTATTAAAAAATGTAAATGAACAGACTGAAGTTTTTCATGGTGTTTACCCAGTTCAAACATTTACCAGCATCACACAAGTGAAACAAGAAACAGTATTAATTAATGCTTGAGGAGTACTTTGATTTAAAATACCAAACACGTATTCTGAGCTAGAGATAACTCTGAATGTCAAGGAATCCTGATTGTGACTGCCAGTGAAATGCAAAGTTACATATTTGAAAATAAAATAATTGAAGAGTGCATGCACCTGATGAGACTGAAAAGTTGTTTAAAAGCTATTTTAGCATTTTTGCTCTCCCTCAAAACTTTATTCATCACAGAAGCTGTAAAGGAAGCACAACATATACTCCAAGCTTACTTATATTCTGTGAGAGGGAACTGGCTGTTGACACAGAGGAATAGATTGGAATTTTTCATGCACATACCCACCAAAACAAGTCATAACGGCCATTTTACAGAATATGGGGTCGAATACTTTGGATGTGAGAATATACTGAGAAAGAGATTGAGTATATACTTAAAAGAATGACTCACCACAGGCATCATGACCCAACACAAAAGCATCTACTCTGACCTCAAGAGCCACAAAGACAGCATGCAACTGGATATTTTAAATGCACTGATATGGGTACAGGGACAAAGGTTAGAGGAAATGAAGTGTGGGAAGASTCAGTGATTCTCACACAAAACAAGCAACTCATTCTGCCTGTTTTCAGAGAAGATCCATCTTTAGAAAAAAATATGACATGTCAGCTTCCATACATTTTTGCACTTATTTTCTTACTGTTGCCTTGCCTTATTCCAGCATAAAACAAATGAATTTGAGCACTCGAACCCCATMATGAAGAAGAAATCACAATTTTTAAATAGCCTTAGTTGTGCAAAATAACAGACATATAAACCTTCACTCTGATCTGCTACTTCTTTACCTTTAGAGCACAACAGAAGTGGCCATTAGCAAATCCTTTCTAATAGCAGAAATAGTGAAGAACTGGGATGGACTGTTTATTTCTAATCTGGTCTTAAAACTCTCTSGTAAGAATTTAGTATCTATCAGAAATTAAACTTTGGAGGTATATTGCATTAAGTGTTCCAAAATCCCTTTTTAGCTAAGGCTCTYCTTGCACTCCCACATGGTGCCATCGGCATCACAGGATAAAAATTGTAAAGACCTCAGAAACACACTAATGGAAAAACTGATAAGGAAAGTGAGCACAAAAGAACAGACAAGAGGTTCAAATAAGTATCAATACATCAGTGGACACTGCTTACAAAACCTTGTCTGGATTCCTGGAAAGAAAAGAAACAGAAAAGACAACCCAATCCTACCAAAGCATCCTCTCCAGGAACAGCAGACAGCTCCTTTGACCAGCGCTAACAAGATTTGAAAGCTGAGTCCACAGACAAAATGTGTTAAAATGGATGCTAGAGGAAAAGACTACACCAATAAAAAAAAATAGGGAAATTTAGAAGACAAACTTTAYGCTCTAAACTAGGCACATACCAGGATTCTCCTCTCAGCTCCAAAGGGAGAGCTCACAGAAATTTTAAAATCATACAAAATCCAGGTACTTCCATGGCTCCATAAAAGAATTAACTTAAATCAACAGCAGAGTGCAGACAAGTCAGAATAAAGCTTTTCCTATACTCATCTTCCTCCAAAGGCAAGAGGAAATTACAATATTTACTATCATGAATGGAAAACAAGGGGAAAAACAACAAAGGCATAAACCCACTGGAGTAGTCTGATGACTCTCTAGTGTTAAGCTATATATAAGAGATTCAGAGATGCATGTGAAGGATGGGAATATGCAGGCAGAGGGCACACCCATAGCATATGTAATGAAAATAGCTCATTTTGGAGCTGAAGGACTGAGAGAACAGCATTCATGTCAGCAGYGAGCTTAAATATCCCAGGCTGAGTGCTTGGAACAACAGCTAAACATTTGCCATATTGCATCTGATCCTCAAATCATATCCAGTAGCCCAAAGAAACTACTCTGAGGGCAGTGGTTTTCTTCCTAYCACCTGCTTTACTGATGCTGCAACCTCTTCTTTGTGCATCTCCTGTGCAAAAGAAGTGAGGGAACAACCCTAGGAGCAAAGCATCACTRCCTAGAGCTTGGAGCCAAAGGGCAAAGAAGAACCTGGGAAAAGCATGTCCAAGACTTGTATTAATCTGCTCTTCCATCTTCCCTCTTCCACAGCTGCTCCTCATATGCTGGAAACAAGAAACTGCAGGTGAGAAACATGCACAAGCTCTTTAAAACAGTTATCTACGCACTCAATAAATTTAGCCCTAAAAGTGGATGTAAATCTTTTCAAACAGGTTGATGATTAAGTAGACATGAGGATGGAGATCTCACACAACATCTCCAGGCATTTGCATTTGAAAAGATTCCTAATTTATGTTTAGTTACAAGTGTTCTGAAAGATATCTGACATTCAGGTTTGAGTATTTACCATATTTAGCAAACAGCAAAGATTTATAATGCTTTTACATTTCTTTTACATGATTTCATTTCTATATATATTTGTTAAGTAAATATGGTTCCTCTGAACTAAAGCACAAATATCCCAACACCCCTATATATGGGTAGAGATGCATAGCTGGTTTAAAGAAGGTCATAAAGGAAATCACTAAGAGCTAAGAATACAACCAAACTTCAGAAGCAAATTTAGAAGCACTACMAATCCTAACCTTTATTTTGGACCTCTCAAACAACTGTTAGTTTTTGCTTGGTTTCAGACATCTCAAAGTTGCTCTGAGACTCTGACCTGAATACACATCATGCAATTCTTACTGCAAAGAGAAATAAGAACTAAAGTCTTTGTGATCCTTGCAAAAGGTCAGCAGCAACACTCTGGTTTACACAGGGCTAAATAGTGGGAAAGTAGAAAAACATTTCTATTTTCAAAAGGGGATACAACATAGATAACATCTCAGTATAAMATCATAACCTGAAGTTCATTGCCTTGATCAGAAACAGACAAAGCCAACTGGTGGAAAACAAGAGTTTAGGCACCACTATCTTTTTGGAGCCTAAACATTTTACAACAGAAGTGCACRCACAGAAAACTTCCTTTCTTTGATTACCTTTTGCAGTCTGTTAGGAGTAAGCACATAGATTAGCTGAGGATCAAACACCACATTTAATCCCCAAAGTTAGCTCAAGGGCTTTCTGAGTTAGACAACTGCCTTCTCAGTCACCAGCACTCCCATTTCATTCAAAAAGACTCCTCTGAAAAAGCACCTGTGTTTTGCTCCTCCTCACATCTCCCAAAACAAAGGCAAAAGAGGATGATACTGCTTTTTAAGCATCACATCTTTAAAAGTAAAAAGTCTTCAGCTTTTATTAAAACTTCAATCATATTTAGGCTTGTAGACTTCCCAAGGTAAAACATTTATTAATGGAAGCTTTTTCTTCCTGGTCTGTAACAGTCACCCAAAACAGCTAATTCCCATCCTGGAATGGTTTCCTGACCTCTTGAAAGGGTCATCTATGTATAACTTCAGACAAAATATGGCCACAGCATTCCAGAGCTCCATGGTAAGATCACCAAAAAGAATTCAGCAGGTTCAGTTCTCAGTATCTCAACTGAGCTCTGTTTTTCATGACAGAACATACACTCAGAGGAAACCATTAAGTAAGCATTGAGTAAAGCCTTACCTGGCTGCTGGAAGCAGCACMCAATGGTCCTTCAGCAATGAGGACACATTCTCAAAATACTCCAATTATCAGTCCTATTGCTGCCTGATTGTAACAGCAAGGAGTAACACTCTGAGCAGGTTGCGCTGCRTAAACAAAAAATCCTGGGAGACCGGAGAAGATACTGCACCAATTTCTACCTAACACCTCCAATCCATAACACAGGAAGCCCAAGTCTTGGAGTTTAGCCTGTAAAAAACAAGCAGCTTCYTATTTGAAACTATGCCAAGTAACCAAGCTGAATAGGAAATTTCAGTTTGTAAAAACTGCACCTTTTGACAATTGAAGTGTATTTCATTTACAGCTAACAGTTCAATTAACAAGAAAAACATTCATTCACTTCACAGTGAAATTTTCTTCTACTCAAGTATCCATGTCTTAAGYAGCAGGAACTCATTTGTATTCCTATTTAAAATGCCTTTCTCGGTAACACTTGCTAACATCATCCCCTAGTACACATTTTATGTAAAAGCATCTCCTAAGCATACAAAAAAATCTGAAGATTCCAACTAGTTTTGCTGATTAGGATCCGCCCAACAAAGAACATGTCTAGGCACCACAGTTTCTTTGCTGGCTGTCCCTGCTCAGCTGTAGGGGAAAAAAAAAAAAAAAGGAAACAATGTGAGAAATGTCCACATTTTCTGCTACACTGAATTAAATACGTGCCCAGAAAACAAGAAATACATCTCTTGTATCATTCACATTTCATGATCCCAAGTTTAAACTAGAGTGACTTCTAGAGATCATTTGATCTCAAAACCAAAGTGAAGGTCATCTTTATGGCAGATACCCCGTTACACTGTCTGGCTCAAATCCTGATCAACRCTGATTTAAATGAGCAAATGCCCTTGACTGCTTTGGTTTTTTGATAGGAAGGTTACCAAGAGCTGAAGAAATAAGCACTCTTTATTGTCAGGAYACAGTGATGGATGGAAGACAGGACAAAACAACTGAAAAAGTCCTCACAATGGCCACGGGAACAGAGGTGTATCAAACAACACCTYTCCCAGTCCTGACAAAGCTGGAGAGACCAAAGAATAAAAAGACACTGGAACAGAGAGAAAGTTTTCACTTTATTCATCTGTTAACCAGAACATCCATCAAGAACAACCTTAGCAAGGAATCCAGGATCTTCTCTCCCATTACAGAAGCTACAGCTGGACTTCCAATACTGCCCCTAATCAAAGATTCCCTCASCCTTTGAATTAAGTTCAGATTTACTCTCAAGTCTGAGTACAACAAGCAGTGTTTACTCCAACTCAAACCATTTCCACAAACTGTAAATAACAATGACAAGTTTCCATTTCCAAGAGGAGTTCTTTGTTAGGCTCACTTCACAGAACCCAACTTCCAGCAATTTCAAGTAGGTTTAATTCAGTAACAGCTTTAAGTAGCTTTTTTCTTTACTTTTCTTCAAATGGAGAGCTGAGCTCAGGGCTGCTGTATTTGCCACWCCACTAACTAGTCCACTTGTTCAATATCTTCTGTCCTTCAAGTGGAGGGCACAGCAAAATGAACTGCACACACTTCCACAAGATTATAGGGACAGATAACTGAGGGACCAAGAAGATATTTTAACATCAAGCCCTTCATCRCATATGAGCCAAAGAAGCTCTCATTTCTAGCCTGACAAAGCATATATTGTTATTTGCATGACAAAAGGGCTTTAAATCTTAAAAGAAACAGTCAGCACTRTATGAAAAATTGAAGAGACATTGTGTGCCAAAGCTGGATTACAAATTACCAACTAACACTCCTGCCACCAGCAGCATGAAACCATCTTTGCAATGATACTCAAGCCCCACCTGAATAATCACTGCTGTACTTAACACACTTGCAACCCCCTCTAAGTTCAACATCCAAAAAGCAACTGATTTATCAACTGTTTCATTGATTTGACACTTCTCTATTCTTTCAATAAATTGCCATTCTAATTACTTGTCTGGTTTTGCTGATGCTGTTGTGCTTCTTTGCATTTAATTTACTTTTGAAACACTAAATTATTTAGCAGTAGCAAGTCACAGCAAATGCCAGGAAACTCCTTTATCTGATCTGCAGCACCTCCAATTGCTCAAATTTCTGTATTTTTAATTACAATGGTATATAAATACATCCATGGAACTGAGATGCTACCAAGTAGKTCAGAACCAGAGACACCCAAGTCTCAAACTGCAAATATGACAGATGTATTTCCTATTACAGACTGATAACTGATTTGAGTAAAATTCATCAACATGACAAAGTTAACCTTTTCCAGGTTAACTTTCAGGGAATGTATTGCTGCATCCCCACAATCCTGACTCATCACTTGCCCAGAGTCTTCTACTGGTCAGACCAATCTACATTCACACATGCTGCAAGGAAAAAACCCAACCATGCAACAGTGTTATAGACCAGTAAGTCCCTGCATTCATACAGATTACTCAAATGTCTCCATTAAATGTCAATTATAGACTCCGAGCTAACAAACACTACTRACCTAAGACTTCAGAATAAGAATTTGTGCATCAATAAAGAAAAAAACACTTTTCTAATGTAATTCGCAGAATTCTATAATATAAAGGCACTAAGGTATAAGCTGAAGTTAATCTTTTTTAAAAGGTTTCCAGCCTTTACTATGTATTTGAAAYCTGTCCTCCCATTCCTCCTCACTATAAAAATGTAAAGCCTTTGTGTGTGGTTATTTGAATATCAACACTCTTCCATGTAACAGCAATGCAAGAACATAAACTCRAGGAACATGCTGAAAAGTTCCTTGTGATCYGTTATTTTCTGCATGMCTTGCAACCCCCTCCWGATAAATGYCTGTTCTGTAATTCCCTTGAGAAATACTCTGTTGAAATTAYTTTGGGACAGMATGTATGTTTTTACAAGTGGCAATAAAATTATATAAATAACTTGCCTTAAAATATCCAAACATGTAAAGTGTACTTCTATAGAGAAAATGCAAGTAAGCCATCTGTAACAGAGTTCACATTTTTTCATACTTGTAATGAACTTTAAGTTTTTTTTAGGTTAAAACAATATTAACAGAAAAAATTTCTCAAGTAGGAAAAGTATCTTTGATATTTGGACAATTTTCACATTACTGCACATTCAAAACAATTCACATAAAGTCTCACAGTCCAAGTTTAATGCACAGTTAATAATTCTATAGCTTTTTATATCAATATGTAAACAAAAGAATAATCAAATCTTATGTCAAGACAAAGACATTTTGGGCTAGTCTAATACAAATATCTGCTAARTTTTTGTACTTTCTGAAAATTTCCTGGGCTAGGACTTAAAGGCTTATTTCCTGACTGCAAGGCTGCAGTATAGCCACAGGCATAGGCTAGAGGGGATGACTGTGATCACTGTGACCCATTTAGCACCAGGCACTACCCTCTGCTAAAAAACAAACACAGAGGAATTCAAACCTACATCAAGGTTACCTGGTATTGTTTTATAGACTGACAGCAAGAAGCATCCCTGCAGCAGCTGTCCCACAGGGCACTTGTGCACACAGTCAATTTGTACTTCTACAAATTTACTACAGTAAATGTCTTACTGCAGCAGTCACGTACGTTTTGTTATGCTTTCACAGGTTAGACCTTATAAGGCAAGAGCCTGTATCAATAAACTCTGATTAAGTTGTTACTTGATAAACATATCATTTCAAGAAGTTAAACAAATGCTGCACCTGCATTTATTTTTAGGACTAAAAATATGCCTTAAACTCATGTTCAAACAGATCTTTTTCCAATGTGCTAGCAGCCCTTTCTGAATTCCAAAGTGGCTGTAGCAGTGCCAGTGCCAGCTGCTGAAGACACGTGTTATACCTTGCCTGTTAAGATTCCTCTGTACTCTTATTTATACCTAAGGCTTAGCTGCTCAAGCTTCACTAAACGCTAATGTTCCCAAGCTGGATTATCCAGTCACCTCCAACACCTCTTCATGGCAATGCTTCCAAGGAGGCTTTCCCAGCCTACACCCGTCCTGAGCTATACTACTTTTAATGTGACCAAATATCAAGTCTGGTTTGCTTGAGTACATTCTTTAAAAACAAAAAGCTAAACCAGTTTAGTCAACCATGACTACTGAAAGAGCATTTGTCACATTACCTCTCCACAAATAATCACGAAGTTTTAAATTGATGGCATTTTGTTCAAAACCATCAAATTTCAGCAAGTAGTATGAATCATGCACTATTTGTTACTTGAAATTGACATTTAAAAAGCAGGGATCAAACTAATATGATTCAGAAGCTTTTTTCTCACTTTCTTTTTCCTATAATCAGAGCTCTAAAAAAATTTTTGTGCTTCTACATTTCAAGTAAATGTTTGGTGTTAGTGAACAATTTACAGAAYCCTGGTGACGTCACACAATGATTTATACACTGCTGTCAACTGACGCACAATGGGAAACTGGCAAAATACTGGTGCCATAGGTTGAAAGAGGCCTGAAAATGGTATCTAATGCTCAAGCTTTGCACATTTTGATATACAACCTAGATTTAAGGATAGCTTACAAAGTAATAACTTGCTGCTGCAAAGAGAGGAAGGTCTTGCTCCCTCATGCTTTCTCAGCTGGTTACAGCAATCTCCACAGCTTACTGGACATTTTMTTGAGCTACTTAACTCGGTAACTCTTCCCTTTGGGAGAATCCCAGGAAAGCAAGGAGGCTGGATACCTTCAGCTAGATATAGCTGAAAGGAAGGACTCAAATACCAGAGCTTATTAAAAAAGAATGTGTATGGAAACTCCCACTGCCATGCATGGTAGAGTCATATTAAGCTTTATGAGCCACCCCCAATCACCCAAGATAACTTTTTGGATTCATTCTGCCAGCAGTGGGCTGTAGTTTTCATGGCATGTCAAGAGAAGCATCCAGAAAAGTCCTCTGCCTGCATGAAGACAAGCCAGGTGCTGGAAGGTGCAGACAACAGCTGTCCACAGCCTAAGGCTAGAGTTTCATTGCAGACTAAGCCTGTTGAGCTACTAACCACTCCTACAGCATCATCTTTCAGCCTGGCACCTGTTGCCTGGACAAATCACATGGTGTTTCAGAATGCTAAAGAAAAAGAAGAGCATTTAGTGAATTTATGAAATTCGTTTCTGCCAAATGAAAGAGTGAAATGGCCCAGCAAAGGATCCAACAAGCAGCTGGCAGAAGAAAAAGTGATGTAAGTAACACAGTCAGGAGTTAGTGATGTACATTGCTATAACTCCTTATGTTGTGATTCAACTCTCCCTAAAATTCTAGTGCTGCCAGAAATGAAGAGCATTTGAAGCTATTCCAGTAACAGTGGGCCTCAAAATAGCCTTAAGTAGGACAAAATATGATTATCAGAAATGAATTAGACTTATATCATAAGCTGACGTGACTTTTCTTTTCCCCTTTCCAATCTAAATCAAAACATTTACTCTTCTGATGAAAGATAAGATCCTTCCCCATAGGCCTGGAAAAATAACTTCAATTCTACAATTCTGATTCATTTATTCTTATTATTTATTCCACTGGCTTGACATATCGTACATGAATTGCAGCAATTGCTTATCTTAAACTCAGCAAAGTGTAGTTGGAGTCTACTCTGTCACGTTTCCCACATAYTGAAACAGCGAAGATTCAGTCAAATACTGGTTATCTTGATTTCATTTCATCAGCAGCAYGAGTCATGTGCAATAACAGCTAAAAGATACTGTGGCAAATGCACCCCAAGCCAGCAAACTGCTACAAAAGATTTTAGCAGGTTACCTATGAAAGTTACTGACTAGATGGCAGGGCTGAAAAAAAATGCATTCTAATATACCTATATTTCAGGAGACTCTTGAAGATTTGCTTATCTGCTCTAGAAATCCCACTGAATTTGTGATTATTGAGATATTCCAACAAGGTGCTTGTACATTTGAAGAGATGGTAGCTTTGAACAGAATATCCTTCTTCAGTAAATCTTATATTTTTATCCTTTAGGTATCAGAAGATGTCTTTGTCAATGTCCTGCGTAAGTGAAAATACAAACAAGGCAGACTATTCTTAAAGTAAGCTGGGGAAAACTGGGACATAAGAGCAGCACTGTACCAAGGGAAAATGTTTAGAATGAAAGTAAGAAAACAACATCCTTAGAAYTAAACTGTACTCCAACCTTTCTTTTCTAACCTCTGTGAGCCATGATCCTGCACCAGGAGCAATCCCCTCGCTCCCCAGTTTTTCTGGCAGAAATGCAATGTTAGCAAACTCCAGATATCAAAGTGTGAAAGAAGATTCACAGTTTACTGTTTCCAGTGCTTTGCTCAGTGTTGATCTGTTTTCTCTCCTGTATAGTCTCATACTACTACCAGAACTTGTTTTGCCACAGCTCTCTCCCCACTTTCTATATTGTTAGGCACAGCACATCTTCAATATTAGTATGGGACACTAGCTCCATTACATCAGAAATTCAGCCTTTGATAAACATGTAATTATGGACATAAGCCTGAGATTACTTAGCCCATTCTTACATAAATGACAAAGTCCATTCTCCCAAATTAATTTTCATTTGCATTATTAAATGTTTGGTCAATTACTAAATCACTAAATTTCAGCTAACAATACTCCAAGTTAGGAAATGACACACCACCTTAAGTCCAAGGCTTTAAAACAGCAGCCAAGGGAATTCCAAGAGGAACAAATGTTCTTTTTCTTAAGTAACAAACACAAAAATTCCCAAAAAAACCCACTAACTCATGCCATACCACTTCCCTGAAATAAAAGGAACTAGAGAACAGACACAGCTAAGTCAGACTTGTTTTAACCACAATTTAGTCAAGATTGTCTGAGAACCCTTCCAGAGAAAGCCTAWCAAATTCTATAGATGACATATTTTGAAGGGCAGTTAAAAACAGTTTGTTGAATTTCTTTTGGCTGCAAACAATCCCTCAGACACCACCGTATAATTAAAGCTATGAATTTATCATCTTTCCATATTTGAACACAATAATAAAACAAAAGTAGACTTTTCCCATGGTAATTCACTAAATTGCCAAAAAATCCTCTGTGTTTTGCACTTGTTAGCAGAAGAAAAAAATGAAAAAAGGATCCAGAAATAAATCCTGTCAGTCTTAAGCCTCTTGAAATCAACTAAAAACCAACATTTTGACTACGCTCATTCTCTTACGCACTTCATGCATTTTTATTGTCAGCAACAAAGCTTTCTGCAACTCAACCTTGTGACTAAAACACCCCTTGCCACTTTCATCCTATCAGAGTACCCTGAACTGCAGGTTAAGGGTGTTCACTGCTCACCTCATTACTTATCCCAGCTATGATGCACAAATAAATGTTCCAATGTCTTAGATTTACATTCTCTTTTTCAAGAAGAAACAGTATAAACAATCCAAAGTATAAGAATTTCGTAAGCAGTGAAATATAAGGTTTATTTTGCAATTCACTGTATACCAGGTAAGATGTATGGTCCAAAAGACTRAAATCAGTCAGCCAAAGCCAGCTCTTGCCACAGTCTCCTGCAAAACAGTGCAGGATTATTCGTTTCTAGGATTAAAATTGTTAATAAGCCTTCTTTAAAGACAAMACAGCACAGTTTCCATTTAACATACTTACTATTAAAACACTCTAGCCAGTAATGTTCCCAATGTTTCTGAAAGGTGGATTTTTTTCCAAATGCATCAGCAYTTGCAAAAGTAAGGTCAAAGAACAAGGAAAATTTCCTAATTAAATCAGAACTTGGAATTATTCAGGTATTCCACAGCAAGTGGTTTTGTTTCCCTGTAACAAAGAACGAAGACTTCTCCCAAATGGACACAGCCACTCAAAAGTAGCTGTTGCTGAAATTCATCAAAAGCTGTCTTTATCAAATTGTTATCAATTAGACCTTCAGAAATCAAATATAGGTSTCAGCTTTGCCCCAACAGCTATTAACAATGCAAGTTATTCCTTTAA
Source organism: Malurus melanocephalus (assembly GCF_030028575.1). Taxonomy (NCBI): domain Eukaryota; kingdom Metazoa; phylum Chordata; class Aves; order Passeriformes; family Maluridae; genus Malurus; species Malurus melanocephalus. The sequence continues at coordinate 1,599,428 of NW_026623328.1, read as the reverse complement.
TAAGAATTAACCCTCTGCAGGATTAACGTGCATACAAAAAGCTTTAACAYATACATCCCAACAATCCCATTATGCAAGAGATTAAAACAGACTAGTCTGGTAATAAAATGCTTATCACCCGACCTGTCCCATTGGCAGTGCAAGGACCAACTCAGATCCAGCTGTTTTGCCCTCAGAATTTAAGGACCAATATCAGGCTACAGGTTTGTACCACAGAATCACAGAATATGCTGATTTGGAAGGGAGCCACAAGGACCAYTGAGTGCTACTCCCAGTAAAAACAAACAGCTGCCATCACAGCCAACAGCTGTGCTGCTGATGMCACTGACAGGAACAAGCCACTCCTGGAGTCAGACAACACCACAACATGGCCAGCATTGCAGATCCTGCCAACGGACCTGGCCTACATCAATGAAAGCTTTAACTACCACTTAACTGTATATTTCAAATATATATTACTAATAAAAGCTTAGCTGCCCCTTGACTGTGTATTTCAAATAGCCATCAACTAGCCTTAGCTGTTTCATGAACTAATGCCCTGAAAAAATGARTGGTTTCTGAAAACAAACTGGTCTTAGTAATTCATACCTGGTGAACATTAAGTGTTGAAGTGTTTTTATCGATCACTCTCTTTGTCTTAAGAACAGCAGAAGTTTAACAGCTCCCATGAACCCAAGAAAYATTCCCCCTCTCTTTCTCAGGGAAACCATGAGAGTAAAAAAATAATAAAGTAGGRATGCAGAAAGCAACCTCATTTAGGGACTTCCAAGCCAATCAGATTATAGATCGAAACAGCCATTTTATTAAATGTACATGAACAACTGAAAAAAAAGAACCTTTCTGCAATCACCTACTGTCCTCAAATTTGTTTCAAAAAGGCATGTKCCCCTGAGTCACCCATCTCTCTCACTGATCACTATCAAGAGTGTCTCCATTATTTTAAGTGCAGCCTCTTCACCTGTGCTCTAACAATTTCTCACAGCACATGCCACAGCACTCAAGAAAATGAACACAGCTCTGTGTGCACTGCAACAGTGATGAGCAGGAATACCTAAATCTTTCAACCACAGCCTGGAAAGCGCAGAAAGTACAGCAAGAATTCAGAAACTTGTATGAGCCTGTAACCTTGAGAAAAATCTCACTCAATAACTGGTCCAAAAACACTGTTTAATCAATGAGTACGAAAGGCTGAGCTGGCTGTAGCAGGGGAGGAGATACACCTCACTAATTGGGCACACATGGATACTGAGTGACACTTTATTTGAAAACATTGTGAATAGACACACTAACAAAGATTACAAAGTTAACCCCAACACATTAGTGTGTAATTTTCTCCYTTCCTGTGCTCTCAGATAACATTGTGATGTGACACAAGCAAAACTAAAGCTCACAGTCAGTGCCTGCATCCAGMAGTCCAGCAGCACCAGAGAAATCAGCACCTCTCCTCAGTTGGCAGTCCTGGCCACCAGACACAGAAAGCCTGAGTTTGGCTGGAGAAGATGTCCTGCAAGAGCAGAAGGTGAAGACAGTAAGAATCTCTTTCCTTTTGGTTGCTTTATTGCAAAGTGCCAGAAATTGTTACAGTCAGTTACATAGAGAAGTTGGACCCTACCCTCAGGTACTAAAGAAACATCGCTAAGAGCCATGACTCTCTTCTCCTTTTTGCACCTGTCACCTCACCCTCTGTGTGCCACACCACAAGCAACCAAAGGAAGAAACATTCGATTCATAACCAAGACGGTTTGGTCAGATCACACCATCTCCCATTTGTCTATTATGAAAACTGTCTGGAATCCTATACAAAAGTTAATTTAGGATTTTATACACTAATCCAAATACTCTGCTTTAGACATGATTTATAAGCCCAGATCCCCTTATTAATTTCAATTTCTATTTCAATTCATGGCAGATTTCAAAGGACAGGAAAAAAAATTTAGCCCTTTCCCTCAATTTCCTGAATTCTGAAGTTACAGTATTAGCCACTAAACGATAGAATTCTAGAAATACTTAATATCTCATCCCTTCTAACAGGCATATGATACAGGTGTGAGAGAAAACAATAGAACATAAAATAGCATTTCACTATCATTTGACTATCTTCAAATATGTTGTGACCCTACACATATGGCCCAGATTTTTTTTTTAAAGCTATGAAAATGAAGTCTTTGTTTTGAGCAAGTGGYTAAGTTCATATTAAGAATTTAAGAATGATCATTTCAGACTAACATATATGTGCTATAAAAGTGGTCTCTCAAGGGGGTCATATGGAAAGCAATTTCCTGAGGAGTGGGAAAAAAACACTTTTTGTAGCTTTAAGAAATAATACTTTAAAATAATGTCTATTTCATTTTTGTCTTATCCTTTTCCAATTTCCRTGCCTGAATATGTCTTATAATGTATATATCAGTACAGTAGCACCTGTATATAACCGACAAATCAATAAATTTACATGGATGAGAGGTGCGTGACAAAAAGTGCTCTTTATTGACATGAATGGAGAGACATAAAAGTTGGAGGGCACTTCTCTAGAGAGCAGAAGCTCTATTATTTATATCTGCCCTGCCCTTCCTCCTTTTCACTCTAGCGCTGGTTTTCCACAGGATTGGAATGAATGGCGCCGCACAAGGTACATGGCTCCGGTGTCTTCAAACCCAGGGTCGAGGCTTTTTTTTGCCACCTCGAAATAAGAGACTTTAGCTCCCTAGGAACAGGTAACTGAATGTGAAAACCTGTAAATAAGTGTCAGAGAATCACACTATGATAAATCACCTGCTTGACAAGGGAACACTGAGTGGACGTAATGAAAGGATAAATAAATTAAGGAGCCATAAAATATCATCGCTTTGGGRGATCCAGATAAAGATATATAATGGACAACATCGAAAGTCAAGCACYTAGACCCTCACCCGGTTCTTCCCCCTTACCCCTCGTGAGCTCCGGCGGCTCCCCCAGCCCCCCTCAGGGGCGGGCCACAGCACCCAGAGCCGYCCGCCGACTCCTTGCCCGCAGCGGGGGAGGAGAGGCGAAGGGCCCACGGCCGTCCCTACTGACCTGCCGGCGGCGGCTCCCGCGCAGGGCCGGGGGTCGCCGGGGGTGGCCGCGTCCCCTCAGCCGGGTCCCCTCAGCCCGCGCAGCCGCCGCGCCTCTGCACGCGCACGAGCCCCGCCTGCTCGGATCCCTCCGCTCCCGCCTCAGCGCGGCCCTCTCGCCTCCCCCAGAGAATCCACTCGGGAAAAGACCCAGCAGAGCCGGGAGCACTCCCGGTTCAGCGCCCGCCGTTCCGCTCCCCTCAGCACCCAGCGCAGGGCTGGAGCTCAAACCACGAACCGGGACTACTTTAYCTSCSCAGGCGGAAGCACACACTTTTACARCARGCGCGCGMGCGYGACCTCACCACCCGCTTTTAAAGGGCTGCGCGCGAGGCACGCTGGGAGTTGTAGTACTCCCACGGCGGCTCTCCCGGCCATCCGAGTGCCTCGCACCGCCCCGCGCTGGCGCCACGCCCCCTCGCCGCTCGCAGCCAATGGGCGGGCCGGGGGCGGGGCTTCCTGCCGCGGTGCGCGCGCGAGGGGCGGYGCCCGGAGTTGGTTGTTGCGCGCGGGCGCGGCGGTCGCAGCCCCGTCCCGGGAGCTGCCTCCTCACCGGGGCCCGGCGGGAGAGAGAGCGGAGCCCGCACGGAGCCTCCTGGGCGCAGCCGCCGCCTCCCCGCGGGAGGCGTCGCGGGGCTGGGGAGCCCCTGCCAGGTGAGGGGCAGGAGGGGGTGACGGCCCCTCATGCCGTGAGGGGAGGCCGGGGGGCGGCGGCGGTCGGCTTTCCTCAGCGGGGCCGCGGACGGGGGCAGCGAGCAGGGCTCCGACGGGATGTGGAGGGGGCAGCGGGGCGCAGCCGCCGCCTGCCCGTCCCGCTCTCCCCTGGGKTCCCCCCGACTCCCCTCGCCCCGCCGCCGTCCCGGTCGCGGCGGCGCCCGCAGAGCCCGTCTGGCGCCGGCAGCCGCGCCGGGGCCCCCGCGGGGCCGTGCGGCGCCCTCGCCCCCGGCCGCGGTGCTGGGCCCCCGGCTGTTCCCCGGCAGCCCCGGGCCCTTCCCGAGCCCGCACCGCGGCTCCGGGCGTGCGGCGCTATCCCGCGCCCTGCTGGGGAGCGCCTGCCGCCGCTCTGACACCTTCGAGGAATTTCCCGGGATAAAGCCGCTGTGGGTGCCAGGTGGATGCTGTCCCTGCCGGGGCTCTGCCCGTGCTCTGTTATTAACTGAGAATTACTAACTTTAAAGCCTTTACGTGTTACCGTGTACGTGTGTAGCTGCATTCCATCCTTCTCTCGGTCCTTCCTTTTCTCTCGATGGTTATTTTGGACTTGTAGGTGGGTCGGTCTGTTTGCCAGTTTTTATTGCGGGTGAAGTTGAGGGCGGACTGGGRGGGCTGGGATTTGCGCTGGGACAGCAAGTGAAACGATGCGAATACTTTGCAGTGGTCGGTTACTTGTGGAGCAGCTGATACCTGATGCAGAATGGCCAGGCTGCTCTGCGGTGAGCACAGGGGCGAGGAGGAGCATTGTCTGGTGGATCTCTGACCTCGAATTTAATAGGGGTTCCTTCTCAGAAAACATAATTTCTGTTTACTTTAGGTCTTTGCCATTTACTTTTGTAGAGCTTGGCTTTCGTTCTTCTTTAATCGCTTCATAAGTGCCTCCAAAGTTTTTCCCCTTACTCGCTGTGGCTTAAAGGCTGTCWGATGTCTGCTAAAACACTTTATTCTTGGATATTTACAGAAAAAATAATATACGGAGATATATGGGCAGGAAGGAAAGAACACGCAGTTGTTTTAGGAAGCAAGACTTTATGGAATTCCAATAATTAGGTTCTGTARTTAGAAAGTTTACTTTAACTTGTTTAAAATTGCCAGCTGAACAGCCACCTTGGTGACAAACTAGTTGTACTTTGTTCTGTGTGACTTTTGTTTGACTTACAACCTCATCTAGACAATCTGAATCCAAGGATGTAACAAGAGCAGCAAAWACTTGTGGAGGTTTTACTTGGTCTTTTAGACTAGTTAGAGCTCTTAATCTAGTTTCATACTGGCTTAAAAGCTTGTGTCTGTAAAGTAGCTGAGATGTTTTATCCAGATGAAGCATCTTCCTGGCAGAGTTACTGCTCAGTGTGTTTTCAGGAAAACCTCATTTTGTTCTCTAAAACATAGAACTATGCAAGAAGGAATTATGAATTTTTCCATGAGTAACTTTCCATGATTAATCATATGCATTCATTTCTTGATGGCTTTACCTTATTGTTAGGATATCCCATGTAGATAACTTAATTCACAGACTTCCTAAATGACCTTTTTGAACAAATCTGTTTGGCTCAAGTACACCTTCCTCACCTGGATAGCAGTGGCAGGTAGAGTGTGTTTCCTGAGCCTGGGCAGGAGGTACCAGCTGCAGAGCAAGGAGCCAGCAGACTTTTCTGCCTGGCCTTGCTGCTGGTAGGCACTTTCACCCAGCTACAGTTCATAATGGACGCAGCACTTGTATTTCCTTCTATTTTAGAACATACATGTAAAGAAATACACAGTTATTTTGAAGGAACAGCATTCCCTGTGTATCCACAAAACTTGGGGTTGCTTCAGTGKAAGGGAGAGCAAAGAGGCAAAATACCATTTCAGCTTCTTGGGCAATTTGTGTTTCTGACTTTTCAACTCTTTAGGAAATCCACTTGCAGGCATGTTTACCAAAATACATATTCTTTTCTGTTTACTTTCAAAGTAAAGGAATTGGTTGGAATCAGTAATTTAAAGAAAAATAAAGGGGGAATGCCATTTGGCTAAACGACTCCTAAATGTTGATTTGGGTTCTTTTGCCGAAACAGAATAGTGAAATATTAGGATAACTGTTGAAGCTACTGATTAGGGTCACGGACAGTGGCAATTTCTGTATCGTCCTAGGAAAAACATGTATATGAAAAGCTTACTCTAAGTTAACAAGTTGTAACATGTTTTSTCTACGTTGTTTCTGAATTTACACTCCTGCGTGTCTCCTTTCCTTTTCCCTTTTCCTGTTTAGTCTTTGCTCTTAGGCTCTCTTTTCCCTCCAGCTGCCCCTCATCCCAGTTTAGAATTAGACTATCCTATCCCTGCCCATGTTTTCTGCGCCCTTTTCTCTGAAGGGATCTGCAGCTTTCCTSCTTGTCACTGCTTCTCTTGTTCTGATTGCTTTCTGATGAGATTGGATTTCAGRTGGTGTTAATAGTCCTTTCTCTCTTTGTTTTGTTTTGTTTTTTTACGTAAGGCTGTTGGACCCTCTCTTGCCCAGCCCCTGAAAAGAGATCCCCAAAGGTCCACCCTGGGATTGCTAGGTACGGCTCCGAGATGAGGTCTGTCTCCTGCTTCCACACTGTTCCCACTTCCTGTGCTGCTGCAGCTCCCGAGGAATCCTGCTGAGCTGCTCYCTCCCGTGTAGTTGGTGTGTCAGAGCTGACATTCGGGTACGGGCAGGGTATTGAAATGCAAATACCTCGGCTATGACGAGGAGATGGTGCTGCACTGGTGAAAAGCACTGGGAGCTGTGGAATACCTGTGACCTGAAAAGAGATTGTAGAGAAAACACCTGACAGGGAAACTTAAAATSTAACTTTCTTGTCTTTCTGCTGTTAACATCTCCAGATGTTTTTAACCTGCTTTGAGTACAAAAATAATAATCTGTGAAGTGTGTTTTGGTTTAGTAGTAAAAGCAAAGTTCAGAGAGATAAAGTCAACTTATTTGCAGCCATTTGTAGCATTTACTGGCTGTTWGTGGCAGCCAAAAACCACCAGTGAGGGAAATTTCACTCTCTGTGTATGTCAAGTGCTATGGATTTTGGAGAGGTGTAGCTCTAGACCCATGGGAAAAGGCTTTGGATTCTCCATGGTGATACCCAGAGGGGTGGATRGAGCCACGTTCTGTGAGTGTATCACTCGTGACAGGCTGGTGCAGGAACCTTGTCTGCAGAGCCTTTCTTGGCATTACCAGTCTTCCCACCTTCCTGTGCTCCCACACGACTGCTGTGTAAGGACCRAGTGTTGCACTGGGATTTACATTGGCCTAAGGCTCAAATACTTCCATTGTTTCATATGGATCAGCACAATAATGCAGAATTTCCATTATCATACAATTTTAAATCTAGAGTGGAAAAATACAGGCTGCAAACTGGAATAAGAGTTGCTAGTTGACTTTCACTGTTTTAAAGGAGGGTGAAGTGGAGCAAGTCAACAATGTACACTGAGGAGAACGTGACAGCTTTAGAATTTCTGTGATGTCAGAGGCAAGGATAAATTACTTATTTTTACTTGGTAACAATTCTAATTACTTGTCCAATATTTGAGYGGCAATTTCCATAAATTGCAGTTTAGTCTTGTGGGCTCTGTATTTTCCAAATGATAAGCAGAAATTATCAGCCTTTTGCAAGAAATTTTCAGTCTTTTTCCTGAGACAGGTGAGAAGCTGAGTGACTGAAGCAATTTCTTTCCTCWTATCTCTTTAAGGGGACTAAGTTGATTTGAGATTGTCTGATAGTTCAAAATGTGCACAGAGGAAAACTACACAGTGGGTGTAACTCTGAGGTCACCTTCTTTAAACTGAAYCCCTTTTGGGACCCCATGAGCTATTACAAAAGTTACCATGTTAACTCACCAAATTACGAAATGGCTTTACCACCAATGTTTTTGGGTTTGTCTGTTCAGATGACAAACAAGAACAACAGAATTTCAGAACCCCTGGGAGCCTCATTCATCATTTATCTTCTAGTAATCACATATTGCTGTGCAGGATGAGGACAAAATCAGTTTTAAACCACACCACTTGGAGAAGTGTTTTGTAATCAATCTGTAATGGATTTCTTTTTTTCAGTCTTTGATTCTGGGGAAAATTGTCACACTGACAATCTTTTTTGTCTGAATCCTTGGAAAAATCTTCAAATAGTAGGTCCCCTAGCAGGCTTGCTACCCATACCTTCTCTGTATGGCCATAACTGGCCATAACTGAGATGCTTTTTTATGAATTATAGTCACAGTAACAAGGATTATAATGATGTCTATTGAACATCTGCATTTTGATCACCAAACAGCAGTGTTTGTGTTTAAAAGATGGGCAAATATGATGTGTAGAATGTATTTAAGAGCATTCATTTKTTATCTGAACCTCAAAATGCCTTCAGAATTCGTGGTTCTTGCTTAGGAGTGTTTCTTGGTTGGTAGCTTTTAGAGCAAGGAATGATTAATTTCCCCATTAAATCCACAACGTGAGGGGAAAACATATTTTATCTATATAAATGGCAAAAAAATATAAATCTTAACTAGGAAAGGCATTTTAAAATCTTTCCATGTGTATACTTTATCCCACATTTTATGTAAGAGTAATATTTCAAAAAAAGCCTTACATGCACTTCAACATAAATGCTGAGAAATGCTCAACTGTCTTAATGCAGTCACTGTTGACTGGAGGAGACATTTTTAGCAAAGTTTTTGAAATCACAGTAAACAAATGGATCAAAATCATGCCAGGCTAAACATTGTAGGCTTCTAGCAATACTTGTTTTAGTAACATCTTGTCTGAGATGCCAGTTCAGTGTGGTGCTAAGAAGTAAGATCAGTGACTTGATAAAGTTAGTGCTATTTCAGAAAATACTGCTACTAGCACAGAATTTGCCAAATGCAATGTTACTGGTGCTCAAGCAGCCTTGGGTTATTGTATTGTTGGATAGAGGTTCTGTAGGAAGCTGTTTAGTGTTCACAGTTTGACCTTCCATGTTTTTGTAAAACTGATCTCAATCCTGAAATGTTCCCTCTTGGATGCATGCCTGTATTTATACAGGCCTCTCTACAAAGCTCACCAGAGGAGGAAGACAGTCTATAATACAGGAGATGTAAATTCTGCATGTATATATTTATATCCAGTCTCCCAGCTCCGAGGGTCTTACTGTCAGAAAAGCCTTCAAACACATTTAAAAAGACATTTAAATTTTRCACTATAAACATGAACAAATATAGACATCCTTCCACACTGACTTCATATATATTCCATCTTAGTGTAAGTCTCTGTGCATATCACAGATGCTCTTATTGTTGTCTCAGCTGCCAAATTTCCTCTCAGTGAGTATCATTGTTCTGCTTTTATGCTTGTTGGTGTCCTTTCTGGGGGCTTTTATGATGCAGCATGAAGAAGGAAGAACTGTTTTAAAAATATATAATTTTGCCCTAAATTGGCCAGTAAATTTAGAAACATTCATGTCTGAAGGTAATAGAGACACTTAAAATTTCATTGACCCTGGAGCTGAAGCTGTCCTTGGGTAACTGTKAAGTCTTTTAGCACCTTTATTTTTTTCCCCATCAGTTCTGCCTTTCTCTCTACCTTCTTTTAGCCCCGAATAGTCTTCTGCAGAGTGCTCTTTTAGCCTGTTTGGAATCCTGTTAAAATCCCTGATTCCCTCTGTAAAGGCTCAGAATTGCATCAATATTGCTTTAATAAACTTTGAAGTTTTATGCAAATATATACAAGCTCAGAGAGAATAAATATTAGTCCAGGAGTTTTCCACGGGGGAGTAAGTCATGTTGTGTAATTGTTTTTCCATTTGCTTTGAACCCTGCTAATTGTCCTTCTGGGCCTTCCTCATCTAGATTGGGTGGTTTTCCTTAAAAACAGGTTGCACAATAKTCCCCAGTCTCAGACTTTAAAATTCTGTAACTATATGGTTAAGGAGTGTGACTCCTGCCATTTGGAATGGTCTTTGGAGAAGATAKTTTATTTAATGACTTTTGTTCTGTAAACTGTAGACATTCTCAGTTTTTAGTACAGGGAGACAACTCATAGTGAAGATGTAGAGAATGAGGGGCACATGAAAGCTCCCAGTGTGAGCAGTTACACATGCTGTGATTGTGCAACAGCTTGTGGTATGTTGTAGCCAGTGGAACAAGTCACTAAACTTGGTGTTAGACATACATCCAACCCATAAATGCTGGCTGGTTTAGTGCTTTATATATGTAAAATAATATTTTCATGCTGTGATTTATTTTTATTATTTGGACTACCATATTATTAGCAAGGAGATCTYAAGCCTGTTCTGCTGCTAATGGAGCTGTCAGTAACGTAGCTCTCAAGTGTAACAAAATTTTGAAAGTGCTACTGCAGGCCTTGAAGTGAGACAGATTCAGATTTAAAGGACTTTTGGCTAGGGAAGATTGCTTGGGAAGCTCAGAAAATGAAGGCGTGTTAGGGCAAAGCTCGCTGAAGCTCCTGCGTCTCTGAATTTTGCCTGGTAAGTATTTCTTGTGCAGCAAAGGCAGCATCCCTGTGAGAGAAAATGTCGGTACAAGCAGAGCTCAGAGCTTCCTCTGTATTTCATTTACCCTGTGAGCTGTACCGGTTCCGGCTGCCGTATCCTAATTGGCATCTTGCTCCATGAACCTGTTGGCAGGCAGGGTGCTGGGTCATGGTTCCTTACAAGTTAACCCACTTATCTTCTCAGAGCAGCAGCAAATCCCTTCCAGAGGTGGTTCTTTTAGGCAAGTTGTTTGGTAAGTGGTGTATCAGGAGTGTTGCACCCTGGTGCATAAAGTACCTGTTTTTWGCAATTGATAGAGAGACACTGTTAGTAACAGTTGCCATGAAAAAACCTGCGACAGCAWTAAGGTGAGATTGCAGAGTGGTTTAGATGGAGATTCCTCAGCCTYACTGGAGCTTTAGTCACGGTGAGTTCTCCTGTGTTCTGCATAATTCTCTGTTGTTCTGCTTGTTGGAGTGTGGGAAGTGTTTGATTGTTTGTTGCTTTCAAAGAGAAAAGCTGAATCAGGTTCCTTTCTGCTGGATATTGCCATCAGCGTCAGAAGGGGATTCAGTAAATATATTCTTTACATACACAATTGCAAATCATACTGGATTGCATAATGTTGTAAACAGCAAGACATGATGCATAAAAAAAGGTGCCCAGTTCTCACCCCTCATCTCTTCTTTTCACAAGGTTGTAATTTTTCTCTGTAGAACACAATGGTGATAACATTGCAGGCTTTTTCCTACACTGTCCTTTGCAGATTGACTTCATTGCTTATGGTTGTACATTATCTTTGTTTATCAGTGTAAATCAACAGAGCTATTCCTGAGCAATGGAGATAGCAACAGACAGACCTTTTGAAGCCAAATTTGCAGAGTGAGAAGCAGTGTTGTATAGCAACATTTTGAAAAAGATAACCAGCACGGGTTATCGGGGAGTTGTGCTCAGCCCTCCTGGAGGGGGTGATGGAAATCCTGTGGAATAATAGTATTTTCTAAAACCTTCTAAATTCTTCTACACAACTGCTAGGGCAGTTGGAAGGCTCATGCATACACTAATAATTCATAGGGGAAATAACAGTAAACAGGTGATATATCAAAGCAACAATATTTAAATAAATGGGATTTAGATTTAATATATCAAATGTTACATAATTGGGTTTTTTTCCCCCTGGAGTTCAGTTCCTGCATTTYTTTGCATATTAAATATTGGTCTGTCTACACGGAAAGCTGACTTTGGATGCTTTCATTAAAAAGTTTTTAACATCCAAACAGAATGAAATCTGTGGAATAGGGGAGGGAATATGAATCCATATAATGAATATTGTTGTCTTCAGTRGCAAGCACTGCTTACTGAGGGGGTTATGAGTTCAGCCAATAGTCACTAATTTGTATTGAACGGATAACACACTGAAGTTTCTTGTGTTCTGCTGACTCAAAGAGCTGGTGTGCTTTTTCTATCAAGTAATCACAATAAAAGTTTGAAAATATATTGGAAAAATAAGCAGCCAGTATTCAGTTCAGAGTTGCAGTGATTGTGCTGGTTGCAAATACCTGAGCTGTGGATAAAAAATTACTAAACAAGTGAAATAATTGAAAATCAGTATCAGTTTCTAAACAAAGGTAAGCTTTGCTCTTCCAAAAATGACAGCATTGTCATTAGTGTAGACACTGTAGAGCAGCAGTCTCATCATCAGTCTGTCTACAGCCGATGCTTGTGGCTTCTTGGCTTTCTCTTGCTGCCAATGAGTGAGATGCTTGACCATTCAAGCTGGTGTCTCAAATAATATAGGAACAGTTATAATTTAAAGACTTTGTTTCTTTCTTCACTGAACATGAAGCAATACCAAGTTTGGGGTATTTTTAATTTTTATTTGGCTTTCACCTGCCAGTTTACAAATRTCTCTAACTTAAGGTATTCTAAATCCATAGATTTCAGCTATTTTTAATTTAATTGACTTTGCCACATGAGTCAAGGTTTCTTTTCCATCTATATTTTTTCATGACTTCTTGGAGTAATTGTTCTGCAAGCAAGATAAATGTGTATCAGACATATAAATGTTCATGGGATGATGCATAGTAAAATATCTGCCCTGGTTGTATAATCTGCTACGAAGTTGTGGAAAATGACATCCCGGGGACAGCTCAAAGCCTGGGCAGCTCTTGGATCCTTCCTGGGACCAGTGGGAAGGGATTTGCTGTCTCAGACCTGCACTTGCAGTCATCAGTCTGGACCTATAAGTTTTTCTTGRACGTGTTTGTTTTTTTCTTGGCAGTGGGTTTATGATGGAGCTTAGAAAGGAGAGCTGTCACACCACAAAATAGACACTGTTCATTAATTTCAGAGATTAATGACTCAGTTTGTATTCTGAGAAAAATTCTTAAGAATTCTTACTTCTTAAGAAGTAGGAGAATGGACAATCTTGTCTTCCTGAGGTGCTCTCAGGCTGATTTTGGGCACCCACTACACACCCCATGAACTCATCACTTCTATGGCCTTGGTGCCCATGACAGTGCCATTAGGAACAGAATATACAGAGAACAAAAGAGATGAATCTTGAMGTTAATCATGCAGCACCTGAAAAATCAGGAATATGGCCTTTAGATAAGGGAAAAATACTGAAATGTGAGTCTGCCTTCTTTTTTTTTTACCATCAGAGAGGAAAGAGAAGGCATCTCATGATAAGTATCTTTCTGAATGCTGCTTTGCTAATTGGTGTGACCCTACTGTGTCTGCACTGTTTCACAGCATGTGCCAGAATCTCGGATAAATATTTCCTTTTGGAAAAGCTGTACACAATGTGCAAATAGAAGGAACATGGTCTTTTCTGCCTCTCTAAGATGTGTTGGAATAAATATGTTGTTTTGAAAGGGTTTTTTCATATTTTTCAGATGAGCAACTCTCTTGAGCTTTGTGCTTTTTATTACATAACATTTAAGYTTTTWAAGTTCTGAGCRTGACCTCAAGTTTTTATTTTGGCTKTTGTAAAATATTTTCTGCTTCTCGCCATATAAAAATGGATACATTTCCCTTTATTCCAGCTCTGAAACACCTATAGTCCCCGACAGTTTGTTTAGGAGGCTTAACGCTGCAGTGTTTTGGTAGAAAATAYTATTGTTAGTACTTACAGAATTCAAAATCATTAGAATTTGCTCTGCATAAAATTATGACTTTCTGAAGAAATATTGGCACAAACTGTGGAAGCTGTTATGTTTTGGAACTTGTGTTCAAATTGCTCATTTTCTCTGCTTTATTTMTTCTCTCATTTATAATTAGAGGCTRGTGGACAAAGCAAGCTTGAGGCTGAGGGGCCTACTTTGGAATCTGACAAAAAGGCAGTCACTTAGAAAAAAGGGTATGTCTTTTGGGTGGAGGGAAAAAAAGTGCTTGACTTGAAGAAACAATTTTAGGTGTTGTGGCTTATTTTGCTGTTTGGCTCTRCAGACTGGTCGGTTCTGGCATTTCCATGCACCAACTTCTGCTAATTCGTATCTTACATGTATAAATAAGTTTATAGCTTCATAGAAAACAGTTATCGACTGATCCATTTTTGTATTTGTAGAAATTAAGCTATGTAATTTCTGTCAATAGTTCAGGAGGGCTCTCTGTAAACATCTTTGGCCATGAAGATCTGGACAAACATGATCAGTCTAYGCTATGTTGCTCTGAAAYMTACATGTTAAAAAWATATTTWTATCTCAAAATCAASTTTTTTSTGTTATTGGCAARAAATATGTTCTACAAACTTTCATTYAAAGAYGAGACATTTTCTGTTTTCWTCCTGAGAATGATGTGTGTCTGCTCAGATTTATCTGGATGTGTACAAGTRTATTTTACAGATATATTTGTTTGAAGTGACTACTAATGCTGGTTTAGGAAGTGCTATTGAATGGTCAGCTATATTCATGTTTTTGGGAAGAGTCAWTTTTTATATTCAGAGCAGTACAGGAGAAGGTAGTGGTGATTTTAAAACATTTCACTGTCTGGGGAGTGTGACTGAAGTGCTCATCTTTCCAGAATTTGCTRGAACATTGGTTTGCTAAAGTATTTTTCCCTTTAAAATGCTGGTTGAGGAGACTTTAATCCCAGCTGCCTGTGTGTTGGAARCAGAGAGGCAGCAGAGGGAAATGACTTTTTAAGTCAACTCCTATCAAAACCCAGAAGTCCATAATTTACTGATTTTACAAATAAGAGAAATAAAAGCTTGGCTTGCCTGAAGTCAATTATTGTAGTGTTTAAAAGAGGACCCAGAACACTCTCATGGTCTTACTCACTTTGCTAACCCAGCCTTTTGAAAACAGCCATGGTAAATATTTATTTAGTTGCCATAATACACTATGGGAATGTCTTCTGACCTCAGCAGTTAGGCTGAGTTAGGCTGCTGCTTCTAAAAGCTTCAAGTCTTTAGTTTGAATGTTAAAGATTTATGGCTTTACATCACAAATTGTATTTCCAAAGGCTTATCCTGGCCCTGCTGTATTTTGTTTTTGTAACTCTGTTGTATTGTCATCTTTCTTGAATAACTTGCTGTCAAAGCACATGCCAGGTCATGTGTTACAGTCAGTTCAGAGCAGCCGTACATTTTGCCAGTTAAATATTTCTCTCTGGGAGCTGCAAGAGCTGCCTTGCACATCAGAAGCTTGCAGTCCAACCTGCTGATGAGTATTTGCTTTTCTTATGGTCAAATAGTTATTAACATGTGWTTTGGGAGTCTCCTTTGGAATTAATTTCTGTTATTGTGCAGCAACGGGAAAAACTTGGAAACTGGGATGATGCTTGGTTTGTTGCTCAGTTTTCAGGTTATTTAATCTAGGTGCTCTTCTCCCATTTAAAAATTGAAATTGTGTGTTAAAACACATTTTTGCTATTTTTAGAGCATGGAAGATCCTGCCTTTAAACTCCAAGTCAGAGACTGAATAAATACTTGTAAGGAAGGCTCATTTTTACGATTTTCATCGTTGACCTCAGGATCACATTTTCCATCATTTATGACAAGAGATCAAGCAGTCTGCCTGCAAAACAGTAAAATGCATTCAAGTCTTTYGGTATTGTCAGGCCATGACAAAAGCTTAACAAGATGAGAATGATTGGCAGAATGACATGCACCCATCATTTTTTTAACTCCTCTGCAAAATATAYTTAAATCTAAATGCTGATGGTGACAAAAACTTTGACAATGCAAACATTCTCACRTGTGGAGCTGAATCAATTGGAAAGAGCAGTCAAAAAGGCAAAGTGGAAATACCATTAAGTTGTCTGAAACATTGAGTGGCAATGATCTGCATTAAAATWATTTGGTGCAATTAATCGATGCTTTTTGTAATTTCTTTTGCACAGCAGTTTTCATGTGTGTACCACTGTCTTATCTTGAAGCAAGAAAATGAGGCTCTTTCTGAGCTGGCTAATACTTKATTGCAGAGATTTATTTCTTAATCTTCATTGGAGATTTTGAAGTACTGGCTGGCTTTTAGCAGGCTGATTTAGTTCTTGTTTGATTTGAGAATATACAAAATAGCGCTGCTGTAATTCGAGCTTGGTGGTAGCTTTTGGCAAGTCCTGAGTTATTTGTGCAGTAGCATTGTACTGAGGACACGATGCATTTTAGGGAGGGGAAATCAGAACAATGTGCTGATTTGCTTGTGTGGGCTAATATGACTCATTTAGAATGAACTCCTTTAAAAGTTGTTGGTATTTTGTTTCTTTTTTTTTAGGAAAAACTGACAGGCTCAGGTTTCAAATCAGTTTTAAACTATCCAGCAAGCTAGAAGTCTCCCTTCGATCGGCAAGGCCCTACCAATTCCCCTGGTTGGGGTCAGCAGTTTACAAACAAAGCCTGGACCAATGATCTGTGAAATCGATCTTTGAGTCTTCCTGCTGCTGCCTTTGAACACGTTCATTGATGGCAGAGTAGAAATGACTCAGGCTTTGGGATGTGAGTTTAAAAAAYCTAAAGCATACAGAAGACCAAATGCTGGTGCTTGGAAGGTTTTCTTCTTGGAAGGAAGGAATAYAGCTGACCATTCAACACTAAATGAGAGAGTTTTGGTCCTGACATTTTCTGGAGGTGTGTCACAAGATTCTGAACAGGATTATTTCGGTGATGTGGTGCTATTGCATAAATATATTGAAGACATTTTGCCCACCTTTCAAA
This sequence comes from Malurus melanocephalus, assembly GCF_030028575.1. Taxonomy (NCBI): domain Eukaryota; kingdom Metazoa; phylum Chordata; class Aves; order Passeriformes; family Maluridae; genus Malurus; species Malurus melanocephalus. Next base: position 1,582,989 of record NW_026623328.1, on the reverse strand, counting down.
TTGGAACTACTGTACGAGTAGTCAGCTGGCTGGCTGGTTGCATGTTAAAACCAATATTTTGTGGGTTCAGAGATACTCAATAGCTTTTATCCTGGTTATGAATAAGATGGATTAATGTATATATAACACTTCCTAGTCAGAGAGAAGTCAGTAGTTTTAAAGCCCAATGAAGCAGTGGTTATAGGTGCCACATGATCTGCTCCTCTTGTTGAAGGCAGTTGTTTAAAGCTGAACTGTCCTGGTTCCTTCACATCTGTACCTCTGTTAGTAAAACATGCTTTCTTGTTGCTTCAAACATCTGTGACAACTGGCTTATTGTCCCCACCCCGTGCCAAGTGGTGTTTCATATTAAATTTTTTTTCCCAAAGTAATTGTTTTGAGTGGAGTTTCTTGCATACTGACTCCAGCTAGCATGCATCAGTCTGGCAGTGGATTCAGATATTCCTGTGAAGGGACCACATCTTTGATTCATCTCTTATCTTTTGTGTTTTCTTTATATTTTCTTTSAACACAACATATCTATAAAATACTCTGTGTTCTGCCTCGTGGCATTCACCTCTTTGTAGGTGAAAACAAAACTGTTACAAAAAACATAGTTCTGTCTGTGTGTGCTGAAAAATTGCTGGCACCTGTGGCAAAATTTGGTGTTGCTGGTTTTTGCCAGTGCCAGATGAAGTGATGGTTTCAGGTCTGGGGAGGCACAGCGGGTGCCTGCCATGGAGCTCAAGCTGTGTGTAAGAATAAGAGCAGCTGTTGGAAGTGTCCCAGCGCTCTGGGCCGTGGCCATACAAGGAGCCCTCTCTGTACAAAGCTGCTCTGTCTGATCCATGTGTTCCATGTGTGTTAAAGTTCATGGGGCTCTTTGTCTGGGTGTCAGCCACGGGTGCCTTTCATCCCCGAGGTGCCTGAAAGCATCTCTCAGTGTTATTAGAATGGTAGGAAAGGAAGTGGAAAAGAGGGAAAACAGACTTACTGAATATTTCAGCGAGTCTTTGCCAAATCGCATTTTGGGATTCATTTCTATTTTAAATACTCCAGTGGCTGCCAAAGCTGGCAAACTGTGATCCCCTTTGGAAGGGGGAGGAGGCTTCATTACTTCTCTGCCAGAGGAGGCACATCACTTCATTTTCCTGTTGCTTTGTTTTTCCCTTTGTAACGAACAAAGAAATTCTGTGAGGGAAGAGTAGAAAAAGCCATTTTTCAAAGCTTTTCCAGAAATTTTACAAAACAATGGGTTCGATTTACACTTTAAATGTGGTTTCCTGTCTTGTCTCACATCATTTGCATACCTTTAAAAATAGCTTGGTTTAGCTTTATTTCATAGGAATGTGTCCTTTCCTCTGCTAGTGCTGGTCGGGGTATTGTTTCCTTGATTATTTCTATGTGCATATAAGCAAGAAGTGATCAAATTTAATCACCAAACAATTGGTTAGATTTGCATAGAGAAAAACTGATTAGAATCACCAAAAAAACGGCTGAACATAGAATAATAGCTGTGCTTAAATAATTGAATCTCACAGCTTATGAAGATGACTGAACAGCTGAAAAAAATTTAGAAAGAAAAAAGCTAAGAGCCAAAAAATATCTGGGTTTTCTTCCTGCCTTTGTCATGCCTCACTTGTAGCCTTGGAAACTGAGACAAAGAGGTTAAGAAACTTGCTCATTCTTAAAATGGAGATAAGATACAGTGTACAGCTTATTTTAGTCTCACTTATTCCTCTGCAAAGTGCTGTACACGAAAAGCGCTGGATTTTTAACAGTAGAATCTATATCATGAACTGGGTTACTTAGGACTTGTGCCAATGAACCCACGTTTAGCTGTGTTCCCTGTGCCTACCTGTTAGTGATCCCTCATTTTATTCTGTCAGTCTTTGCAGGTTGTTTCATTGTCTCTGAGAGGGTGCTGGATGTTTTGGTGAGCTCAGATGATTCTGGAACTCTGAGCAGGATGCCCAATATCCCAGCACAGCGCAGAGGGGATGGTTGGCTCAATACTTTCCAAACAAGCTCTTGTTTCCCTGCAGGCGTCTAAACCAGGGATTCAAGACTGTGGGATCAAAACATTGAAATGAGTTCTTGGCAAATTGATCAACTGTGAAATAGTTACGAGCTCTTATTTTTGAAATCTGAAATTGCCACTCTTTAGTTAAGGTCTGTTCCTAGGGCTTTTGTTTTATAGGCTCTCTGGACATTCACACACTGTTTATATTAATGCAGCTCATTTGTAGGCAGTGCAGACGCTTTTAGAAATTGTAAGACTGTGGAGACATTTAATGGCTGAGGATAAATTGCACAGCTGTGGACACTATTTATACTTCCCTGTATAGAAAAGAGTCTGTATCATGAAATAAGCATAGCTCAATGTTGTGAGTTACTTTTCATGTTTTTTTAATCTTGGAGACGGCTTGCCAGCTCTTGGGTTTACATGTTAAAAAGTGTTAGCATGTCCATATCCTATGAAGATAAAGTTCACGTTTTACCCATTAAGAAAATAGATACTGAAGTGAGGAGAGAGAAGGTAAAATGTTTAAAAATCTTAGTAAGGAATTGTAGAAACACTGCATGAAATTTCTGGACTGAGAGGAGTGGTTCCTAAATATGTAAAGGAAAAATAAGTATGATTGAAAATAACCAGGACTTGAGAGAAGGCAAAGTGAACAGTACCTCATGCAACAAGTTAGTTTACAGGTTAAGGAGCCGAAACTCTGCAAAACACACATCCCTTCCTGAAGAAAGAACTGTCCAAGCCCACAGCTTTTAGTAAAAGAGCAATTTAAAGCAATTTCCAACTTACTAAAATATGTAAGGAGAAATAATTATAACTTTAATAATTAGATCTCAACCAAAGGATACAGAAAGGGAGCAAGTTGTTTGTTCTTTGTAGATGTGTTAATGATGAAAATCCTTAGAAGTCAACTTTAAAGGACAAAAGGACAAACACAATTATAGGATGTGTAAAATGGAAATTAGGCACTGAGACAGAAATTGAATTGCTTCAAAGATAAGAAGCTAGGATAAATTAAGAACTAGTAGATACCATCTTCGAAATATTGGAATCTAATATCTTTGACAATTACTTCAAAAAAAGTTTGCTGAAAGAAACCACAGGAAATTGCAGATACTGTATAGTTCAGGGCTCCTTGTTTTTATATCTTGCACATAGACTGTGGCTAATTTCAAGTTGTCCCTGTATTTTCCATAAAATTATTCTGCTATTTAAAATACCTCTCTCAGAGTGCTTCTACATCCTCTAGAGATTTAGTTGCAACATTGTAGTTTGTTCCCTGTACTCCCTTAATGCTCTAAAATCCACAGGCTTGTTCTGTCTCAGATTGCTGTCTGTTATGGGAACCAGGGGATAGGGTTAGTGGGTGAATTATGAAGTAATTTGATCAAGAGCTCAGGAGATAGGATCTTTCCTCTCTTTTCTTCTCTTGTAATGTCAACACAGTGGTTTTTAGAAAATAATAACTTGCACGTATGCGCTGAAATTCCAACTTTGGCTCAGACTTGTCCTAAGCTGTTCCCGCTTTGTTGGGGTTGATCTGATACTGTTACTATTTGACAGCTCTTGTCCCTCTAAGAAACTAATTTCCAAATTATGTATTACAAAAGTTTGATTGAAAGATAAAGCTTGAACTAATAAGATGAATAACTTACTGACATCAAAGAGAAAATGGAATGGGGCAGAGCTGAGAGCCTGGAACACTGATATGTTCTCAAAATATTTATTGTGGATGAGTACTGCTGGCCATTTTCTGTGCCTCGTTACCACTACTATTTCTAAAGACGAGGCTATGTACTTGCAAAAAAAAACTGGTTAACAAAGATTTTTTTCAGCATATTTAGTACATTCATAATTTTGTTTTTAATTCAGATAGTTATGAAGTCCTTAGACCTGCCAGGCATGTTCCTTCAGTTCTATTTGGTGTTCTGTTGGTGCAGACTGATAAATTCTTTGAAGATCAAGCTGGAATCCATGAAGGGGGCATTGTCCCTTCACCCTTCACCATTGTCAGTCATCCCTCAGCTGCAGGTTACTGCCCCTGCCTCCATGATGCAGGACAGAGCTGCAGTACTTCTTTGCTGATTCATTTACTTAAGGATTTAAACATCTTAAATCTAACTTGTCTTCATTTGCACTGCAATGAGCTTGCACAGTCATTCTCCATATTCTTGCTGAGAGACAGCAGCTTGATAAATCACTCCATCTGACAAGAGCAAGCTTTTACTTCTTGACTGGTACCTTCCCTCAGCTCACTCACAAATGAGGTACACTTTTTTCCATTCTTCACGTCTCTTCTTATGTGAGAAAAAAATATGATGCAGTGAGAAAATCTCTGAAACCCTCTCCCTAAGACAAGTTGTTGGGCTGAGGGAGCTGCAGCTGGCTGTGCCCCGCTGTGTGTGGGACAGGACCTCTGCTGAATGACCCCAGAAGGGACATCTGGGCTGCGTTCTGCAGCTCTTTGGGAAGAATTGCTTTGGTATGATGCCTTCATTTGAATGGCTCTTGGAGGAGAGATTTCTCTGAAACGCTCAGATGTGTTTATACACGTGTGTCTCTTTCTTTGCACGTTTAACTTTTTCCATTCTGTGCATTTTAGTCCAAGGATGCATGTTCAGGGAGATCAGGGCAGATTGCTGGCTGGCTTGGCAGCCTGATGGGGCCCTGCTGTGGAAAACCTGCATCCGCTAGATCCTTCTTAAATTGCACAGTGCTAAGTGATTTGTGATTCTGCTGCTACTTCAGACTTCTTGACTGTGAGACAGACTGATTTTTTTCTTACTGCTGCTGTGGTAGAGAACCACTGTATGGACTGTGCTGCAAATGTAGCTCGTGACTCACAGCAACAGCTCTTTGAGCCTCACTGYCCTTCACACACAGGTGACTGTGGCAGGTCTCAGTGCAGGAGCACTTTGCTTCTGCTTCCTGCAGGACAGGAGAGAGAAGATGCACCAATGGCACAGTACAAGGTAATTAATTTTTCTTTAGATGTCTTTTATTACATAAATTGTCAGCATTGCCCTGGTGACTCTGCACAAATCCATCAATAGAATAATGCAGCTGTAATTGTGAGGGTCTGTGTTATCACATTGCAGTCTRGGCAGCTCTGGCATGCAGAACCTTTTGTGATGAGCTCATCACTGTTTCTTGATCTAAAGCAGTGAGTGTGAATATTTGTTTCAGACCTGCAGGTTTTTAAAACGTGGCAGGGGGAGAGAGGGGGGTTATTGAATATGTAGAAAGTTGCTCACTTTGTGAAATGCCTGTAATATCAAGTGTGCARCAACTGAAAGCCAGCACTGAGGGAGAGAGTTTAACTTGGAACTTGCTGGCAAAGGAAGGGATATATCACCTCATACTACACTGGTTTCCCCCACCTTAAGGAAGTTGGGTGTGATGTAGCACCAGTTAAATGCAGACTGCAGCATTTCAGATGCAGCCATAGGCTGGGCAGTCACACTTTTACATTCTAAAAACTCTTCATCAAAGGTTTTCTAGATCAGTTGTCTTGTAAGAATATCTGATCAATCTCTCCTGAGGACAAAATAACTTAAAAGTGTGTGGGAGAAAATAAGTTCTTCATAAAAATATTTTTTCATAACTTCTTAGTAAATTAAGGAAAGTAGAAGTATAGTTCTAAAGAGGGTTTTTTATGGGAATTTTTAAAGGAATTTGAATTAAGAAAGGATCCCATTAGTTACCTACAAGTGTAACTAAATATCTATGATACTGCAAAATCATACTTTCCATGTGCTTACATAAAGCCAAGCATCCTTTTTGTGTTCCTCTTGTGTATTTCTGTTCTGAGATCTGGGGTCAGGGTAAATGAATGACTCTYATGTGTGTCCAAGCTCTTAAGCTCTGTTTTACCCTCTTCCTGTTGTGCAATCCATTTTCCCAGGAGTTTGTTGGTCACAGTGGAGTAATGCATTTACTCCCTGAACTTGGGTCAGTCAGCACTCTTGGGCTATTTCTTGATTCCTTTCTGGAAGATRCCTGTAGTGTCATCTTATAGAGTCCATCAGTATTCCTTGGAATCCCTTATATCCAAGGTGAAAGGCAGTACAAGAATCATTTTGAATGTATCATGTGGAAAAAAACATTTTTCTCTGGAAGGATTGTGTAGGCGTTTAATACCATCTCAACTTGATGACTTTCATAGGGAAAAATGTTAAAGCTGCWTTTCTGAAGGGAAAGGATCTATACTTGGATTATTGCACTAATATTTGCCATTAGACTGCCAGACTGGCTCAGTCTAGCTCTGGAGCCAAGCCCTTCGCCAGGGCTTGATAATCCCAATGCACTGGTGTTACTGTGGTAGGTTTCATGTGGAAATGAAAACCCYGCTGAAGTCCAACCAGCCTTTTTACCTGTGTCTGAAAGTAGTAAATTATGTTAGGAGTTAGAAATAGATTAGGTAGAGCTTCAGTGTGTTACAGTCTGGAGAATCCATAAAAATCAATGTTGCAAGATGGCAGTAAAACTTCCTTACTGCCTTCATGCTGAGCTCCTACAAGCAGATGCAAAATCAAAGAGGAGGAGGAGGATTGTTTTTATGGCGTGTGACTGTTGCCATGAGCTTCTTGGTTGCCATCAGAAAGGTAATTTTGCTTAATGGCTGTGATCAGCTACCAATTGAGACGTACAAAAGTGCTGCATTAAAAGAGCATTCCGTCAGTGCACCTCTCATCTTTTATCCCAAAGAGCTGTTTAGCTACCCAGAGCATTAGAAGCAAGAAAGCAGGGCCTTTCAAGGTTAGAGCTCGTCATGCTTGGATAATGCAATTCAGAAGAGCCTAAACACAACAAATCAAAATCTGTGAAATGATGCATGGCTTCACGCTTCTGTAATTTTGAAAAAGTACATATAGATTTCCATTCTCCCATTCCAAAGAGCCCTTGAAGTATGTGGAGTATTTATAGCTTTGGATGTCTCACTCATACATGCGAGAGTTAATGACTCACACCTTTCCCAAACAATTGAAGTGCTTCCTGAGTAGCAGAGAAAACATTCCCTCCTCTGCTCAAGTACTGATTCACATTCTGATTCACATTTGTTTGTTGTCATGTRGCAAACACCGTTTGGCATGTTTACTCCTAGGTCTTAATTACCCTGCAGCAGTACTTTTCTCTTTATAGATCTTACTTCCTTTCCCTCTCTCAACTGTAGCATGAAACAGCACCTAAATTAATCCAAAAATAATGGCTTCATTCTTTCTCCCATCTTCCCTCCTCTCCCCAGCTGCTTTTGCTTCTTCCCCTGATGCCAGCACCTGTGGGCCCTGCACTGAGCTTGAGTCAACTTGTTAAAGCAGCAGAGTTACTCCAGTGAAGAGAAGACAGTTTTAGCACTGGGTTTGCAATTCAAATGGGCTCAGTGATGAGGCTCATAAACATCAGAACCAGCACACAGGAGGGAGCCACACTGGTAGCAGGAGCATGGTAAGGGAGAGGGACCTGTGCAGTRTCTCTGTATTTAACACAATGAAATTACAGTAAACTCTTCATTCTGCTTAACCATAACTTTTGTTACAGATTTATGTTGCTTTCTGTCCCTGAAAGTGTTTATCTGAGGCATGTGAGAAGGTAGCAGAACATGCTGTGGGGCCAGAAGAGAAGGGAATAGYTCTGGGGTCTGGCTGTCCCTAGCCATGTATCCCATGATTGTTACCCARATCCTCAGATCTGAGTAGTGTTTTGGCAGAGGTCTTGCACAAAGTCATCTTAGAGCTGCCCTACACCTGTCCTGTCCCTTGGTTTCATGCTATGTTAGCACATGTACTTATGTATCTGTGTCCAGAAATGGATCCCAGAAAAACTGGGGATGAGGCGAGTGCGTATTTAGCTGAGTTTSTGGATGGCCAGAGGAGTTTAACCTGTGGCCATGCAGAAGGACGTCAGCTCATTCCTGGTGGTGCTATGTCACTTTTTTTTTTTTTACAACCCCTTGGCCATGTTGCATTCCATCTGCTTATCACCAATCTGTTGCTTTCTCATTTGTGCAGAAAACAGGTTAATAGGGCTACACTGCAAAGCAGGCCATGGAAACCTTGTGGGCTTAGCACCGGGAGTGTGGRGAGGTGCCTCTGGAGCAGCTGATGTGCAGAACAGCAGCAGCCAGATTTGGGAGAGCTGGGTGAGGAGGTGACAATGTTCCAGGTYGAATTTGTCACAAAATGAAATATTCATTGTCCATAGTCTCACCGTGTACATTTCTGATGCCTTTATTTGAAAAAGTTGGAAGTACGGCCAGTAACTTGTTGAAAAGTGCAATGAAACATTTATGGGCTAAACAGAGCCTATAGGATGCGATTAAAATAAAGTTATTTGCAGGACTTGGGCTTAGTGACGCAACATGCTTTGAATTTAAGTCCTRTGAACTGTTGTAAATGCTGTCTCTTCTTTGCAGAAGAATTTGTAGCAGCCAGATGAGATCTCTCCAAGATGGTCCTCATTGCATGGGTTGTTACTCAATCATCCTTCATTCTGTGCATTCCTCTGCCCTTTTTGCCTCTTCCTGTGTTTCCTGCTTGCTCTTGCATGCTTGACTTTATTTATATTTTCCTCAATGCACCTCTTCTATTTAAATGTACCACTGGTACTTACTTGTTCTCCCACTCCCAGACAACACTGATTTGCTTCCCCTTTTGATAATTTTTGCTGTTGACCRATTACATTGCTGTGYTATTTCTGCTKCATTAATTGYACAAGTTAAATATTTTAACAGGTARTCAATACYATAGAGAGTTTTGCAAAGCAATTTAGAGAAAAAACTGATAGGAAACCAGCAATTGTCCTCTGCCCRAATAAACTAATATACAAACCCAAAGTTTCCCCTCCACATCCCGCACAAATGTCTATCTTCACACACAAATAAAAATATTTGAGATGTTATGAGATTCCTGTGGGTTCTTTAAATGAAATGACCTCTTGCTAATCCCAGGTTTAAAAAAATAATCATTGGAAACCCAAAATGCTTTCTCTGAGCTATTGTAAGTGGACCACACAGATTGCAGTTTGTGTGTTGGGAGGACAGGGGAGGGCTGTGCTGYAATGGAGCTTATTAGGGAAATCTGGAGTGAAGGCATCCACCGAGCAGACGGATTAGGAGCATGACAACTGGAAGCTTTCTTTCTGTCATCCTTCTCTGCAGCATTTGAAAAAGAAATTGAACTAATAGCCCTCATACCTCGAAGCTTTGCCTTCAGGGAGCCATTATGTTCACTCCTCTTTGCACAGAGGATAAATTTATTTTATAATCAAGTGTTGTTAATGCAAGGAAGAACATCTGCTTTTTAATGCTGGAAAATGAGCAGAATTTGTCTTCTGAGTATATTGCRAGTGGTGCTGCAGTTCTGGAAAAATCATTTTTATTCAGGTTTTGGGAGCTCAAAATAATCGAAAATTATAGTTTTAGCCTCATGGAATTAGAAGTATAACAGAAAAGATTTGTTTATTTTTAGACACTGAGAGAACTGCTTGCTAAGGTACCTTAGACTTGTTCTCCTCAGCTGTCTTAGAAACAAAAGTGAAATTTGTCAAGCTGTAATTTCTTGTCTTTAAAACCACTCTTTCTCCCAGGTCACATTGTCCATCAGATGATTTTGGTTATAGTCTTGGGAATGGCTCATGGGTACAAGTGAGGCTGTAACTTGTTGCAGTCTCTGGTTGGTCTTGCTGGGTTCACATCATAAATGAAAATCAGAATAGAAAGCCTGTCTGCTTTACCACCAGGTTCTCATAGAAGGAGTTTTGTCTCCAAAACATTTTGGCAGGATTATTTAGTGATTTCATTCTGATGTGTCAAATACATTCACATATTAGCAAAWAAAWTTGGCTAGGGTTGTAAATATTTGTTTATTTACAATATCATGTATTGCAGCAGTTGTATTTTGGTAACTTSCTTTCCTTTTTCTTCCCTGCCTTGGTTCTTAGATATACATAAATAAAAATGGGTTGTCCTTTATCCATACATTAAGAAATTCAGTTTCTACCTCCCTCCAGGTGTTAAATTGCCCTTTTCCAACAAGWTCAGCTTAGCTAATAGGGGAGATGGACTTAGTGAATCTCTTATTCTAATCTCTGAATTCTCTTATTCTCTTATTCTCAGTCCAAACTCAGAGGCACATAAAAATTTCCAATCTGTAATCCTGTGTCTGGTAGTGATTGCAACTTTTTTTTTGTGACAGGCTCAGGGAAAAAGGGACAAAATCTCTCCCAAAAAGAGAGAAGTTTCTTTAGGCACTCGCTGCTCATTTCTGGATTTTGTTCAGAGAACTAATCAACCCTGATCTTCAAAACTGAAAGCCAACCATTAATGTGGATTCAAGACACAAGCTGTTGCCAGGCTAAGAAAATTACTTCCATTTTTCTATTCAGAGTGAAAAAAACCCCAAAACAAAGCTGAAGGGACCAGTTTAAAACAGTGTGAGCATTTTCCCTGTGACTCTACTCGGTGTGTAGGAGGGAGGAATTAATGTGGTGATTCTGTCTGAACTTTTTGATTATGTGCTCTGCAGATTAACCAATTGTTCTGCAGATTGATTATATTCTAAATAAGCTGTGGTGATTGAAAACATGCTCCAACTTCTTGTGAAATCTTAGAATGATTCTTGCAAGGAATGTGTCCTTGGACCAAGCTGCTTAATGAACTTGATGGTGTTTGATAGCCACATGCCAAATGGAGATAAATATTTTATAGTTATGGATCAGATATCCAATACATTCTRCAGTAATGGATCTGGTATCTGCTCAGCTGGAGCTTTTATGCTGTTGATTGTCCTTTTGGGACTTACAGGGAAATGGAAGCACTTGAGGTCAGTGGAAAATTTTYAGTGTTAGGGTGGAAAGATACGATTTTTGGTAGAAATACAAAGCTATTCATGTTTGAAAAAGGTGGATAGACATTTTTGAAGTGAAAAGTGTCAGTTTTATGACCAAAACAATTCACAGAAGTGTATTAATTGTCCTGAGCCACTTTACGCTTTTTCCTTTTTTCTTCAAAGGAGATGAAATATATTTTGTTGAACCTGTTAACTTTGGATTGTTTAGTGTGGTGGTATCACTTTGTGTAAGCACAACACTGGAAAAAAGCTGTGGAATGTCTTAATTTCCTTGAAAAAATGTTTTACTCCTCTCAGTTTGGGGCAGAAAACAAGCTCTTGGAAAACTGGGCTTTATGGAGTTTTTTAACCATCTCTGAATAGAAGAGAGAGTTTAATTTCCCATACACTTTCMCTTTGGTTCCTCATTTTCCTGTCCTCATCTGTTGCACCAGCACTGTCCACCTCTGTGACATCCAGTGCCTCCCACAGTGGCCTTTTTGTCACTCTGCAAAGAACAGAACTTGAACTCAGTCTAGCCTTCCTCAGCTAGAGGAAGGTTTACTAGAAAAAATTTGCAGATTTTAAGGTGCATTTGCAGTTCTGACSCACCTTTTATTTGATTGGCAGTTGTTAAGGGAGGGCTTGTGGTAATAAACTTAATTTTCTTAGAGTACCAACACGGATATGCAATTTACAGGAAATTAGTCCAATGGAATAATTCTTAGAGTTTATTGAGAATATGTTGTTATACCATGCTCAGCTCAAGTTTTTACCTAAGAATAACCACAGTTATGGAAGAGCATTTCTTGAAACGTGTTTCCATGATTGGAAATAATAATTAAAAAAATATTTAAAATGCAATGACATGCTAGGAAATTCCAGTTGCCTCTTGTATATAATCTTGAACTGAAGTAATATGAAAAGCATGAAGCTGAAGTTCCCAATCTGGCTGGAAGTTTTCTTGCGTGGGGGATTAGTTTCCAGCCAGATTAGGAAGCACATCTATCAGGCTGATTACACAACCCACAAGCACTTTCATCAGCTACAGCTGCCAGAGAAGKGCTGGGATCSTCCCTTCGACCAAAAGTGCAGATTTTTATCTTCTTACACAGATTGTAAATCTGCACCTTAAGAAATGTTTTGTTAACATGCAGATGGGCTCAGAATGGCTCAGCTGCTTCCTTACTATTTAAAGAGAAGCACAAAGCTCCGGCAGCTTTGCTTTAAATGTAGTTGTGTAGGGAATAATCGATCATTTTGTGAGTAAACTTACTACTGAATATATTTGGGTGTTCTGGAGCAGAATACCCTGTAAACATGTCTTGTACTCTAGCAATGTAAAAAGGGCTCTTTCTCATATAATCTGGTACACTGCTGTATTCATTGTGCATAAATTTTGCCCAGTTTTTAGTTTCAGATTAAAAGTTCGAGATAGATGTCTAGACTTGTAAAATACTGGGATTAGAGGTGTCAGTGTGACACAGTGAACTGAAATAAAGTGGAATAAATTATGATTATGATTTTGATTTTTATTTCAGGCTTCCTTTTTTTGTTGTTTTTACTTAATTATAGCTTAAGATCTAGTCTGTCATTCTAGATTCTTCACTTCCATTTTAGTTGATTTTTCAGGTTCATTTTGGAGGATGTATCTTAGAGGGCACAGGTAGGGAGGTGACAAGATGCTGGTGATAGTGGCCCCACTCCAAGAGCTGTGAGTGYTTCGTGGTATGTAAATTTTCAGGATCAGTTTTTAAAAATTGCATTGGTTTCTGTTCCTCGTTGCTTAGGAAAGCACTGCTTAGGCTGGACTGGCACAGAGTGGTTTTGGCTCAGCTCTTTTCACTGCTTGGCATTTCATCTTGCCAAGGCATGCTCCAGGCTCAGCATTCACTTGCTGCATGGAATAATTGAGCTGATAAAGGTGCTGAGCACTTGCTCCATCAAGCAGGGGCAGGGCTGTGTGCATAATGCTGTGTGGCTGATTAAAAAAGGTTTAAGGTGGCAAATTGTRTCCCTTTGTTTCGCAGTTCCTTCCTTCTTGTTCCCTGTGTAATGAACTTGTCTAATTTCAATGTGTGAAACACTGTTCTTGTCCTGTTGAATTGAGTCAGTGTTTTTCACTGGGGATTATTGTGAAGACATTTTTAAAATGTTTAATCCTACAACAGGTAATTAATCTTTTCTTAGTAATACTGTTTGTATTCTCCAACCCCTTTGAGAAAAGCTATCTCATGGGTCTTGAGTGGATGATAAAGCAGTGATAATGAATAGTTTGTTTTAATGGACTTTAATTGTGAAATAAATTTTRCCCTCTGAAGTACAGTACATTTTTCCCCTGTAGTGGTTACTCTTCAAGATGATTTATTTTTTTTCCTTGCTTTAGATACATTTTTAGTGCAAAATGTCCTGTGGACCATGTCCATGTAGAATCTGCATTGCTATCAGCTGCCATCCTCATCCAGCAGGTCACACTTGAGGGAGCTCATTTGAGATAATATCCAATGCACACAATCTCCAGCCTGTGCTCAGCCTGGAGTCTGAACACAGTAATTACACACATTTTTAGCCTCTAGTGAGCATTTGCACTTGGAAAGGAGCAGATCAAAACTGAGAGAGCAGGCAAATCAAAACTGAGCATCCTTCTTAGGTAAAATACTTTTTAAACTTTCATGTTATAGGAATAATCATTTGGGTTAATGTTTGAGCATTGATAATTTGAACACTTGAAAAGGTGTGTGGCTTGGGGCTGACCAGGAAGGTGGGGAGGCAGTGTGCTTTTCCTTCCCCTAAAAATACCAGTAGAGGATTTCCCTGTGAGCCTGTGCAAATTACATATCCACAGAGAAATGAGTGACTGCTGCATGGAGGGATGAGGATTTAAACAAAGCATTAGTAGCTTATTAAAAATCTCCTCTGCAGATGGTAGAAGTTTTATGTTTCAGTGAGATTTTTAGGTTGTTGGCTGCTGCAGTTCTTCTTGTTCCTATGAAGAAAATGATGCTGAATTGTGACAGTGTAGCCCAGTTTTTTAAGGATGCCCTGCTTAAGGGAATATTCATAGGGCTTAATAATGTATTATTCAGCTTTAAGGTTTATTTGTGGAGATTTGAATTCAGGAAATGGCATTGTTATGCAAGAACCGGAGCAGCTAAAAGGAAAGGAGATTAATATGCTAAGATTTGGAAGGGGAAGCTGGGGTTGGAGGATTATGTGAGCTCAGGCACTGATTTTCATATTTAACTATGAAACTTTCTGTAAAACTTTGTTGTTCAGAGCAGAATTGGGATTCAGGATSAAAAAGATGTTATTGATGCATAGAAGCTGAAGCTGTTTCTAATCTTTGTGCAGAACTTTTCCCACTTATTCAGGAGATCTGGGCATGCTTCACTGTAGGCATTTCTTTCCAGGGACTCATTAAAATGAATGCACAAGAAGCATCAGATCATTTTTATTCAACTGTTTTATTAACAGAATGGAAAGTTGGAGTGATTAAGCCGTGAAACTGTCACTATCCCTCGGGAACAGCTCAACAATTGTGCTTCAGAATGTCTCCTATTTGAATTCAGTGCTTACTTCAACAGAGGAGAGAGGCAGCAGTAGAGAGATGAGCTTGTGTGTGTTTACAGAKAGAAAGACTGGCATTTGCAGAGGAGTTTACATTGTGTTATGTTTACAATCGAGAAATTAACATTTTTTTTAATCGAGTTGGTATATATTTTATACATTTACATACACTTTTGTTGCTGTATTCAGTAACTGCAAATCATAACAAATAGAAAATGTCTAAGTTATGTAAGGTTTTGTGCCATAAATTATACCACAAGATACCGTTCAAAAATCCAGTATGAAAAATTCGGTACCTCCCTTTCTCTTGCTGCTGAGAAAAGCCCAGCATTGCAGCTTTGATGTTGTGTTAGTTTTTCATGGGGAGACAAAATCTCTTTGACCAGAGGAATGAGTTATAAAGGAGTAGGATTAGAGAAAATTAATCTATAGCAATGAAGTAACTTAAGATCCTCAGGGAAAGCATACCTTGTCCTATTAAAAAAATAAATTAAATCCCCACAGTTTCAGAAARGAAAATAAAGATTGTCAATAACTTAATGAAGTATCTAATAAAAAGCTAGTATTGAAACCCACTGGCCTGAARGGCAGTTGAAAGAGTAATTTTTCCATGTAATCTTTCTCACCTGTCTATAAGAAAACCTGGGGCTCTTCAGGGATAATTTATGTCCTGTGTTCTGTGTGCACCTTGTAAGTGAATGTGTCTGTGCTRTAACTTTCTGGACAATAAATGTGCATTGTGAACCCTATTTCCCACTGCAGCTGGGCTGCAAGAGGGGCTTTCTGSCATTCTCAGCTGGGCAGCTCCTGGAGGTGCTCAAAGTACCATGGCCTTTGTAATTTACGCAGCAGCAGCATCTTAACTGCCTCCAAAACACCCGAGCTGTCAAGCTGAGCATTTTGTGTGTGGTCTGCAGGCAAAACATTCTGACCCGTTATGAATGAGAAAGTTGTTCTAAAACTTTTAGTGCCTGAGGAGAGGAGTTTGTGTGAAAAACAAGGTTCCCAACTGCCCAAATCCCTGCTGAGCAGCGTGCAGGCTGGGAAGGGGCAAGGTGAAATATTCTGCTGCAGAATTACACCCCATTCTGTATAACTATATATTGAGAGATATTTATGGTATGTGCATTTCTTGATTGCACATACCACAAAATACCTGGGGTTTATGGCCCATCACTGTATTAGGAAATGCCTCACAGGACTGTGTTGCCTTAAGATTTTAAATTAAAAACTTTATAATGGGATGTGCAAATAAAATTTATTGACAACTGAGACTTTGAGGTGGAAACCTCAAAACTTTGGGAAATGCTGATTTAGMAAACTCTGGATAGCATTGACATGTACAAATATGAATCTTTAAAGTGTTAACRTAGATTAACTTGCAGGTAGCAGATCTTTAAAGATCTGCAGGATAAAAAACAAATGGGGAAAGGCAGCTCATCTTAGTAGCCTAATTTAAGAAAGGAGCATTTCTGGGCTTAAACCTTTGGTAATTGTCATTCCAGGAAAAGCAACAATTATTTTCACTGATTCAAACTTCAGTGCCATTAAAGAATAGTTCTCGGTTTTCTGCTGTTCCTCCTTTAGAAGTGTTTGTTGCTTTTGGCAGGTGAGTACACGAGAACGTTCAGGATAGTTTGGTTATTTTGGAGGAGCTGGAGCTGTTTGAGAAGATAGGAATTTCTGTTTAGAATGGAAAACTGATTCTAATGGTCTCTTTGGAGACAGAATGATMTTTCAAAAATTCTTTACTTCTGGATTTTAGAGAAGCACTTTTCTGTGGAAAAAAAAGGCATATTGGGACTGAAATATGGCACCACTGAACATGTGTCGAGATAAATTACACCAGTTACYGGTTTAAATTTTGATGAAAAGTAACCTTAGAGATTCCTTAGTTATTCTGGCAATACATGCTTTTCTTACAGTATTTGTAATTGATCCATTGTACACTCCAGCTCTGTATGTTCCTCTCAGGAGAGGTGACAGGGTGAGGGCCCAGCTGAGCAGCTGGGAATGCTGTCAGGACACGGCCCCGGTCACACTGCAGATCATCCAGAGCTGGGTCTTTTTCTTTTAAAATAGGAATAATGTTTAATTMGCCAGAGCTGTGTAGGTCAGGGAGTGCTGTTTATAGCCTGTGACGTTGTTATGTCGGTCTCACAAGTTAATATATATAAATTTTAATTTTGAACKATCTAAATTTTTATATATAATAAACTTGATGTAACCTTATGAAAACCAGAAGGAAAAACTGTATTTGTTAACATGCCATCTTTTTATTTTCCTTCCATGAACATATGCTGCTAATATTTAAATGTCAACGTGTCCCAGATCATGCACTGAAATAATAATTTTGCCCTATCAGATCACCTTTCTTCTAAGAGGTTTTTGTTTTGACTGCCTGGAATTAGTTGTTCTGAGTTCAATTAGGTCTAAGCAGTAAGGATACACTCCACTTTCAAAGAAAGTTTGAAAACATACCACCTATTCCTTAATCTTTATATCCTGTTTCAAAAGAACATGCAATACAAAATCTCAGTAAAAATTCTGTTTACAGGAAGATAACTTTTTTTGATAATTTTTTATCAGCACTATTTATGGAATGTATATCCATTCCTTGYTTTAATTAATTAATGATTCTTCTGTTTTATTATTTTAAGTTCTGGTTTTTTATCTGTGTAGTCCCAAAATGTTATCCAACAGTTGAACACTCCATGATATGGGGCACTGTGGAAAAGCCTTAAATGTTGGTGTGGTAGAAGAGAGCTTTAGGAAAGAACAAGTGTCAGACACTCAGCTTTGACAAGGCAGAACAGGGCTGTGGTTCACTGCTTGTAATAGAAACTGCTGGGAGTAAAGGGGTGTTTTATAAAAAGGAAATGGTAATTAGGGAAATAGTATGTTCCTTAATTGCTGTCATTTTGGAATGATCGACAGTAAAATGGTGGTTTGTGCCCTGTTTTTTGAAGGACTGGGCTTGATAGGCATGAGCTGTAAGGCACATCTGGTTTCTAAGGGTTTTTATCCTGTGTCATGTAGCAATTCTGCCTGTTGGTTTGGGGGTGGAAGGGAGAGCTCGCTCATGGGGTAAGGAAGGGAAGGTACAGTAGCTCATAGACACTGATCAGTGTGAATGGAGTAAGAAATGAGRTGGAGCACCCAAAGCTCCCCAGCTCCTGTTCCTACACCTGTTTAACAGGGCCAAGGAAGAACACAGGACCTCYTCCTTTCCCACAGAGCACACCTGGGTGTTCCAGCCAGCTCCTCCAGCATTYAGATTATCTCCTCTAGGAGGACTTCAAAGCAGGCACAGGAATATGGGAACTGAGTGTGGGATGCAAGTGGAAATGTTTCTCTTGGAGGCAAACCCTCGTGACTACTGAGTGTCTSCAGAGAGAAAAGCACTTTTGTAGCAGTAAGGTGTGCATTTGTAGCACAAGACACCAAGAAAACCAAGCAATTTGTGTTACGGCTGGTTTTGCTTGTATTCAGACWTAAACTGCAGATCTGCTATCACAAATTATTGCATCAAAACAATTCCTTTCCAGATAGTCCTACCAACCCCTGTGTAACTAATGCCTGGTAGGAATATGGATCACCTGCGTGGTCAAGTACAAAACTGAGTGTTTAGTCCCAGGGCCATAGGCTGTCTTTTCCCCCACTTCTGGTTTTCTGTGTTGTGCTGCCAAAGTGAGTATTTGTTGTTGGAYGTGAATTCTGTCCCTGGGCACACTTGACATTTCTAGCAGGTTGATATTTATACCATGCAGAACCCGACTAGACTGGTTTTGTCTRCTTAAAATAGCAAATTCTAAAGATTTTTAGCATTTGCCCTGCTGAATAATTTTCAAACCTTTTCGATCTAATTTTCAGTGGTGTAAGTTTCTCAAGGTTTCTGATATTGTGTCTCTAATAATACAGGCTTTTAGAGATGGATGGTTCTTTGGCTGACAGGTTATTCCACAGAAGAACATTTGGAGAGTATTTATTGACTGATAGATCCTAATGGCTTCTGAAATGCTGTATCTTGGTTTGGTCTGGAAATCTGAGTAGATATCACATTCTTCTTGTTTGTCTTTTGGGATAAGGTTAATGAGTCTTGTGAATTATTAAGGGCTATGCTCTCATCTTCCAGACCTGATTTCTCTGAATAGGTGCTGTGTGCTAAAGCTGCTCATTAGTAGGTGCACTGATGGCTGCCTGTGTATGTATTATTGATGACTTGGTGGGAATTTCCCTGTCTGGAAAAGGGTGTTAGGCTGACAGAAATCCTTTCCATAGAAAGGTGATGTTAAAAGATTTGACCCCTTTTGTGCATTCATTTCTGAAGGCATGTTTTGTCTCTGGGAAGCAGATGGAATCCTGACTTGCAATCCTCTCGCTGTTCTTACAGACCCATGAGATTTTTGTTATAACTTTGATATAATCTGGAGTGCATTCTTGTAAAAGCAATACAGTTTTATTTAGCGTGTCTTCATAAATACATTGCCATTTCTACTAGTGTTTTACCACTCAAAAATGGGCTGTTAAACAAAGCTAAAGCAATGAAGCAGAAAAGAGTCCTAGAGTGGAGTGTGGCTACTGTGGGATCCTACATATCATCAAAACCAGCTTCTAAGTGTTACTGCCAGCCATCAGGCAGAGAAAACGGGCATTATCCTGCCTGAACTCATAATCCTTGAAGTTTGAATCTGCTCTTAAAGATCCGGTGAGACAAAATTTCATTACTATGTATCCCATTAAGAAAATATATTACCAGTATATGTAGGATAACTTTTCTGCTAACATACAGGTTTTAAATGTTTTAGGGACATAAATCAATACCTTAAAATGAAACCCAAAGCTCAGGATGCCCATTTCCTTTAACACATGGCTCRTTCAGGATGATTAATGACTCTTAGTGGTACACCTCCACTCAGTCCTCTCTAGATCTGGATTGCCACAGCTTTATCATGTGYCATGTCCTGTATCACTCCCACTCCTGCTGGCTCCTCGTGGTGGCACTGGCCTGGTTTCCAGCTCCCTGGGTTCCTAGATCTGCTCTCTGTGTGGGATCATGTGAGCACAGGAAGGGGCACAGCTCAGAAGTGACAAGGACAGGGCTGTGCCAGCCCAGATTTAGATTGATTYGAAGGATTGTAGATCCACACCCTTCTGAAGCATCACTTGTTTGGAATAYATTATCTTCACGTTTCCGCTGAGCATGGAAGTTTCGAGTTGAAATGGATTTTAGATTACGCAGAGAATTTGTAAAACAATAGAGAGAAAAATGGTAGCATGAATCATAAGCATGGGACCCTCCCCCACTGTCTGCCTAGAACTGCTGAGATCCYGAGGATTAGTTCACAGAAGAGCTGTAGTTTCCAGCATGCAATCAGCCACTATGTCCATTGTACTTTCTGTTTGCTGGAATAAAAAAAACAGATTCGTCATTAAAACTTAGGGCTGCATAAAACTTGGTAGTTTATGAGCACCTTGTTGGACAACACAGCTTAGATGGCRTGCTAAGTGCTGATGTTTATTAAATGTTTATTGGTTTTATATGCTGGCAAAGTGGCTTTCAGTGTCTAATACATGTGGGGCATTCCTGTTGGTCTGTCTTTGGTTTTCCTTGTCAGCCATATTTATCATTGAGATGGTCAGCAATCAGACATGTTCTGCAAGATTGTCATGATGCCCAAATGTCTCACTGGAGTAATTTTCATGTTGAACTTTAGATAAGACTGTGAAGGATTTCTGCCTAGATTTATTTCCTAAGCCMAAGCGACTTGTACCTGTTAACTGTGGGCCACACAGCCTTTCTGAGAAGCAGGGAATTATGGAAATGTTCTGGCTTCCAGGCAGCTAGCTGTCCCCATCACCCTTTGTGTGGACTGCAGCAGCCCCTTTAACTTGGGAAAGCCTTCCCTTACAGTCCACTGGTGTGTAACAGCCTCGGATGACCAGTTCACTGCTCACTGGAGCAACTGCCAGCATGTTGCTCAGCTCTGCTGTAACTCAGCCAGCACTCTGGCATCCCTAAGAACATTCTTGTAAACACCAAAGCACATTGTCTCCAAAAATACAAAATATTTAATTCCACACCCATCTGCATCTTCTTCCAAAGCCACTTCTTACTGTAAATTAAGGCATTTTCTTGACCTCTTGTGTTTAACCAAATTGATATTTCTTTTCATGGATTTTTGGAATGATACCATTCAGAAATGGCATTATTGACAAAAGAGATATTTTTTTCTGCACATTTGGGAGAATAATGTGGCCAAACTTGGAATTTAACAAAGCCTAGAAATATTTTTGGGCATTGAGCAGTTAATCATTAGTTTGGGCAACTTTGCATGGCACTGTTCTGAAGACTGATATCAAACAGTATATTTACACTGGCAAAGTGAAGTGTGTTTAAATTTTCTATGGAACTTAGAATGTGTGATTTGTGGGGTGATCAAAAGAGATCATCTCAAGATTTAACCATTTAAATGCTGCTACTCTGAATCTGCTCTCTACTCATCATTGCATATCCCTCCCTCCTTTGTAGGTTAAYGTTGCTCTTTCCCATCTCTGAATGGTTCTGTAGCTTATCTCATACGTAGAACAGAAGGCAAATTAAAGCTGGGATTGCATCTGTGGTGGCACTGCAGCCCAGTAAAGCTTGACTTCCATTCTTTCCTGGTCATTCCTTTCCCCTCCATGCTGCTTCCTGTGCTGTGCCAGCAGATGTTGGTGAACCCAACCAGGGAAGTGATTCAGCTGGAGAAGGGAAATCCTGCCAAAAAGACCAACTGCCAGCATAAAGCCATGTGATGTTGGGTGGTTGGGCTGGCAGGGGAACAAACAGCTGGGGGGGAAAAGGTAGGAGTTGTTTAAGTTTGTTCTCCTGCTGAAAAAATTATGATGGAGCCATAGCCTAAGAATTAAGGCTTTTTTCTAAAAAGAAATTATTTGTAAATGGAACACACGTAACAACAAAGACAACAAACACCATCAAGGTCTCTTTTTTTCAGATCTCTGTGTTGATTTAGCCCAGGTCAGGTCCTTGCTACAAGGTTAGGTCCTTGTTAAATTAAATCAAAGCATCTCCATACAAGGGATGCTGATGAGGCTCAGGCAAACTAACCAATTGCTGAAGTTCCATGCAATGAGATTTTTCTGATATAACTTTTGTTATTCAGGTTTGCAGGCTGCAGTCTCTTTGAGGAGCACTGTAGAAGGTGGTAGTTGAACTGCAGGTGTTGGTCACTGGTACCTTTTGTGCAGCCCCCATGGAGCAGAACCAGCCCCCTGACCCACACCAGCAGCCTCTGTGCCACATCCATGAGCACATTGACTCAGCTTTGGRTCTCTCAGGGCAAATGAGGAAGACAAAGGATTCCTCGTGGATCAAGCATTCCACTCTGATTTCCCTTTCTTTTTCTGTAATGTTAGAGACAATATCACAAGTGCACGGATGTTGGTGTGTGTGTCACTGGCCTGGAGCAGTGAGCCGGTTAGAACAGCGCAGTGGGACAGCGTTCTCCAGGTCTCTGTAGGGACACAGKCCAGTGTAGAAGTGGCTGCTGCTCGGGCAGATCCTGAGCACTCTGCCCTTCTCCTGCTCCCCACCCACGCTGGTGCTGCCACCTCAGAGCTTTGTGGCCGATGTAGTGCAGGAACTCATGAACACGGCCCTGGCAAGGGCAGAGAGTTCCCTGCCTTGTTAGGGAGTGGGTGGGCACAGAAGAGGAAGCAGAACCGCATGGCTGACAGCAGAGGCAGGGGAAGGAGCGAATCCTGTGGTTTATCAGCCAGGACAGCCAGGTGTGATTTCACTGTCAGTGCCAGGGTGAGGCAGATGAGGAGCAGTCCTGTGGCATGAGCACGGTGTCCGTGTGCATTGCTGTCCCCATCGCTGCCGTGTGTGGATCGGCTCTGCCTTCTCCCTCAGGAGCTGGTGCTGCACAGCCGAGATGAAGCACAGCTCTAAGCTTGGGCATAGCTCAGAAATCAAACGGGAAAAATGGCTTTCCCTTCAGCTTACAAACCCACAGCTTAAGGGCATTTTGCTAAAAGGAGGGAGAGCCCCGATGCACATACTGGGTGCTTTTGGTGATTGATTTTYGTGGTGAATCATGAACCTGCAGTTTAAGTGTAACTTCTGAAACTCGCTAATGAGTATTTGCGAAGAGCAGTGATGTACAGACACCTGATGCTTTAATGCATTTGTCTCAATGCTCCAAAGGTGSTTTTTTAGGGAAGCATGTTGTGATAGTATTAACCATCATGCTGCTCTCATCTGCCTCTCTTCCATCGCACATACAAGGAAAAATAAGCTATGTTAAACTGCATTATTTGCAAGCCCCGTCACAGTTAACAGTTTTCCATTGTGTTCTGTTCTGATTTTCTACAAGAGCTTCTCAAACTGTACTCAGCAAAAATATACTGAACAGCTTCTTTCTGACTGTAAAATGTGCGTGTATGCAGCAGCCTGCGTGGAACCAGTCAGTCTGCACAGGACTGAGTGCCCTGTTAGATCACTGCAAATACAGGGTTTAGGAAGCAATCCTGGCCAGGTCGTGCTCCCTCTCAGCCCTCTGGCACGGAGGAAAGTGCTGACAAGTGTGATGCTTTCATTCAGAGTGCTATCTGGTAGAGGAAAAAACTTCAGTTCAAAATGYGTACACAGAATTTTAACCCTTAAGTATTGCCTTCCTCAAAGATCAGGAATAATCAGTTTGTTTCCCTTACATAAGGAAAATCACCTCAAAATTTCTTAAATTATAAAGAGACTTATTTCAATTTTAAAATATTTTTACTTGTTATAGTGTTTTATGTAGTGATTTTAATGACAGTACATGCTTTTCTGTCTCTAGAAAGTTTGTGTCATGCTCAAAATTCTGCGTGGAAAGAGGTCTGAGCCTAAAAGGGAATAATGGCAATGACTCTCTGAGCCACACTTGGGCTCCCAGGATTCTAATGCCTGTGTCAGAGGAGATAAAGTGAAGGGAGACTACGTGAAACCCATCAGAGCTGTTAAGCTGCAGCAATGCAAAGCTGCTGGTATTTTAAATAACGGTTAAAATAAATKCCTGTCGGTTAGTGCTGGACTATTTGAAATTCCCCTAGGTTTAAATAAAAAGGAAGAAGGAATTTTAATCAGCTCATTTGATAGAAAAATGACCTGAAGATGGGGTTGGAGAGAATAATAGGCAGCAGATTACAGTGTGGAAATCATGGCAGAGCATCAGATTTTGATGGGTTTATGCAGAGTGGGCAGTGGGGAGATGGGAAGAATTCCCACTGCAAACCAGCACAGCACTCATTTTATTTCCACTGCCTGYAGCTGTTCATAGCAGCATTAAGTTTATAACGTCATATATGCTGAAAAGTTTTAAAATATCAGAAGTGTTACATGACGTGCAAATATCAGTGGGTTTTCTCCCATTTATGTGCCTGTTTTCAACTACAGTCATTTGTGGAAAATCTTGTGTTTCTTTCAGTCTTGACCTGCTTTGATTGAGGGCAAATACCTCTTCCCTAGTTCCTAGTGTCCTGAAATGTATTCAGTAAATATTAGATTTTATCATACTTAAGGTAATGTACTGAAAATGTAAACATAGTTGGGGTTTGCTTTTTTCAAACCTTCATAACTCTGCCAAATTAGCAGGATTTTATGAAGAAGGAAAGAACTTTACAGCCACCAAAATTCAATTATAAAGTGAATTTCTAAGCAGGAAAACTCTTATATCTATATAGAATAACCCTGGAATATCTTTCTTTTCTGCTTCTCAGTCTTACTCTTGGGAAAATCTGAAATACGCTTGGTATAACTTAACAACAAAAAAAATTGAGATTGCTTTGGCAGACTACAAAAATTTAAATATTCTCATGAATGACACCTGCAGGGATTTTTTTTTGTTAAATAATGGAAACCAACATTTTTAAATGCACAAGCATTTACAAGCACAGTTGTGATCTGAAAAAATATACTCTCAAATTCCTGTGTGGGCTTCTACAAGAGATGCAATCACATAGAATGTTTCATGCGTGCTTCCAGTGGGATTTTTCTTTTTGCCTTTTTTTTTTTTAATAATATAGTTTTTTGGTTTTGAGATGCTTACTAGAGATTAGAAGTGGGGTGTTGCTCACAAATGTTTATAGAAAGTGTTTTGTGGCAGCAAATGAACAATGTCCATGTCTGGACTGCCCAACCCTTCAGAGCAGTTCCCAGAGAGGAGCAGGGCTCTGAGTGGGTGTGCAGGGCTGCCATGGATGTGGTTTGAAGCAGTTTTTAACACAAGGTGTTTCCCCCAAGGGGAATGTACTTGCAGTGACCTTACCTGACCTCAGCTGCGGTTCACTGAATGCTCCTTTAGTAAAGAAATGTTGCCAGGAGCTGTTTCCTGCTGTGTCCCCTGTGTCCATTGTCCTGTTCCCCCCGTGTCCATTGTCCTGTTCCCATGTCCAGCCAGTAAGGTGAGAAAAGCAACCTTACCTGTTACAGTGGCTCCAAAGTGCTTCAGTGGGACCTGAGGGGAGCCTGGCCTGGGTACTTGATCAGAATGCTGCTCCAGGGTTTTGGGAATACTTTGTACTTTTGGAAGTGGGTGATAAAGATYCCAGCTGGCTTTTAATACTGGAAAATAAAATTGAGTTCCATGTATCACAGCCCTTAAAGTGTTAATGGTTACTAATCATCCTTCAGCCTCCTTTACCACCACCCACTGTCCAGTTCTTTGCAATGTTTCATTGTTTTTATTTCTATTCTTTCAATATATCAATGCAATTAGAATACAGAGGCTCATTAGTGTCTGTCTCTAGCATGGGTGCCCCTTTTTAGATGGGRTAGGAAGTTACAAACTGCAGTGAAATGCTCATTCAAGGGGGAAACAGAGCGTTCTGAAATTATTTCAGCTCTGTAAAGCATGAAGGCACAGAAAGATAATCTGATTTCTACTACAAACCTTAAAGTTTGTTCCTTATTTCATATCTTTTACTAATGCTTGAGCAGTTTTGCTTGCAAACATGTAGAATCACAGTGAACCTTTTTTTATTTCCAGTGTTTTTTCCCCAAATAAATTTTCTCTACCTTGAAACACGCCTCTTTGTTCTCACTGCTGTAGAATTCTTTCATCCTCTCCTCAGAAGCTTCTGAATATGACACACAGCCTCACTTGAAAAGAATGCAGAAGAGGAATGCAGGGCGGGGAGTTGGAGGTATGGAGCAGCATCCACTGCACAAATACAGACAACAGGACACTTCCCACTGCAGGACAGGTTGAGGGGGCCTGTAAAAGAAATCACAAATCATTATGGCATAGGAAGAAGTAAACAGAGGTGATAACGGAACAAGTTTMTTATGTTTTCTTTTGTTTTGAGCTGCCAGGTTCTTGTCAGAAAAAAAACGCACAACGCTGAGAAGCTGTGGAATGTCCTTCCACAGGATGTTGTGGATATGGGATTGTAAATGGGTTCAAAAGGTAATTGGATAAATTTATGAAGGAAAATTCCATGCAAAAGTATGAAGTACAGGGACCCCAGTTTTTTACAGCAAGTCTCTAGCTGCAAATGGCTGCAGATTGGAGAAGGTTTGAAGAAAGTGGTGCTGTTTGTACCTTGATGCTCTGGGCTGTGCCAGGGGCAGCCTAATGGACAGGCTGGATTTGGGCATCCTCTAACCACTTTTGTCCTCTCTGCACCTCTCCTTGGGGTATTTATGATCTTTCTGATCTTCTTCTCAACATCTTTAATATTTGGCTTAATCTGCAATTTGTTACCTCTGCTGTTCCAAATGTCAGCAGCTGAATGGCCTTTGCTTCTCAGGTGAAGTCTATAATTTATCTTTCACAGATGGAGTGCCCCTGTTTCTCCATGACAGCCAACTCCTCTGTCYTTAAATTTGTGTTTGGGAGTACAATATTTGAAAAAGCAACTTGCTACTTTAGCTTTTCCAATTTGRAATTTTATTCTGAACCAACATGTGAAATCATTTTCCAGAGGAGCATTTTACAGATTCTTCTRTAGCTTTGGTAACTGTGTATGACATTCACTGAGGTAATTCCACCCTGGACAGSTGCTTTAGCACATTGAACCATATTCCTTTGGCCCTGTGATCTGCACCAACATGGCAAATTGCTCCTGTCTGCCAGCACTTCTTGTGATCCAACATTCCCCCCTTACTGCTGGTACCTATTTCTCCTTTCTGTGTGTTCCCCGTGAGCTGTGTGTCAGCTGTGGGTTTTCAGTTGTGTGTGTTACAGAGTGTCACCATTTGCATTACTCTTCTGATAGCCCCTTATGACCCATTTTGATCTTGCTTCGTTTTTCTTTAACTGCAGCTTTCAAATACCTCTTTTTCTCTGGCAAGTGAGTTTAGAATTAAAGCTTCTCAGTATCCCTTTCCATAGCAATACTTTGGAATTGTGCAAATGCATAACTCTCACGTTGATCTTGATCCTAGATATCAGTTTGCTTTTTTTTAAAGTAAATGCTCTGCCCTCGTAGAAGTGAAGCTTCAGCAAGCTCTCTCATGTGTCTAATGACAAGTCAGAACTGGAGCAATACTTGCAGTGCATTGTCCTCTGTCCTTGCCTGTTTCCGATTGCTCAGTACCAATTGTTTCCAGCTCGCAGCTGTTTTACAGAGCTGCCAAAACCACYAATGCCCAACCTGTCTCTAGTAAGGGAGAGTTTAAAGAATTAATCGTCCTTTTCCTTGGTGTTTTGAAAGATGGAAATGCTTTGGGTTATGATGCAGTGTGCCTGGTACATTCAATCCTGTGCTGTGGTGAAGTGGGTAAATGTTGGTTGTTGAGCAGTGCAGTGCTATGTATGCAGCTCAGGCAAGAGAATTTCAGATAACTGGGGAAAAAAATCTGGAACCATTGAACGCTTGCTGTATTTTGTGCTATTTAAATGCATACTCTGTATCTTAATACTTCAGAAATATTAAGTGCTACTTGAAGTTCCCTATTACAACTCTAGTTGTTTTCCATCAGTATTTTTAAACGGCAGTCAGAACAAGGGAAAATGCTTGAAGTACTTRAGGGAGAGAAATAGCCTAGGAAGGAATCGGCTGAGCCGCTTTCCCATGCCCTCAGGCCTTCGCAGGGAGCSTTACTGTCACCCCGAGTGCTGTTTGCCTTAAGGAGGCTTTTCAGCAAATAGTCCTGGTTTTGTTGAATTTGTCAGGTTTTTGTCAGTTAGGTTTTATATTCAGAGCGCTGTAGTYCTGACCTGTCTGCAAGCTCTGCTTATTCTGGTGACTGACTCTCCAGTTGTGGTCCTTTCACTGAGCTGGTGCTCGATTTTCTGACATTCTCTCACCTTCACCACTTGTTGCGGTTTTTTGCCTCCTGGCCATTTCAACCAATTCAGTTTGCTTTYTGATATAGGTTCTTCCTTTAGATTTACATAGTATATAAGTGCCTTTCTCATTGCAAGGTCAAATGSTACCTCATTGAGAAGTCAAAATGTGTGGATTGGCTCTTGTCACRAGCTTAATTTAACCATCATTTATGTTCTTGGAATTGTTCCATTTCTGATCCATTTCATTTATCTTAATACCTGCTTTTAAGCAAAACTTTGACAAATGATAGCAATATGCGGAAGATATTTTAGCATAGTCTTTTGAAAATCATTTTCCTAATACGTGAATTCTAGTCCAGACCAGACTTAAAATAATAGCGTTACAAAATGTCAAACCTGGTAAAACTATTAAAAAAAAGAAAAGGAACTTTGACTAATGGCCCATGTATATGGCTTAACATTTAAGTAAAGATTACATTTCTGACTTGAGCGATGAGAGGAATTCAGCTAAAGCATTTCTCTGCAGCTTCCTGCTGAAGTAAGTTTTCTTTGTCTGGCTGTAGCTGTGGGAAGAGCTCAGTGCCACACATCTCTGGAATTTTCCRGCTTTGTCTGGGATGCTGTTCCCACTCTGCCTGCGGCCACCAGCCCTCTCTCCCGCRGCACGGCACGCTCTGAGCTCCAGTGATGGTTTGTGTTCCAGCTCAGTTGGCTTCCTGGGCTAAATACTTGTGTTTTGGGAGGGGAGTGTTTGACAAGGCAGGGGAAC